>NC_079340.1:14641735-14941735 GCF_029582105.1 Oenanthe melanoleuca
ACACAAACAAACAAAAAAAGCAAAGTCCACCTGACCCACAAACAGCCCAATAGGCTGAATCTGCATAGCTTAGATTCTGCTCGGGGTGTTGGCAGTCCAGGGCTGAAGCTGCAGGAGATGCATAGAGGCAAGAACTTGGGAGGTCCGGGAGTAGAACAAGAGGAAGTATGGACATGCAGGGAGCAGAGAGAGAAATCCTTAGTAAATGCAGGACTAGAAGAGCAACAGCTGCTGGAGGCCAAAGGTTGAGATGCCTTGTCCCAGAAGAGCTATGTAAAGAATCTTGCCCAGCACCTGTCCATAGTGTCCCAGGCTCCGCCATTCTGTGATGACATCAAAAGCTGCTAACATGTATTAGGAAAAAAAGAAAAAAAATAAGAAGGTAAAGCAAAAAAAAGACAAGAAAAAATAAAAGCAAATAAAAGGTGGAAAGAAAAGAAAAAAGGAAAAGAAGGCAACAATGATAATGATGACATTCATTTGGAAAGAGTAATTTAGATAAGATTCAACTCTGGCACAAGCTGAGACCAAAATAGATACCTAAGGAGAGGCGTACCCATCATGATAAAATAATTTGGTTTTTTACTTATAACAAAACAACTTAGAAGTGCATGCAAGCATAAACTGAGTTATATTCAGAGTAGTGATAATTGCCTCCAATGAGCTTTGAGCCTGCTATAAACTGTTAAATACTCTTAAGTTATGGCTTACTTTGAGACATTTGAATGTACAAACACTGCAGGAGCATCCCAGGGAATTAACCATGCTGCTGATAAAAACTACAGAATGGAGAAATGTGCTTTCTTTGCTCCATATCCAGTGTGTGGCTCTCCCACTTCTTCCAAAATCAAAGGAGTTTTGTTTCTTTCTACTTTACTGTTTCTTTCTACTTTAACTTTCTGATCTCTGTAGACTGAATTTCAAGCAAGTCAATACATGGGAAATAAGATGTCACTGCCCCCCTGACCTGCAAAATCAAACAGATGGCAGCTGACACTTTAGAAATGTATTCTCTCACAAATGCCGTGGCCAGAAGTTGACTTCTAGGGTGGGAAGAGGTAATTTGGTGCTACTGCTAGTGCTACTGCAAATGTTTCCATGTGTATGGAATGCACCATGAAAATCTCCAGGCTGTTTCTCTTTTGTCTTTCCCAGCTAGCATCCTACAGACACACTGAGTTCAGACTTTTTAGTATTTCAAAAGCAGAGAAAGATACCTTCATTTGAGATAAGAAATAGAAAGTACTTCCTCTGTACATTTTCCAAGGAGCACAAATACTTACACAGGCTTTCCACAGGAAGGGAGCTGTTGTCATTGCTCAGACCACTAACTCCTCCAAGTTCAGTCAGACTGTGGCTAGTCCTGACACTTTCAGAGGAAGGTTTAAGGAACCCCACTTAGGAATTCCCACCCATGGTAGGAGACTGTGGGTGTTCTTTTCACCCCAATAATGTGGCAGTGAATTCTTCCTGTTACTTTTGTTGTAACCGGATATAAATCAAACTCCTTTTGGACATAAAATAGTGCTGGGTCAGAATTTAGATACATTCATTCCCCTACATATGAAAATCCCATTAGGGTGGGATTTCACAGGCTGCATGATTCACATACTGGCAAAATGACATTCATAAGTATTTGGATTTACAAAACTGATCGTCTCAAACACCCACATTGTAATCTGCAAGAAATACAGATAGAACATAATGATTTGAGATAATGAATAGTAAATACTCCTGTCTTTTTGCTGCCAAAATTTACAGTTATTAAAAAACTGGAAGTATTATTTAGCAGTAATAATATCAAATTATCTGCTGGTGGGTTGATCTCCATGGTTGTGGATTACCTGTTTTCTCTGCAAGAAATGGTATTGCTTATATCTATTTGTGTGCTTTGCAAGTTCATTTATCACTTTATTTTTCAAAGGATGGTTTAGATATTAGCTAATATGTAGTACTGTCTTCTGAGGTTGGCATGGGATCAGTCTTATTTTAGAAAAGAAGGAACTGAGACTTTTTAAAAATAAACAATTTTCCTTCTTTAGTAGTGCCTGAAATTGCTAAGTCATATTTTTAGACTTAGTCTGTACTGCCTCTTTTTGAAGTATTTGATAGCATTGTCTCTATGTGCTTTTATTTCACTTAATTTGACATGAATGGAGTGATTATATATCAGACTCAGAAGTGGTCTGAGAATTAGTTTCACAGTCCAATCCTATTATAGATTTTTGTCCAATGGTCTTGGATACGTCTGTGAATAAGCACCTGAGTTGCAACACCCCAAGGTTTTCAACACTGTTAGTTCTATTCTGCCAGCTCTGGGTATTCTAAGCTAATTCTTTTGACCTCTCCAGTGGATTCCCAGCTCCAGTAATATGCATGGCTGAGAATCCATTCTATCAAATTCTTATCTATAGGTGTTAGACTTCAGATAGAGATTATGTGATACTACTACTTATGTGTTGGCAGTGTCTTTTTCTCTGAGCTTCCATTCTTGAAATATTTGGCGTAGTTAAAGCTTTCTTACATGGAGGTGATTTATTTTCTCTGTGTAAATTATACTGTTGTAAGACTTCTGCATATCTCTCAAATGTTTATATGAACACTTGAACATGTGGAAGAGTATTTAATAAAAACTAGTAGTTTTATATACAAACAAGTCCAAAAAAAAAAAAAAAAAAAAAAAAAAAGTGGAGTTTATACCCCAGTCTTCCATAATTTCTGCATAAGCCATTATTTGATCCAGATTTTCTAAGTACTTAGCCCAACTTTGTAAAATTTTGTCCAAGTCCTAAGCACCCAGTATCTTTACTGAAATCCTCATGTCACTGAATTAAGTAATAGAATGCACACATACTGTAATAGAGCTAGGAATTTACCTCTGAACTTCAAATAACTTCTATGTTGAGGAAAAAAAAACTGGAGACTATGTCTCTCTTTTAGCATTACCAGGACTAGTGCAACAGAATTTTATTTTTAGATATGCGCACATTATTCCCAAACACATTCAGTCTAGACTTAAACACTCTTGACAGTCCAGAGGTGCTCCAGATATTGCAAAGGGAGCTGTGAAGCAGAGCAGGAGCTGCCCTTGGACTGTGTACATAAACACTTGTAATGTTACTTAGTCTGGTTAAAACGAAATTCAGCTTCTTGAACCAAATAAATTTCTTCTTCTGTAGAAACTACAGGGAGTAGCTCAGCAGTAGGTAAGGTCAGCAGTGTCTGACCACAATAAATAGTGCTGTGGTAAACACAGTGCACAGTCTGTGCTGGCTAGAAAACTGCTCAAAGCCTGGTGAGCCCGAGGTTCCTTTGTGAGGAGCCATAAAGGAATAAGTAATGTATAGGAGGCTTTACAGATGTGGATGGTAGTTGGGGAATATCCATTCAGTCATGGGTGTTGTTGGTGAGTTTTAACATGTTCCACAGTATCTCCCAGGGTCTGCAAAGCTTTCAGACACACTGGGAGATGGCAAGCAGCTCACATAGGACTCTTGGAGAGAATTTATATAGTCTGTGACATTCCAACATGCTTTTTGGTAACAATAGTCTATTACTGTTACAAAACTCCTATTAGCATTCTACTGAAAGGTGATCATATCCACTTAGTTATGTTTAAATCCCTGATAGGAATTTTTGTTTGGAATTAGGCCTGCAGACACTGAGGCAGAGGAAACAGTACAACTTCCAGTTCTGTAAGAGAAAGAGCAGACAGGTGCTTTTCTCAATCCTGGAGTCATCTCTGCTCACACTATTTTATGTCTTTGTTTCTTGTTCAGGAGCTGTGTAGTTTACAGACCAAACAATGCCCTTGATTTCCAATCATCTGCAATGTTGCAACAATGTGAGCTGTGACAAGGTCAAGTTTTTGAAGAGCAACACTCCAGGGTGTGCAATTCATTGTGACTGAGACAAGAATTCTCAGTTCAAAATATTTCTGTGAAGTAAAGACCTTTAAATATAAGTAAAAATAATTCATGTGTCTAAAAGCTAGTTTAAAATCCCCTTAAAAACAGATCACCTTTAATCTGTTCAGAAATATAGTTCATAACTTTCTGGAGACTCAGTGACAGGCCCCCTTCATGCCCTGTGTATCATCCCTCCCACCTAGCCCACTGACTAATCTACTTGTTAATAGCTCACAATCTGAAACAAATTCATCACCCAAATCTGTATGGCTTAGGCTGTAGCTTTCTCCTGGACCTGACAATGGTGGTGCAAAAGAGGCATTAAAACTGAATACTAATGCAGACAACTCTTCACACCTACAAACTCCGGGGTCAGTCAGATATGTTTAAAAGGAATTCCCCTGTGACTGCATTATCTTCAGACACACAGTAGTGTTTTTTTGTTTGATGGCTGGAGTGTTGCTCTCAGGCTTTTCTTTGGAGAGGCACAATTTTGGCTGCTTATTATTTGATAAAAAAATCTGCTTTCACTACGTAATTTTCTAATCACATATAATTTAACATTCAGTTTTTCTGTCTACAATTTCCGTTTGTCTTAGCATTTGTATTACTACTAATTGAACACTAATTCTTGAGTTTTCTAATTATTTAATGTCATAAAAACTCTTAAATTAGTATGTCTAATTCCTGTATCTCATTTGGGGACAAAAGCTCAGAAATGGGGCACTCTAATTCTAAAATCCCAGACAGTAGTTCAAATTCCCACCCTTAATTAAAACTCTGCTGTTAATTACAACACTATGTTACTTTTCAGGATCCAATTTACTTTCTGTTGTCCCCATTAAATGTGGTAGTTCATTAATGTATTACTTTGCATTGGGCTTATCTTTATCAGTGGCCAGCACCAGCCTAAAAAGGGATTCCGAATTTTCTTCTATTTAATGTCAAACATTCTTATATTGTGGATAATGTCTATAAATCTATTGCAAAGGAAGTTACTGGTACTCTGGTGCCTTCTGAGACTTAATAATCTCACAGATGGTGACTCCTAAAACATTACATCTTGGGAAATGAGCCTTTCAGTGCAGAATGCTGGAGTTCATAAATATGAACTCTACTTCTGCAGAAGTTCCTGATTTCCACTGGGGCCTTCAAGGTCCTACAGTGCTTCCCTTAACAAATACTGTCAGGGAAACTGTATTACCTTCTCCATCTTCAGCTTCAGCTCTGTGATGGCTAAATAGCTAAACTTGTATGATATATATCAATCATCTTTATGATGGTTTTTGGAAATATTTCTTTGAAGTGTCAGGCCATTTGATGGTTGAAGAGAGTTCATATTTTTTAAATGACTGTTTTATAGTGCAGTTCAAGCCTCAGAAGGGATTATGAAGTGGCTTTGGAGTGCTCTGCGTTTGCACATTGGTATCTATCTCAAATCTTATCTGTTTATAAATGAAATACTACTTTTGACAGCTACTTATACATATTTTGATTGGAGAGTGAAAGCCAAGAAAGGTTTTCTTCCCGTTCATTAATTCCTTGAAGTAAAGAACTCAAGGTAGGAGCTCAGATTAGGAAAAATGCAATGTGAGAAGCCTTGTAGAGACTGTCTGTTTGCAGCTTTGGTATGTTGGATAAAGAGCACATTCTCAGATGATGTGCATATGATGTACAGGTACTATAGGAATACAAACAGAAGATTCCAACTTTTCTCGCCAGTGTTCATAGGTCTGGTTAGGAATAGTCTTTAAACCAAACCAACCGACCAACACCCCCACCCTCCCCACTTCCTCCAAAACACACACAACCCAAGCAGATGTGCTTGGGTTTTAGCTGTCACTTTCAGAAGTAATGAAACTCCTAGTTTAGAAAGAACCAGGTGTATTTTGCTTGGGACAGTGGTTGTAGTGGATTCAAACACTTAACCAGGCTTTGGCTTGAAGCTATCTGAAATACAGCATCAACAATTAGGAGGCTGTTGGATTTTAAATTTGTGGGACACTGAGTTATTATATAGAATCCTTAGATTACTACAATCTTTTGAACAACCATTGATTCTAGTAACATATGTAGACGATTCAGGAAATATTTCCTCCAGATTTCTTGCAAGGGCAGTGCATGCTTATTACAATCTTTCTCCTTGTCAGCACCAACTGTGATAACAACTTAATATAGTTGTCAGAAATGTTGTGTATTTCTGTCTGTGTTTCTGTATTTCACTTGCTGTCATACACAAAAAGGAGAAGGATTAAAAACTAATAAAGTTGAAGATTGCTAAAAAACCAAATCAAATCCAGTTTAACAGCAACTAAACCCACAAGGTTTTTACCATGTTTTTTGTTTTAGTGGAAAAAAGAGATTTAGGATCTTGTAGCATCAAATCCTAGCTTTTCATTCCATTAAGTGATCTGTGAAAATACTTTCTCTGATCTAAAATAAGACATGCAGACCGGAAGTATTAAAGATACTGTTTTCCTGTGGGAAACCAAATGCAGATTCTGGGTTCCTTGAGTCAGGCTTTTTGCATTGTTTATTTGGAAAGACCTTGGTTTCAGTTGTTCTGTCAATATAAGTCATACAAAAAGAAAATTCTTCAATGTGACAGCTACATGGAGAAGAATTTCTTTTCCTTGCCCTGTTTCACTTTTTTGTTACTGGCTACGTAACTGGCCAATGCACAAATTATCTATCCTTTCCCTGAGAAAACCCTTGAGGCAATGGTTGCTAGAGATATTAAAATTTTGGTTTTTTCCTTTCCTTTTGACAAGAAATATGATGTTTGTATTTCTTTCAGAATAATCTATTACAAAAATTTCACCAGGATTTGCTGTTATGCTGGTATGCTCTGCCCCTGTGAAAAAGTATATATATCAGAACTGAGTTATTTTTGAAGTTTTAGTTGCTATATTTTTTCCCTGCAATGTTAAAGACTAGTTCAGGGTCAGGAATGCCCATCAAATAGAAGAGACAGAACAGCCTGTAGTGCCCTTTGGAAAGCAATGCTGTCTTGCTGCCAATACCTTTGCCAGAATATTATAGGCTGGACCTCTAGTGTCTCTCATATGGGAAAGTGAATAGCTGCCTATCAGTTACATCTGCTGTGTGTCACAATGGTTGTGGGCTATTTGTTACTTTGGGGGAGAAATTGGAAGGTAGGAAAATGGAGTATCTGTTAAAATTTCTAGAAAAGTATTTCTTGGTTGTAACAGAGATCAGGGCCCTTGAAGACCACTCAGGAGCTGACTAATGCACAAGGCCTGGCACCACACAATCCCTCAGTGGGCCACGGGTCTGATGTAGTGCTGAGAGCTTGTAGAGTCTCTGAGTGAGTGAGGGGTGTGCTACACCCCTGCTGGGCATCAGGCTGAGGGAGGTCATACTGCCAGTGACTGTAGGAACAGTGTGGATATGAGGAGTACGGTTAAGCTGTGTATTGGTGCAGTCTCCACTGCGTTGTGGTGCAGCTGCTGAATTATCAACAGTCAAAACTGCCCTCCACCAGTTCTCTGGCTTCCTCACTGAATTGGATAGTGCTAAACTATGCTCTCTCTAGTGATTTTTTTGATGCTTGCAGCTGTACACTGCTAGGGTTTTTTCTTAAGCTGCCACATTCCTAAGGTAAATTAATCTTTCTTCCCACTCCTCAGCCCTACTGTATCTTCCTTGATAGGGAATCTTTTATGTCAAACCCAAAACATTTTCATAGCAGATCTCATAAATAGATGGTTATATACTCCTGTGGCTCTTTTTCTGTATGCATACATTTAACTTACCTGCTGTATTATCAAGGCAGGAGCAAAACTTCACCATGTGATTTTTATCTGTACTGCACCTTTTTTCTGATTCTTGCAGAACTAATCTAGAGTGCACAGTTATCCAAAATATTGCAATTATTTTGTCTTAGCTCCCAATGGTAATGGCAATCTCTGCATTAAACAGAATTACGTTGTTAGTATTTTTTCTCATGATGCCATGATGCCATGATTTTATGACCCCAATAGCCAAATAATGTTTAAATTCAGATATGTTTGACTCAATGAATTCTAGAATCTCATGACATAACGCTGAAGAAATTTGAGAATGTTATATGTATATATAAATAAATAAATATATACCCCATGCAAATTTTAAATATTTTATTTCATTTCACTTTAAAAGAGTCATCAGCAAAAGTGACTGTCCCAGTGCTCACCAATATAATCCTGTGACCAGCAGGAGGGAGAAGCGTGGCTTAAATAGAGACCTGATATTTTCTTATCTTCTAGAAAGCATAGCCTGTTGCTCCTGCTCTGTGATGTCTTCCTTATAGTGACATATTTCTTGAGATTATCCTGAGAACACTAACATTTCTTTCAGGTAAAATAAAAACCCAGAGTCCAGATTTTTGTTGTCTCTTTTCTGCTCCACTTCCGATGTCTGTCTATTTTCAGACAAATCTGAGCCTCCATGCCTGAAGCAGGTTTAACATTTACACAGCTCAGAGCAATGACTCACATCTTGGTTCTGTTCAGTAAAGCACATAGAGTTCATCATGAAATACAAAGTTATTTCCAGACAGGGCCCCTCTCTGAAAAATGTTAACAGGTGGAAGCTCTAGTAGATAACTTGATGTCTGCTCTTCAAGAGAGGGTTATTTTTACCACCAGCCTGAGTTTGGTGAGTGCAAGTGTACTATGCAATGATATACAGAAAGCATTTATAGCTGGAAGGCTCTGGAGTGCCATGTCTCTCCCCATTTTTAAAGCAGAAGAGGCAAGCAGTCTGATAATATGTATCATTTGTACATTCATAACACCTACATGAGGACATGATTTGATTTCTAAGCACAGAATTAATTTGATCACTTAGCCAGAAAACTGGGTTAGGAATAGAGAGTGCCCAATACTGAGTCCATTGGTGCTTAGATAAAAAACAGTGAAAAAAAGTATTTTTCATTAAAATGCAGCTTATCTTTATGAGGTGACTGATCACAGTAAGTTTACAGCCATGTAAACATGTCTAGAATTTCATATGCTTTCACATAAAAAGTCATCTAAGAAAAAAGGTATTTTTCTCCCTTAATTCATTTTTTGCTTGAGGAAAGATTATTAATTTGTAGCTTCTCAGAAAATATTGCTTTTTTTCCAAGTGTCTAGCTTTGTTTTTTAACACTTGAAGAAATGCACGCTCATGAAACTGAGGAACTTTATGAAGAAATTTGATCTGGTAACTAAGTGCAAAAGTCTTGTCTGATGGCAGCTTAGCTGAGGAAGAAGAGATTTGATCACTTGTGGAATTCCCCCTGCCTCATCCCACGTGGATGGCCAGTGACCTGCATTCTCCCCCTGGCTTGTCAGCTTTGGTCAAGACTCATCACAGTGACTTCAGTGCCTTTGACAGCACTGTCTGCTGAAGTACTTGAGGCCCACCAGTGTCCCCTGTGAGTGTGGGATAGCAGTGTCCTGTAAAAGCATAATGCATTCCTAGAGTGCTCCTGAGAGAAAGGAGTCCAGCTTTGCTCAGTCCAGCTCTGTGTGGAAGGACTGTAGAAAAGAAAGCCCACGGCAACAGTGTAAAATTAAAAGTCCCATTGTGGTGTAAATAGAGTTTAGGTTTAGAAATGAAGAATTCAGTGGTGAATCACATGAACTCACCAATTAATGAATACATTACAAGTTTTTAAAAAATTCTGCATTAGTAATACTATTAAAATCTTCTTTTATTGGATTATGGATTGCATTGCATATCCACAATTGAAAAAAGGGAGGTTGTGCCCCCCACATACTTCTAGCTAGGCCACTAATATCTCTTGTTGTAAGAGAACTATTCTGTGTATTTTCATTTCTTGATCTTTCCTGAAAGACCCAGTTTGCCAGAATGCCAAATAGAGGCATGTTTTTGATGAGTATCTTTTCTTTAGAAACTGGGCTGAGAGCCACAGACTTGCTTCCAGTGAACCACCAAACCTTCTTTTAATTTGATTACCTCAGTAACTGTTGTATTTGGATGAATCCAGATACGTTTATATGTGAAAGTGTCTGTCTTTCATTGTTAAACCTTTGAGCTATTCAGTCTTTTAAAATCCTTGTCTTTTTAGGATTAATAGGGTTATATCTTTGTCCAGACACTTTCAATATTCTGTTTTCAGGACTTAAAAAAGCATTTCAAGGCTCTTCCTGTATTTAAGATTATAATGATAACTGCAGAGAAATTTTTTAAAGCAAAGATTTTTGCAACATCAGACAGCATACAATAGTATTTTTTATTCAGGTATAGATGTGCTTAATGACTAAAGAATATTGCTTGAATATATTAAAATAATGTTTTCTAAGAAAAGACATGAAGCATGTAATCAGGTTATCTGATGTCTTGCTTAAAAAATTCTCCACCAGTAAAACATGGACTGAACATGACTTGCAGAATGTCCTTTCAAAAAAGGAGAAATTATTTAATGATTTTCAAGGTTACATAACTAAAGACTGGACTACAAGACAACAGCAATGAAATTGAATAATGTGCCTGACTTCAGAATAATCAGTGCTTCATATTAGCAGGGTTTAAGATGGGTAGAAGAAAGTTTTGTTCAGCAGACTTTGGCACTGCAGTCTTCCTTTCAGACTGGGCAGTCTGTGGTCATCATTTCTGTACTATCACACTGCAAAGAAGTGAGAGTTCCCTGAACCAAGCTACTTCAAGCTCTAAGTGTCTAAACTTCTCAAATATTACTTCTCTGTTTATGATTAACTTTTTTTCAATTTTCAGTTCTTATTTTGTTTCAGCTTGAAACCAAGACCTTTGATGATTTCAACAGCCAAGAAAAAGTATAAATAAAGAAAGTGTAAGTATGGTTATTAAATCTGGGAAGTTCTATGGAGTTTCAGTGATACTTAATATATTCTGACAAGTATCCACATCTTTGTCTTAAAGCTTGTTGAATCAAGATGGTGACCTCTAACTCAGCTGAATTTTAAGAACTGTAGATAGTGACATGAAAGGGATTATTTTCTTCCTTTGTTTTTCTTGGTTTTAGTTAAATTTGAGAGCATCACAGAACATAATATATGTTTTCATTAAGTTCTCAACAGCAGAAGTTGCTATCTTTTACTGAACAAATTACAACTTTCAGCTACTAATGGAAATTGCTCATGGAATACTCTTTTATGGTCATGGAGAGCCAAAATTAATAAATTATTCTGGAAATTGTATCTGAGAGAATCTGAAATTGCCTGAACTTGTCAGCATAAGGGACTCTGTGCTTGCTCAGTGTGAAATAAAAATATTCACAGCTACCATGAACAGTAGGAGATGCAAGATACTTTTTTTTTTTTCTAAGCTTCATGAAGTGTTTTAAAGCACTCAGATAGGTGCTGTAATCTGGTAAGGTGGCATGGTGGTAGTATCTACTGTCTTAATCTGCTCCTAAATTACTAGGTAAAATCATTCCTATGCCTTACCAGGTATTAAAAATGTATTAGGAAATATCAGAAATAGGCAGTTCAGCCTTCAACAGAGTAGATCTGCATTTTTCTATGGGAAAAGAAATTACCCTTAACCTTTAGGATTCCAGAAAGAACTGCACTGAACTCGCTGTTCATGGACTTGCTTTAGTTTCAAATCCCTTGACTGACCACTGCCCTTCCTCCTGATGCTTACAGGTCCAAAAGCTACAATATCCTTTACAACCTGAAACAGTCCTCTGCACTTGCTGTCGGCTCTATCATGGAGATGGATGCTAAACATCTTGGCACTTTCCTCTCTGTGAAACACAGTATTTTGAATTAAAGAGAAAACTCCAGTTTAAGGTTTGCTAGCAGATGCAAACCAATTCCTGAGAAGTAGAGCCAGGCCTCTCCAGTGTGATTTTTTTCTTCCTGTGTCTTACTCCACAAACTTTGAGAAATGCTTCCACTTATCACAAAGCCTCCCTTGTCCAGATGAAGAGGGACTGCCCTCGTTTCCATGCACCCTGAGGGGCTCCCTGAAACACCCCTGTGTTGCCCTGTCTCACTGGTGCCCTGGGAGCAGCCCGACAAAGCAGAACATCGGATTCGTTCCAGGCACTGCTGGCTGCCAGCACATTGTAGGACTAACTTGCAAGGAATGTTCCCCTTGGCAGGCAGCCTCCTCCTGGCATCAGTGCCAAATGATATCAACCATAATTGTTACTATTTATGATTTTTCTTGTTGCTTTTATGAATCACTGCTAAGAAAGCTAGGTTATTCCAAAGCTTTGAACAACTTGTACAGTGGAAAACCTGATAATAGGTAGAGGATAGCAGCAATTACTTTGAATTGAGTCTACAATTTTTTGAGCTGAGAGATAAAAGCATATTCTTCTTGAGCTGGGAGCTCCAAATACAAGAAATGCTGAGTCTTAGGACTCCAGCATTGACACTGTCTTGCTATGTACCCTGGAGAAGTTTCTTGAATGTCTCTCTTTCTTTTCTTTTACTTTTACTTTACTCTGTATTCTGTTAATTTGCACTTTTTTCCAGCTGGTTTTCAACTAATGTAAGCAAGCAGGTCCACATGTAAATAAATATTTCAGCACTGAAAATAGTACCATCTGTATGCAATGGGTCTGTGTGTAAAACCCTGAGCTTCTTGGTATGTGGTTGAAATATATAGATAAAAATGGTAATTCTATTTTTGCCTGAAATTAACACACAATTAAAAATATAACAACTCTATCCTATTTTGCTTTTCCCAAGTAAGCAAAATGCAAATATATATGAAATTCCTGAGGTGAACAATGCTGTAAGTTCCCAACAGCTCCGATTCAGGTTTGCACTTCCAGAAACCCTGGGCATGCTGTCACAGACATTCTGGAAAATGTTGGGTGAAACAGCTATGCATGCACAGTAATTCTGGCATGTTCTAAAAGCAGGTGACTACCGTGCAAGTACAGTGTTATATGAATGCGGGCAGTTTTTATCAGGAATTCCCGAGCAGATATTTATTTGTCCTTTTCTATGTGTTACAACTAAAGCAGACACAAAAATCCATTTTCTGTAAAAGAGAGAACATTGTATGCAAGGTGCTGGGGGTGAGTGAGTTTGGATGCCTCTGTAACAGCAGAGGAAAATAAGTTTAGTCTGTAGTGCTGAAGAATAACCTTCTGTAACAAACACACATGAGCTAGTAGTGATTTCTGTGATAGTACTTGAAGGATGTTTTCAGTTCTAAACAAGGATGTTTGTGTTTTTCTCCACTTCTTGTGATTGGCTGTGGGAGAGTATAGTACCCACCTCTTCTTCCATTTCCAATGTGTTTAACGTTTCTGAAGTGATGTTATGTGAATAATATTGCTTTACAAACTTCCATACTGTTGCTGAGTGTCAGTAATGGTTATGACAGAGTTTGAGCTTTTCATTACTCATTAGTTATTATTATGTATTTAATTCTAAATACAGTACAAGATATTTCATTTTGCAAATGAGAAGTACATATCAAACATCGCTGTTTATATTGGCAAGCTTTTGAACTATACTATTCAAGCAAAATATAATGTTTTTTAAAATTTGAGATATCACAGGAGTGCAAATCCTAATGTGGGCATATCATGCAACTGCATATATCCCCAAATATGTGCATTTTCATCAGGCCACCCTAAGCTACATGAGGAAATGGGCTGTTAGCCAGTGTAACAGACAGACCACAAATATGAAGCATCTGGAGACCCAAGCAAGGCAGCACAGCTATGTTATGCCATCAGAGGTCATGACACTTGTACAGAAATAGAAGGGCTGGTGGCTTGGAAGCAAGAGGCAGAAGGTTTGAGCTGATTAGGGATGCCCTGCTGATGCCAGTGTTTCCTTTTGCCTTCAGACAGGCACTATGGCACAGCAGGCACAATGCTTATCCTGCTTAGGAAAACAGGATATTTCTTGATACAAGGCATGGAGAGAAGTGGAAAAATGTTGAGGTACACTGTGTAAGTCACTCCAAGGAAAGGAGGGGGTAATTTTTTTGGTGTCTCAAATAGAAGATTGAACTCATGGGAAGTCACTAAAATGCTCTGAATGTCTACACTGGGGCAGCAAGCAAACCCTCTACATCAGCATTAGAGAGTGCACCTTTACTCCTGGTGTCCAGTGCAGCAGTCTTCAGCTCACATTGCAAAGGTCTACAAGTTCACTTATTTGCTGTCCTGGCCCAAGCCCATAAATGCACAGAAATATTTTTCATATCTTATTTACTTTATTCCAAACTCTAGTTTGTGATAAACTCTGAAAACACAGTTTTGTGGACAACAATGAGAGGTTTTATTATGATGCAGTTTCAGACACAAGAATCAAAGTCTAGAAAAAGTTGTAATACACTGGGAAATCTTCATGTTTTGTAAACATGAATTACAGAAACCAGAACCACTATGTTAAGTTTGAGGCCATTCTGAATGAATGGATGTAGACATACTGGCATTTTAAGTAGTAACCAACCACAAAATTGGTTTTAGTTGTTCAAGTTCCTCTTTCTTTTTTAAAATCTTTGTAATTCTTAGAAAACAGAATGCAGCCAGGGGAAGGATGGCAGGGAAGTAGTGGTTCCTTTGGTCACTGGAATGATTTTTTTCTGTCTTTTCTAGTGCAGAAAAGGCTTTTTCAGAACTTTTTTCCCCCATCCCAGCAGTAATGTTTCAATTGAATTACCATATATGTTAATTTTCAGCAGTTGTCTGGCCCACTCAAGAATGTGAGTCTTGCATTTTCGAAGGTTAAAGCTTTGAACTAAAACTCTTCCATATTTTAGCTACACTATCAAAGTTTATCTGTAGTGTAACAAAGTGCAAATCTATCAAAGGGTCAGCCATGTATTTATAACTAGTTCTGATTTATTAATTGTTACTTTCCTCTGCCCTGAAGACAACAGGCCACAGACTGCAAGATGTTGGCTGTGTGACATTATGTACAGTCTGTTCATGTGTGCCTTTTTCCCTGATAAAGAGTCTTTCTGCTGCTTTAGGCCTTAGATGGGTCTCTGCTGATGGCTGGAACAGTTATGAACACACCAGGAAGGCAGTGGCCAGAGCGATGATTTTACTTTAATGGTGTATTTCTGAGAAGCCATCCAAATGCCATAGTGACAGACAGCTTTGAAATACATATTTAGGTTATAAACTTTAAATGAAGAGCCTATCTGTTATGCCAGAGCAAGAGAAAATCTTTAGAAATCAATTGTAGCAAAGCAAAAGGTTTAATTCACTGGTCTTTCTTACTTCTGCCTCTCATATGCTGTCCTTAGTGACCACTCTGTAACAGAACATAAAACTCTTTATTATTATTTTGGTTTTTCTTGGACTATTGTGTTCTTTATAGAACTTTGACTGTATCCTTTTCCTAATCACTAGTGTAATTTCTCTTTGCATAGTGTTTCATTTTACTGTAAAATTATTTGCATCAGAAGTGAACTCTTGTGTTAATTACTGATGCAGGCCACTCCTTCCTGTTTCCATCTCACAACCAACTGAACAGAAGTAAAAGGAGAATAGGCAAAATACAGACTAGCCTAAATTTCTTAGGTTTCTATTCAAAGTAATATTTGTAATCCTTATTGTGACAAGCACTGCTGATATTTGGTGGGTTTACTGTGGTGGTGGGGAACTGGCATTGTTCTGTTGCATTTGGTTGCCATAAATTTTAGCTTTTTCTGGCACAACACCTTTGGAAGTTGTACTGGTGATGCTGCTGAGCTGTCAGGGGCACTTGGCAAAGAGCATCTGCTGGAGTCTCAATATGATGTAACACACGTGGCTTTGTAGTCATTAGTATCTAGCAGTTTTTAGCCACCTACCTGACTAGGTTTTGCTCTGTAGGAATATATCTTTAAATGGACATATTTTTAAATTGATGATGTCTTTGCTTGCTCTTGATGATCTTTAAAAATTCAAACTATTGTCTAGCAGATAACAACCACAGTTAAATACAGCATTTTTAGAGCACAGATTATAAGGCACAGAATTCCAGCCTGGAACATCTGGTTGATGAATTGTGTTGTACACTAATCAGCATGTCATGGTATTCAATGGCAAGTGCTAGGCAACTCTAAAGCAATTACATCACTATTTCTGTCTCTCCAACCAGAGCCCTATATATGCAGTAATTTGCTTACACCCAATAAGCTGTAATTTCCTAGTTATCTGGAGATACAATTACCAATAGGGAGAGTGGTTCTGAGGGGAGCAATCTGAGTGTGCTTGGACATTGTAAGCTGAAAAATTTCAAAATAGTGTTAATCGTTTGGGAAATACATTTTTTCTTGATTAGAAGATACTGTTTTTCACATTGATGAGACAGCACAGTAACTCTAAGAAGTAACATTGTCTTCCAGATCCTCAGAATCAAGTTGTGATGTGGTTATTGTCTGATTAGAGGCTTGGTGCTTGTAGAAGGATCTCTACTTCCAATTCATACAGGAAGGCAGGCATCAGAGAGCAAGTGTTAGTGGCACTTGGATATGAGAGATGTGCCTGTACACAGATGTCAGATTAAAGTAGATGGATAAGGTCAGTAAAGGTCACTTTAAAAAACCAACTAGTGGTGAAACAGAGCTGCAGTTTGTTGTTTTTCTTCATGATTTTTGTTGCTCCCCAATGGGTAAAGATTTCTTCCTGTGTGAGGTGTTAGTCCTGGCAAAAAAAATAGATATATGATATATGATGATATATGATGTTGAGTGCTCTTGTAGTAGTGATGCACCTTATGACCTGTAGAATATAATATTTCAATTCTGTTTGTAGGGAAAATTCAGAGTTCTATTAGTCAGCTCTGATTTTATATTTTGTCTGGTAATGGGCCATTGTGTTTTTCAGCCACTCAGCAGTGCAGTGCTGATTCTGGATGACTGATGAGCAATGCTAGCTCATCGAGCTAAGTTTACAATGACTTTATGCTGAGCTGGGGCTTTCTAGGCTTTTTTTGCTGCCTTGTGTACATGCTGCTAGGCAGCAGCAGCACCAAATTTCAGATCTAAAGCTCTTCTGACTGAAGCACAAGTGAGGAGTGGAAATCTGAAAAAGGGAATGTTTCAGTTTTTGAGAAACTTTATTGCCTCTTTCAATGACCAATTAGATAAACTTGTTTTTCTGTTCTGAAACTTGCTGCAAGTGCTTCTGTTATGTGGATCTATCCTGTTGGTAAGACACAAGCTTGTAAGGAAAGGACTAAGCCATATGGTGGCTGGTTGATTACTGTGGATAGAGATGGTACTGGGGGTATAGGAATTTACGGAAGTGCAGCACACAGCTGAGCCCATTGTGGCTGGGGCTTAAAGTCAAGGGCAATATGTGTCAATCTGCTAAAGGAAGTAGAATGAAGGCATGTTCATGAGATATACTGTGTTTCTAAAAAGGAATCATAATTGTCATTTTATTTGTCTAGCCTTGCCTTCACTCGCCTTCACTTTGAAATCTTTCTGTCACAACGAATGGAAGGTCACAGTAAAGTCCACTCCCTAACTGTTGACTCATGTAGATTTATTTTAGATTTTCTGACTTTTTGCTTCTACTGCTTTAAGCCTGAATCCATAAACAATAGCTACACTGTGGTGGTGGAGGAGAAAATAAATGCACTTCAATAGAAAAGAAAACTGGCCCTATAAGAATTTTCTTATTTAAGGTTTGAGCCACACCACATTGACAAAATTACTTGCTCATCTCAGTGGGTCAGCTGCTATTAGCTCTCATTTTGAGTGTGCTTATGTTGCAATGTCTAATTTAGCGGGGGGAAAAAGCATTACATTCACTTATGTGTCGAAAATTATTTAGGAGATAATGATACTATGGAGCCTGATTTGAGCTTTTGGGAACACTGACTTCAAGGACTACAGACATTTGTAAATGTAGTTATAAAAATTACTTGGAAACATAAATAGTGATTAGACCATGCAAAGAAGCAGTATAAAATTTAGTCCAAATCAAGATTCTACCTCTGAATTTGCTAAGACTCTCCTTAAATCTATGTCCATGGAATTGATGTTGTCTCTCTCCTAGGGATCTTCAGCAATCCCAAGGGATTACTCAGGGTGAGCTAAAAAATGTTTTTGCATTATTTACCAATGACTCATTTGTAACCATCTGCCACTCCTCTTCCTTGAGTAAATATTGGCAAATGTTATTGCTGCAAAAACAACAGTCAGCTTTACATCACAGCTTTCTCAGATACTGGCACAATGGCTGTGCCAGGATAAGGCAAAGTGCTTTTCTAAAAGCTGTAAAAGCCATCTGGGTTTTCTCATATAATGCTAGTCAGAGTAACCCGAAAACTGTGCAATCTGATGAGGGGGAAATCAGGACTGGTGTCAGGAAATCACAAAGAATCTATTCCTCAATTGTCACAGTTGTGTCAGAGGACCTGATTTGTTTTACCTTGGCAAGGAGCAGTTTTATGGCTGGAAGAATAGAGCACAGACAGATATGTGGAATCCATTTGGGTTCTCATCTCTGGGAGAAGTTTTTGGAGGCTAATGATGCCGAGTGTTCTTGCTTTGTTCTGCAGGGCCATGAAAGAGGAAACACCCCTGTTGTGAGATGCAGTTGCATTTAATTTCTGTTTTCAGCATCTACTTCATCTTCGTTGTAGAGTTGTGAAATCCTCTGTGACCTGATGCTATATAAAAAGCACTCAAAAAGTGGTATCTTGATATAAAACAGCAGGCAGTACTTTTTTCCTAGTTCTAAGAATTGGTCTGGTTTTTTTCAAAAAAGACTGGAATATTTTTGCTGCATTCTTACCCAATGATCTAAAATTATATCTTCATTGATTTGGCACTTACCAGCTTTTCCACATAAGACATTAAAAGATCTTTAATGGATGTACTTTTGTGGCTTAGTAGCAGACTGGCTGCTGCTGTTTGCTTTCAAGGTAACCTTTCATGTTTCCTACATTTTCAGAATACTTTGACTGTGTTCCCAAAACCACCAAAGACTTTCATCCTGCCCCATCTTACTGCAAAGGCTATTTCAGCCACTCTCATGAGCGAGGTTGTTGTAAGAGGAAGATTTGTCTTAAGTGTGTTTTTTTTCTCTCTAAGCTGGTACTTAATGCACACCAAATCCTGTGCCTTGCTGCAGGAGGTGGCCTGCTAAACCTGGGCAATTCAGCTTGGCTGCTGGAAGCAGTGCAGTTAGGTGAGTGTGTGTGTCTTCATCCTGGCTAAAATACTCAGCTTTCTGTTTGGCCTGATCATTCTGAATAGAGTATCAGTCAAGTGAAATGCTGCCTAGCCAACAAGAGGAAAGAAAATAGATTACTCTTTCATATTTTTGTGTGTTACCCTGATAGATTGTGGTGATTAGGTATTGGGTCCTTCCAAGATGGCTTTTCAATGAAGAGGAAATCACTGATGTGGACGTCTACTACATCCTTCTTGCTACATACAAGCCTAGAAAAGAAGCTTTTCTTCTAAGACTTAAAACTTACTTCTACATGAAGAAGAAAGATTCTTAAAAGACAGCAGTAATATTGCTAGCTAGTATGTAGACCTAGTTTGTGGAAATTAGCTCTTCAGTACAGTTAGTGGTTAATGTGAAAATTCTTAGAAATAGGCAGGAGATATTTAAAGACTGAATTATAGCCTGCTGGTTGAGTACAGCTTGAAAAATAGGCCTACAGATATTGTGTGTGAAAAAAGCCCATTTTAAACTATGCTTTACCATATTTAGAATTGTGTAGGATGAAAATTCACAGTAAATATTCATAATCTATATTCAAATATTAGAGCAGGAATTTCGATTGTCCTGAACTCTTGTGTTGCTACAAAGGTATGGGAATTATCTTCCTGCTTTCATTGCAGAGGGAAAATAAAACCAATTTTGAGAGCTTGAATGATTCTGCAAGGCAGAATTAAGTATGCTGGTCTAGTTATGTGGTTTTCTCATTTGGGTCAGCATGTGAAATGCAAATGTTAGCAATCTTGGAGCCACTCAGATTTGTTTTCTGTTTGCTTAAGATTCCCTGTGGATGACCTTTAAAATAAATTTATTTTAAAATAATCCTAAATACAGTTATACAGGATTCAAGTATGGTAATATTGTGTGCAAATCCCTCCTCTCACCTTCCCCACCATCCTGTAAAATCATGGGGGTTTTTTGTGTCATCCATGCAGGTTTTTTCATTTATTTCTTTGTGTTGTTTAAGGAAACACCTGAGTCATGATTTTACGTTTTCTCTCCAACCATAAGGAATACAACTTTTCTTGTGAGTGAAACCTTAGATCCTTTGACTCTGGGCTTTGCACTAAGCAACAATTGTCATTACAAGTTCTCATAGCTTTTATTATTTCATTTTGGATGAATGGTATTATTTCTAATTAAAGACACCATTAAATACCATTTAGCTTGTTCTGCAGTACAGGATTCTTGTTGACTAGGCTGCTTTTTTTAAATCAGGTCTCATCTCTGGCCATGAAAGAGATGAGTAGGTGAAGGAAGACAAGAACATAGCAGGTTCAGAATGGGGACCTAAATTTATTTTCTATACTTTACACACAAGCACCAGGTGAGAAACACAATTCAGTTGTTTTAATTGCTGCACCATGATCTTTCCCAGTATGATAATAAACATTTAGCAGCTTGGTGACACCCTCACAAAGTTATGTTAGGAAGGATTCTAAGGTTTCCTTTGTTGGGGTCAGGGATGCAGAAGCACCCTTTCACTTCTTTGTACACAGAGAATAGAAAAAAAAAAACACGTCTGCTGCACATCATATTCTGGGATCAACATTTGCCTTCCTGTCATCATGCAGGTTTGCATCAGAGCCATTTCCCAAAGCTGTTGTTATCCTAAGTCCACTGAGATCGATGTCTATTGAAGGAAAGTGAAGACAGCTTTCACACTCAGAGCTTGCTTTGATTATTGGTATAAAGTCTTGTAGTTCCTACACAAGAATAACCACTCATGAAATCTAAATACCTCATTCCTTTTGGTTTAAATATGTTCTAGCTGTTTTTTTTAATTTTAAAAAAATGTTACTTATGGCTAAACATGAGTGTCAGAATGTCTTTATATTACTGTCTATCTTTACAACCAATATGCCATTTTTAATGTATTAACTGCCCTTACAGATTCCAAATGAAGACTCATCTCCCTGCACTTCTCCTTTGTGTTGGAATTACCTGTTTTAGTGAGTTTTCTGTCTTCATACACCACTAAGCTTAGTTTCCTTCTGAATATACAAGCAACTAGCTAGGTACAGAATACATAACATTGTAATATTGTTCACTTTGATTAGTAGTGCAGCTTTTGCAGAAAATTCAATCAATGCATCAATTTTAGACTGTGATGATGATAATAAATTCCCTATTTAACAGAATTTATGCTTTCATGCTTTTTGACATGACAATTTAATTAATAAGTAAAAGTGCTAATGAAATAATGAAGTGGTTTGAACCATAGAAAATAACTGTCGTCTGCTAGGTATTATGTGAGAAGAAATAGTAGGACTTACCAGATGGATGCATAGATTAACGTGGCTTCCCTGAGTTTGTGGTTTTCAGCTATTTTATTTTGTATTTCCTTTTGTCTTAGGAATGTGTCACAAAATGAAGTAACACACAGCTTGAAAGTCCAGTGCAGAAAGTTAATGCTTAAGTTGTATAATTACAATTACAGTCAGTAAGGGATGTGATTTGTAAGTATAATTAGTTCATACAGAATAATCTTCCACTATGCCTTGAAATGGGAGTCTAGTCCAAATAGGAATACAGATAAGAAATTACGCAAGGTGTAGCCCTTTGATTCAGTCATGGCTTTGAGAGACAGAGGAGATGAGTTATCTGGCTTTTCATGATGTGCAGGGCTTCCAATCTCAGTCAGTCTCAGAGGCAAAGCTGGAACCACAGGCATTCCTCCCTCAGTCAGTGACTGAACTCCATTTGTTGCTTGGAGCAGAGGAGGGTCACAGTCCAGTTGGTGACTTGTTACCAGTCCCCATGAATCTGGCAGTGTTGGCTGTTTGCTTCTGGTAGATTCCACTTGAGTGCAAGTGCTGTCTAATTAGACATAGAGAGATTTGTTGAATTATATTCCCACTGCTCACTCGGTCGATGCTCCCAGCAGGAATCTTTTAGATATTGACGCTGACTCATGGGACTCCAGCTGATGAGGGAGAAGGTTGTGCATCTGGTGTGCTCAAGGTCGTGTCATGGGCTCATGTGCTTGTGGGAAGGCACAGAGCTGCAGGCAGCTGCCTGGAAAATGTGCACTGCTGCCACGTCAGCTCCTTCTGAAACACCGTGAACAAGGCTCAGCAAAGATCCAGAGGAGAATCCCAGTGCTGCAAACACATGGAATGCACACTGAGGCAGAAGTGTGAAAGTGCATAAGCTGAGGTCTGATTGAGTGAGTCATCACTCAGAGCAGAGAGACTTGACAGGTCTGAGTGAGGAAAGGCCCGGAGGGACTCTTCAGAGAAAGAACACTATTGCTACCACAGTTCAGTCCCTTATCAGCCTCTTGCTGGAGATGCAGCCTAGCCTTCAAACTATGATTTGCACATATTTGCAAAATGTAAACTGCATAAGAAGTTCATACTTGGGCATTTTGTAGTGTTGAATCTCTTGACTGAGTGTTGTCTTTGCAGGAGATTGATTTTGCTGCAGTATATTTCTATTTCACAGCAAACTGGACTGTAGGGTAGAAGCAAGCTGCCAGATTCTGCCTCTGGAATAAGTACATGGTGCCTGTCAGATTCTGTGGGAGCTGCTGGCATTGAGGTGAGGGCTGAATATTTGGGCTTGATCCTGAAAAACAATTTCAAGTCCTGCTGTTTTATTCATTGGAACATAATCCAGACAAACAACATTTGCAGAGGATTTTATTTTTTATTTCATGTGAGATTTATTAGGATGTATTTTATATCTGGTAAAATAGTTGTTTGAAATATTATGTGCAACATAAATACCCTTACTGAATTTGGCTCTAGCTGAGGAAAACACATGCAGAGGAGATGGAAAAAGACACATAATGAGAAATATGACCTTAACCTACTCCCTTGCTAGGTTTCATGCTCTTTAACTCAAGAGATATCTATAAGTAATAGAATTTTTAAAATATTTAACTCACAATTTTAAAACATTAACTTAAATCACGAATGCATTTGGATAAATATGTTTAGC
Organism: Oenanthe melanoleuca; assembly: GCF_029582105.1. NCBI lineage: Eukaryota > Metazoa > Chordata > Aves > Passeriformes > Muscicapidae > Oenanthe > Oenanthe melanoleuca. The sequence goes on from NC_079340.1 coordinate 14,664,737, forward strand.
CATTTCATTGCAGCTAACAGCTGCCATGGTGTTTGGTTCCACAACATTGCTGTTAAAGCAATTGCGGGCTAATTTATTCTACACCTACCTGAGTCTTGTCAGTTCTGAGTAGTCAAGCAAGTCGACAGCTTAGTTTTTATTCCTTTCCTGTCACAGAGGCAGAGAAATAGCCCTGCTGCTGGGCTTGTTCAAAGATGAAATTGCTCTGGAGTCTCATTAATATAGTGAATCAATATGTTCTCCTGAACTGGCATGTTTTATGTACTTAGTCTCTCCTCCCTAGGAAGACACTATTATTTAGGAATTGAATCTATCCAGCAAACTAAAATTAAGCAATTTCCCCCCTCTCTTTATATATTTTTCTAGCTAAAAAGTATTCCAAGCAGCATTCTAAATTATTCAAAACTCTGTAGTCTGTGGAATTTTCAATCTGATGGAAACAGCTGAAAAATAAAAACCACATGCTCCACTGGCTCTGCATACAAGAGTCTGCATTTTAATCCAGAGCTGCTGCATATGCTGTAGCATGTGCCTCTATCATTTGGTGTTGACATCTGCATTATGATGAGAGGAATTATTCAAAGCCAAATTACTATTCAGGGTGGTAGTGTGAAACAATGGAAATGAGATTGCTAGAGGGGAAAATATATGCAACAGTTTGTATAGTTAGGGAAGAAAATTGGATTCATTTGCTGAAGCACTGCTTTCCTCTTTAGCAGAGTTTAACCCCTTTACAACAGCTAAAATAAAGCTGTGGTATTTCATGACAAAATTAAAATACTTTTTCAAATGATAGAGTTGTAATATTTATAGACCTAGTCAGAAAATGTCCTGTAAGTAGGAAATATTTTGTTTAGACACACATCTACACTTCATTGGAACAGTGGGAATTATTTGCATCAAAAAGGTAAAATACAACCAAAGAATTACCCCCTTTCCTTTCTTTAAGCTGTAAATGCACTGATTTTCCTTTTTTGTTGGAAAAGCTTTTCCTTCAATGAATACATGTGGATCTTTAGTGAACTGGGCCCATGCATTGTGAATATTCTGCCATGTATTGGTGAGCTTCATAGCTCAAACTCAGGATATTAGTTTCTGTCCCCAAAATAATTTTCTTCCAAACCCAAACAGTCTGACTAATAAATACTGAAATACAGTATAGAAGTAGTGGTTGGTTTCTACAAGTTTGTGCAGGTCTATACCTCTTTTAGAAGTAGAGTTCCAGCGTTCTTCAGCTACCCAACCATTTAGAAGTCCTGATAAAACTTTTGGAAAGTCATTGTTGCCCTGTACTTTATTCCTGCAGAGAGGTCATGGATTCCTTCCTATACTTAAAATTATCTACAATAAACATAAATTAAATAGTTTCTTAGTAAATTTCAGTCAGAATTCCAGGTTTGCCCATCACATTTCACAAAACAAGATGTTAAGAGCACATGATTGTTTTATAACTCTTGGGCAGAGCAAAATTTACACCCATTCTTGAAAGGTTTATGCCAAAATGTAGGTCTATCCTAATTGCTGCCTCTGAATCCCCCCTCCTGCTTTTTTACATTGTCTGTCCAGTTATTTTATAAGGGACTTCATTACATAAGATCTGGGAGATGACAGTGTTCCCATTTAATTTCTTTACTTCTTGAACTGTGTGCCAGACCAAACCCTGGCGTGTGGACACCTTTGAACTGGTTGCTAAATAAGCAATAGACACTTGTCTTCCTCCTTGAGGGCTGTTTGCCTACCTGCAGTTTAACTTCACTTATGTGTCTTCTAACTGGTTGCAGTAACATCTTTTATGTGTGATTACAACATGTCACAAAATTTCTTATTGACCACAGAGATAATTTTAAGGAGACATAAAGAACTGGAAATTCAAATTTAAGACCTGGGACAAACTGAATAATGGTTTTAAGGCTGACTTTACTTTTATTAATGTTAGAATTATTAATGTTTTGAGTCTTCATTTATACAGACAAAACCTCCTGAACTGAGTTGTTTCTTTTCCAACAAGAATGATGGGTTTTATCAATGTACATTTTTAACAGAAGAAATAAAGTAATTGTTACAATTTTATGACTACTTGAGAAAGAATTATGATGACTTATTTGGTGGAGGGGAGGGGGATGGGGGGAGAGGAGAGCTTGGCTGGGATGTGATAAAAAGAAAAGGCAGTAAATAATCAGATTTTTTAAAAAATCTTGTATTCATGCTGTGTAGCATCTTTTCTTCTAGTAGAATTCTTCACTTTCTTTGGAATTTTGCAGCTTTCTTGCAAGGGGAAACAGAAGGACAGGCACTGATCTCTTCTCTCTGGCTGCCATTGATGAGACCAGACGCACTGGCATGAAATTGTGTCAGGGGAGATTTGAGTTGGGTATTAGGGAAAGGTTCTTCATCCAGAAGGTGGTTGGGCACTGGAACAGCTCCCCGGGGCAGTGGTCACAGCACCAAACTTGCCAATGTTCAAGAAGTGCTTAGACAATTCTCTCAGGGACATGGTGTGATTGTTGGTGCTGTCCTGTGCAGGGCCAGGAGTTGGACTTTGATGAGCTTTGTAAGTCCCTTCCAGCTCAAGATATTCTTTGATTCTATGATTATAGTAAGAAAATCTGTTCTATATGTATTTGCATGATATGCCTCAATGTAGTGAATAGAGTTGCAGATGTTAAAACCTATTTTTAGAGGTGGACAAGCAGAGAAGCAGAAAGGGAACACACAAATTAGAGTAGGTTCTGTGATGAAGAGACCAGGAATAGTCTCCAAAAAGTGCAGGAAATATACCCCTGGCTCTTGCAGTGTCTGGAACTACTCTTAGACTGAATATCTGATGCTGAGATTTGAGAACTGAATATTTGATAGCTGAAGAGTGATGTATCTGCACTGTGTTCCAAAAGATCTGAAGAAGTTATCAGCTATGAATAAGAAGTTATCATGCTTTGAAAGGCCCAATAAGCTTTGGTGTCAGAGAGTTAAAAAATCAGGAGCTGTCCATGATGAAAGACACTGGTAGAAGAATTAACTTAGGGTGTTTGCACTGAGGTACAGAATTCTGTTTTCATACATATGCTGGAAGATATCAGTTCTCTGCGTGTGTTTATCCCAGCAACATATGTTGAGTATCTCCCAATGCTGTGGCTTTAATAACCTTCCTGCAGATGCTGAAAGGCTGCCACACAGAGTGCAGCCCAGGCAGTAACAGTAGGAGCTCCCTTCTTCAGCAGGGCCTGGGACTTTCAGCTACTTAACTCCCATCTTTTGCACAAGAGAGATCTTTCCTGTGTAATGCAATCTTGAGTTTATGTAGCATATGTTAATAGGTCACATGAATCTTGTTGAGGAAATTGATCACTTGACTGTTAGCTTTCATTTAATTAATAACTGAATGCTCTAGAAAGACTTCTATACTGAATTATCTTCACATTCTCAGATAGAATTTATCCTTTAAGAAAAAAAAAGCTATTAAAAAAAAAAAAGCTTACTCTTGTCATTTGAATCACCAATTTTGCAAAAGATATAAATTCTAGAAATAATTTTTTGAAAGCACTGAAGATTATGACAATTATTTGAATCTTCCTTTTAACTTCTGAATCAATACTGATTGCCACAGCTTGGTCTCATTTGCTGCCAAAACACAATACATCATATATCTGTAGCAGAAATAACTCTAAAAGGAATGGAGGATTTGGCATCATTTTAGAACTTAAGTGATGCATGAGGAAGATCAATAGTAACCTAAAAACCGGGCAATTTTTATGTGCTGTGCTCCTGTAATAGTCTAACAGAGTAAGTAACAAACCTATTTAAATGTTACAAAACCTGTTTCTAATGAGGGTGAGTAATTTGTGAGAAATGCAGCATATCTCAGCTTTCTGACTGATGTCATGTTTGTTTGCCATCTGCAGAATTAGATGAAATAAGTGTTCGGCTTTGTTCATTTGCTTCTTTAAGCACTATTGGGTTCTGTCCATGTGTCAAGAAGAAAATAATCTTTAAAGTAATCTTTAATGGAATGATGAATTAGGATTCTTTATCTTTGCCATATCTTTCTTTAAAATATGTTAATTTGATAATTCAGAGCCTGAAAAAGTTTCTTAATCTTACAATTTTCCAGTCATGGATGCTTAAACAGTTTCTTGTTTCCAAGGTACAGAATGATAATGTAATGGGTCATGGGCTTCCTAAAATTTGGTGACAAGTGATAACACAAATCAGACAACTGTACTAAAGGGATGTGCAAACTTATTTGTTAAACACATTCAAATGCTCTCTGGCTGGAAGCTCTGCTAATCTTTGTGTTACATCTATTTTGATATTGTAATGCCATTTTTACTTTCAGAACAGGGCAACTTCTTGAACAAATTGATAAGATTTGTCATTTTAGCTGTGTGTCGATGCCTGAATAGATCACAATTATTAGTCAATGTAGGATCAGTTGTGTTCTGGAAATGTTGAAGCAGCTTCTGGTGGCAGCATATTTTCAGAATTCACTTGACCATACTTTGCTTTCCTGCCTGAATGTGTCAGATGTGAACACCCATAAAAAGTAAATTGTAAGCAAACTTTTGCCTATTATCTGAGTGTGTTTGCATTACCTTAAAAAAGCATAAACCAATCCAAAGCAAATTCACTATGTTTTTCTAACTCGGGGACAGCAAAGTACTTGTCTCTGTGTGTAGCAAGTGACAGAAGCAGCTGGAGAAGAGTCAGCATCTCACAGGCCAGAGCACGAGTTGGTTCCTGCTTCGACGCGGCCACATGGCCTGAAGTCAGTATTCCTGTAACAAAATGGGAATTACTTTCATGAGCGGGGGCTAAGCCTCGCAGCACTGCGGGTGCCCGGGATGTCCTTTGGGGAAGGCACCATTTCCTCTCCACGGCGATTGTATGACAACACGCGCGGCTGCCGCAGACTGGGCCGCCCGGCTCTATCCTCGCTCTCCCCGCTTCCAGCCGCTGCCGTCCCCATCCCGCCGCTCGCATCCCGCCACTCTCATCCCGCCGCATCCATCCCGCCTCTCCCATCCCGCCGCTCCCGTCTCTGCTCCCATCCCGCTGTCCCTATCCCTACGCGAGGCGCGGGCGCCTCCAGCGGAGCCGGCAGCGCGGACGCGGGCGGGAGATGTTCCCAGCAAATGCTCTCATGCAGCAGCAGTTGGCGGGCGCGATTTAATGATCCAGCGCTTTAGAGCGGCTCAGGGAGGATCACTGTCAGCGCTCCCACTTAACACAATTATAACTGTTACTCTTCTTAGGTAAGATTTAGTATTGCCGAGTTTGCCTGTTGGTTTGCGTGCCAAATTATCTTTGCCTGTGCTGTTTTAGTCGACCTCGTGCTTTGTTGGAGGAAGATGATTATGCGGTGTAGTATGCTTTCCCAGGTTCTTCTTAAACATTTTTCCCGCTGTTTCCATGCCTTCCACGACTTCCTGTGAACGTGACATGAAATAACTTGCTTTTGTATTATTTTGGTTTTGGTTGTTGGGGTTTTTTTTGTGGTTTGGGTTTTTTTTTTTCTGTTTGTTTGTTTATGTTTTGTTCACGAAGTAACTGTCTTTGTTGTGACAAGGGGTTCTCACAGGGACAGAATTCTGGTCATTCTCCTGCTGTAAAGGATGCTAGCATTACCCGAAGTCTAGGTAGATCAGGAAAACTCAGGATTATAAATGTCGGAGAGGAATCACAGACTCTCTGGCAAGATCACAGAAGTGCCAGGTTATGTACGCAAGCGGCTGAGTAACTACTGTTTGTCCCATGCTCACCTTTTTATAACTACTGGGGTGGAAGGGGGGCAAAGGTTATGCTATAAATAAAACCACTTCACTGTGATTAACGTGCTCAATGAATTGCCTGTGCATTGGCTGCGAGCTACAGCGTCTCCTTTTCCGAGGCTGCTCCCCCATCTAGCGGCAGGTCTGCACCTCGGCTGCCGGCATAGGGATGGAGATGCTCGCACCTCGCTGCCCGCCTTAGCACACAACTGACTCGTGGATTTGAACAACAGCAAGTGCGGCTCATCGCAGCTGGAGCCTATCTAGGCCAATCAATAAAACATAATTAATTTTTCTGCAGATTTTCATAAAATTTTTAATAGAGAAGAATGGGGTTTAAATCAGGGAAACTGCCTTGTCTGCTGGAGCTTTATAGGTGTGAGATTATTTTGTGTAAAATGAGAGCTGAGGCTGGCCCAAACACAGTACTAAATCTGGACATAAGAATTCAATCACTCTTGTAGATCATTCAGTATTAAAGGTGTGCTTTTCAGTGCTATATTTACATTCTCCCTTTATAACATTATTTCTCTAATCACTCACAAGTCTCCAAATTGATCGGATTACCTATATCTTTGAACTAAAGACTTCTACATTTCTTTTCTGTAAAACTTAATGTATAAACCCTGTCCTGATGCATCTTTGTTTCCATACCAAGATTATTTTACTAAAAATACAAGACTAAATATTCTGTTTGGCAGCGGGTTTGTTATTAAAAATTAGCTACTGGCTCGTGCAGTGAATACCAACAAAATGGTTGGGTTACTGGTAACCTTCTGTGAGAGAAAGCTCCTACAGAAATGCTCTTTGCCATTGGAAGAGCCTGGAGACTGTAATGTTAGTTGTACTGTCCAGGCAAGTTTAACAGATACCAGACAAAGAAAGTCTAATTATTGAATAGCATCTAATCTTGATAGTCCCTATAGAAACTAGAATATACCAGCAGATACAGCTATTTTCTCTTTCAGGTTGAATTCAGAGGCTCAGATACTGGAGATTTGTAGGGTTCTTTGGGATTAAGTCAGTAAAATACATTACATATATATAAAAACTTCAGCCTTTGACATGAATGTTTAGTAGGAAAAAGCATAGCAGAAAATCTGTGTTATTTGTGAAATTTGAACCTTGTTACCATAGTCTTTGTAGCTGTAAAATTGTCCCATCAGGAAAAGAAAATTAACTTACTTTAACTAATATAGTGAAAATTATTATATTTTTTTATACTTGTCTCTTTATTTATACTGACATAAAGTTTATCAGTGTAAGTGCCAGCTCAGATATGTATAGTCTGGCCCTGCAGTCTGGCATATTTTCCTTTTCTATATCTGGTTCCAGAGAGTTCTATAAACATTGCTTCCTCCTGGCATTTTCAATGTATTAATAATGCTTCTTTTTATTTTGTTGATATAAAAGACTGCTGATGTAGATTACAGTCAAGTGACAAGCTTTGATTTTAAGCTTTGCCATTCAAAGCACTCATAAAGTAGCATCCTTGGGAGGCTGAAATCCACTGCTTCTTTATCTTCTTCCACCACTTACTATCTTATATGTTTGATAGCTCTATCGCCTCTGAACAGTCAGTATTTTTCCTGACCAAATGATTGTTTTCATGCTTGAGGAGGACATATATGTATTTTATGTCTAGAATAGGACTGTGAAAATAAAAACTTCCAAATTTTTAAGAGTAAAGCTAGTGGCTGATATAATTTTCCCTCTGAATATTTTAAAATCCCTTTAATGTAATTTTAAGGCTGAGTCGAGTTGACCATCAGAAAACATTTCTGTAGCCTGGTTTCAGCTGATTTGTCTCTCCAGGTAATCAACAAAAGATCTCTTGATGCTGTGTGTATTAAAACAAGCCCATTGTAAATAGAGGACACAGTTCATGTATGACAGAGTGTTCTTAGAGGCCAAAAGTTTTAATATGCAAGATAAACCTAATTGCAGTTATTTTAGATGGAACTAGGTTGTTCTGGAAAATATTTAAAATTTATCTGTGTATGTCTAATTTGAAATTAAATTAGCAATTGTTTGTTCTTTAAGAGGATACATAAAATGTCATGTCTAATTAAATACACCTCTCTCAAATGCAAGGTGTCTAAGGAAAATAATTTCTGCGATAAATCTATTCAGTTTTGAATGGCAGCTACTCAAACCCCCTTGCTGTCCTGCAGTGTTGGCTGAGGTATGGTCTAGCAAGTTCTAGAGCAAAATTTGACTGAGATGGTCACAGGCAACTGTTTAAGGCAGTCCTTCATGTGCCTGGGGCTGCTGTTGACATAACATGTAAGCACATAAGCATGTTTAAAAATAAAAATATTACCCAACCACACAAATTTGCAATGTGTCAGACTTTGCAGGTGCATTTGAAGATGAAGGAGTTGGAACATTAGTGAAGATTTTTTTATCTTGGGTGCTAAGATGTTGTAGTAATGCCAAGTACATGCTGTGATCTTCATGGAACAGCTGCAATTTCAACAGCTGTAGTGATGTTCTGGTTTATGTCACTTGGGGATGCTTTGTTTTAACTCAGGCTAAAGTTTTGTTTTAAAGTTCAAGGCATGAAAATTTAGGGAAGAACTAGTGGTAAATAATTCTTAACTACTACAGTTGATGTTATGAATTTACTGCACTTGAAACATCCCAGCTGCGACTAGCAGAGATACTTTGGTTCATTTCTAATAAATGTGAAACTGCCTGTGGATGTGTAAATGTGTCTGTCTGGTTTTCTGGAATTATACTGTCACCAAACAAGCACCAAATCCCAAAATGCATGTCTGTGACTGGCAAAGTCTCGTGGTTGCTTGTAATTTTAATTTTCCTCCATGATTGCCTCTTACAATAATACTGAGCTTTGGGAGATTTTATCACACACCCAGAGGCCTCTAGCTCAAAGCATACTGAGGTAATTCATGTGTATGATGCCAAGTCATAGTATTACATACAAACCACTTTTCAGTTACTCAGTAGAAAAAATAACATTTCCATTATCCAATGGGGGATAATAATTTTACTCTCTTACCAGTTGCACATGTTATTCATTGACATTATTTTGTCCAGTGGGACATGGAAACAATTTGATTCTAGTCATTTCTAGAATCACTGAGGAGTCACTGAAAAGTTTGCTCAAAACTATAGTTATTAGTCTACCATTAAGAGGTTTGCCTTTAATTGTTAATTCAGAAATCCAGATTATTTTCTCTCATAGGACCCATTTCTTAAAGGCACTTTTAAAAAAGATGGGTAAATTGTGTAATATTATTTCTAAATTTCCCTGCAATATCTGTATTTTCACATAGTCATCTCAGTCACTGAACATGTTCCTTGATTTCATAATAAAGCAGGGAACTGGAGGTTAGATGATTTCTCAAAATACCTTTCAGTTGCATTGCAAGAGCCCAAACAAACTATTTTATTTCTGTCTATTTCTGTTTAGATGTGATGGATTTGGAAGGGTTTTCCAGACCAAGTTTGAACCCAGATTTTTTCTTCAATGAATATGTAGTGTTTCAAATATGTCACTGTTTAAACTTCAGCTAAGATGGAGATATCTGAAACTTGAAATTACAAGACTGATGGATCCAGAAAGATTTTATTCTCTTTTTATGGATAAATTCTGTACTCATTAGGCCTAAAACAAGAGCTGTGGTTAGGTGTCAGAAGTGAACCAAAGGCTTAGCGACAAAATAGTCGTGTTGGGTTTTTAGTTCAGATTTCAGTATGCACAAATAAAATCCTTTCATGCATACAATTCCACATGGAAGTGGTGTAACAAATAAGTGATGATGTATTACATTTCCTCATTCCTTAGTTTAAAATAAACTGATGTTATTTTTAAGTGCTTTGAGTCAGTTTCACTTCCATGAAGAAAGCTTCAGCTATATAAGGTCAAGCGGTCTGTTTATTCAGGATGCATCACTTCCTTCTAAGAGCTGACAGGTTAAACAAGCTTCCTATGTGCCCTGGACACATCAGATACTGCTTTGTCCTCTTTATTTGATATGTTTCTTGTATGGAAGTACTGAAGATAAGTAGGAACTTGAGATCACATTAGTCATGCTTCTAAGGCTTCTGAGAGTATGATCTCTTCACTTGGGCTGATGCCCACCTCTGTTTCTAAATACTTTTTGGACTCCTATTCTGCTCCTCTCGATTGCCAGCAAATACCTGAAATCAATGAACTATACTAACTCAGAGTAGCTTTACAATATAAAATTTTGTCTTGCATTTATGTTTGTATCCAGCAGATACCTATCATCTTCAAAACCATTCTGTCTCTGGTCACGCTCTTGTCATTCTGCAGCGGTGTTTGCCAGCCTCCATGTACAGTTCTCTAGGCTGTTTCTTTCCCTCTTCACCAACACTTCAATCTGAACCAATACCTGCTCACTCTCTGTAACATGGAAAGAGAATATTTCTTGTGGAGTCTGTTGCAGGAAGAGGAAGTTTGCAAAACTGTGCTCTCATCTTCATTTTTCCAGGCTCTGATAACTAGCCAGGCAGCTGATAGTGTAGCTGAGAACACTGAAACGCAGCCAGAGCAGAAGTGTATGTATAGTGTACATTTGTCTAAAGATTTTTGTTGGAGTAACTTACCCAATATAAACTAAAGAACAAAGAAGATTGCTCACCCAAACAGCATCTAAATGGCCTGCTATCAAGATCCCATCTTTGTTTATACTTTGCCTAGAGTTTCCTAGACTTCAAACTTCAAGTTTTATTTATCACTCCTTTTTCATTCTTACTTATATTCATAATGATGGAAACAAGTAAAAATTTACATTATATCTCTGCATAGGAAAAGCCTAGAGAAGTTGTGCTGTTCATTGCAATGAAAATCATACACAATGGCCATGAAAGTATTTATATTCTCCACCTGTTGGAGATTCACTGATTTAACTATTTGGATATTAAGTATTGAGGTGTAATACTGAAGTAAGAAAGTAGCGTGTCAAAAGACATGCTTAAAACCTAGTATAGTTCTGTCTAAAACTGTATTACCGTTGGTTACTTTGGGCATGAAATATTCTCTGGCAGCACTGGTAAAGAGTTCAGGGTAGCTGCTGTCAAAAGAAGCAGCGAGGAGGTGCTTTTCTTGTTACAGTCTCCATTTCTCTCACATGAGATCTCTAACTAATTCTCCTGAAACAAGGGAATTGTAACCAACTCCCTGCACATATTTAATCAGGAGTCCACAAACTTGTCCCAAATAACTCTACCACACAGACATTGGCAAGCTCTGCTAATAAATTTGTTTGCAGATCCCAGTCACAAATTGTATTGCCTAACAGTTTGCAATCCAGCAGTACAGTAATCATTTGATGTTTCAGTAGTGCTTGTGTCCCTGTCCACCACTGGGCTGTCAGGGCATGAATCACAGTACAGTCACATGCTTGTCAACTCTCACTCCTGACACCTCAGAGCCAGGCAGATGGTGGGAAAAGAGAAGTACTGTCTCACTCATTTTATAAAAAGGGAACTGAAGTAGTAGTAAAATAAATAACAGGGCTGCAAAGAATGGAGATGTTACCTTGTTCATCTGAACTCTAGTCTTGAGTCTCAAGGATCAGACTTGATCAAGGTTCTAATTCCTGTCATTCCATCACCAGTGTTCAAGGTTCAGGTACCCAGACTACACAAAGCTAGAGCTGTAGCATACCTTTCACAAACACCCTCATGCTTTTTGGGAAAAGAGAATTGAGCTTATACATATCAAATACTTCACTAATCAGGAAGTACAAATATTTATGTTTTACTAAGGAAGATTACAGTCAGATTAGAACTTAATAATGACAATTCTCTTTTGAGTTATATCCTTCTATTTTTCCAGAGAGGAGAAACAAACACATAAGAAGGTGTTTTTTAAATGATATTTAATATCCATAATACAAACAATAAGTTAAACACAGTAAAAATAATTAAATAAAGCTTGAGGTTCCAGCCCTCATACAAATAATTAAAATCTATAAAATAATTCAAATCTACAAAATAAAAACAAGTTGAAAAATAAACCCAGAATAAGTCTTGGAGAGAAAAAATAAAAAACCACTTCCATACAGTATCAGTTAAATGAATGGAAATAAATTTGTGACTTTTGATGCCTGCAGCATTCAAAGGCCAAGTTCTTAAATCTTCTCTGGTTACATGTAGAGAGATTGCATAACCAGACTTTCCAGGGGACCCAGACACCTTCAACACGTGACCTGGAAGTCCAGCAAGTTTCCAATTCACCTTCTTGCAGCACAGTTCTTAAGTGAAATACATTAAGAGTTTGTAATGCTGACTCAGCTACTACTTTTTTTTCTCCCACTTTTTGTTGCCAAGTCTGATCACTCTCTCAGTACTGGTCTTAACAGGTTAGGTCTGTGGGACTTGAGACTTAGTATTATTCAGTACAATGAGGGGAGACTTTAGACTTCAGGTTATGTATAATATCCTTAAGTAAGTTGAAACTGTATCAATATTTCCAGAGAAAATGCTGGTTTATATATGAAGTATACAGCTAACTTGCTATGCATAGTATTGTGCATGGGAATACTCATTTAAATGTTAAATATTTTAGCTTCCCACTGTGTGGTTTCCAGGTAATTCAGAGTAGTAAGATAATGTATCAACCATCTCTCTGCCTCATGCCTCAGGAACACTGATGTGAGTGACTGACCACACAAGCATTCAAAATGAAAGCCTCTCATGACATTCAGGTCTTCACTGTCCTGGTGTCAGTATAGGCTGAATTTTGTTCATTTCAGTCCAGCTGAAGAAAAAAAGTCACTTTGGTTCAGGAAGAAAACGACTCTTGGCAGCTAGCCCATTCATGTTGGAGTCAATCCAGTTAAGGTATTGAGTAACTCTGGTGTAAACACCAGGCTTGTTTTCCTTTGCACAGCCATCTCCCCAGCTGACAATCCCATAAACCATCATCCTGCCATTGTGCTCACAGACCATGGGGCCACCGGAATCTCCCTGACAACAAAGAGAACACATTAGGTCATTTTCTGCAGATGGAGCCTGTGATTATTGGTTTTGTAGAGTTAAGCAAGCTAGTAAGGCCCTATGAGCTAAAGCTTTGATCTTTGAGAAACTTGCTTAGATGGAACAGAAGGTTTGGCATCTGCTGTGACTTGAGCAGTCTCCAAAGCTGAGGAGTTCATTAGCTCCCCCTATCAGGATACCAGGAGAACAATCACCTGGGAAAAAACCCTTCATCCCCATCCTAAGTTTATAAGTACAGATATTAGACTAGTGATACAAGGTTAAGGCCAACATGCCCAATGCTTCATCACAGAATCATCTCCCTCTGCATAAGGTACTTCTACACTTGAGGATGCTTATTCTTTTCAGTGGCTCCTATGGCCACTCTGCCCAGTAAGATGCAGGGAAATAAACCGAATTTTGAGGAACCTGGAGGAGCTCAGTGTCCCTTGTAATCTACCCTATCAAAGCTATAGTTTAATGTGCAAACTGAGATTAGAACAGTTGCCATATAGCTCTGATGGATATCTACAGCTATTGCTTGAATAGATTGAAAAATCAGGCCTTGAGGAAAAACAGTAGCTAAGATACTGCATTTCTTGCACTCCAAAGGTGAGGTGAGGCCTGGAGAGGGTAACACCTAACCCTGGGTTCCAAATTTATTTTCAGATGTTTGGCCACACTCCAACTTGACATAGTAATTTCCAGTTACATTAGAGACTCTTGGGACTAGTAGAATTGCAAGATGCTGCCAACTGACTCATATGGTAGCTTACATGCATTTGAAATAATTTAGAAAATAAACCAAACCAATTTTACCTTGCAGGCATCAATCTGCCACATGGGATCCCCAGCACAGACCATATTGTCAGTAACCCTAACATCATCATAGTATTCATTCTTGCATTTTCTCTGTGATATTAAGTTCACAGTGGCTGACATCAGTCTTTGAGCATAGAAGATGTCATCTGCCAAAAAAAAAAAAAATTCATTATTTTCACCCTCCAAGACGAAAAGAAGCAAGAAACCCCTATAACACAATTTCTGCACTTAAATTAGCACAACCATTCCAATTATCCATTGAGGTTCTTACTCCAATCTTATTGGTTTGCTTTTACTATTTATACATAAATATCAAAGAGAAAAACAAGTCTTCCAAATACAAAATATAAAGCTTAGTTTTTAGAGAGAAATATTTTAATAATCTTTGGTAGAAATTCTGCACAATGCAATCCTTTGCTAATGCCCCCATACAGCTTTAATTTCTTTTTCTGCTCCTCATCACATCAGGAATGATAAAAGTTGTGGTTTACATCTTGGCTTACTTTGTATGGTTGGCAACCTAGAGAAGCATCAGATAGGAAATGCCATAGAACAACTAGAGAAGATGATAGCAAAGGTCATCTTCAAGAAATGCACATGGAATATATACAATACAAAGGAATCTTCTTTTAATACTTCACAGATCATGGTGCAAAAATAATCACACTCCCACCATTGTGGAAGACCAGCTGTGGGAAGAGAAGTCATTCACTTACAAAAATCTTGTTTTCCATAGCCAGCTATTTCACAGTGGGTATTCTCTTTTAAGTAAAGGTTCCTCTCTGGCAAGCAGACTGTTCTGACATACTTGGATTCTACTGCACACTGTCCAGAAGTTGTCCTTATCCTTACCAAAGCTATGAACCAAGACAGCAAACATACGGTTAGAACTTGAGCGGGGGGAAACTTGCTTTACAAATCTGACATTTGTACAGTTCTGTATTTGATACAGTTAATGGGAATAGTTGCAATTATATTTAGTTCTGGTTACACATGGATCCCCTCATTGCTTTTGGAATGAGTCATTACTTAATAACAACAACATTTGTTTCCCAACACTAAAACTGACAAATGTTCTGACTTGAACTAACTTTCTTCCTGAAAGGATAGGGACTAATAGCTCAGGCAAAAGAGTCTTCAACAATATCTTTAGATGTTTTAAAACATCAGCTTTCTGACTGGCTGTAGAGGGTGGCACCCACTACCCTGAATGGCTTACAAAAGAGATTCTTCAATCTTCTTTACCTGAAGCAGCAGGAGAAACATGGAAGGGGTGGTAGAGCTCTAAATGTCAAGTGCGAGAATGGCAAGTTGGTTCTGTTCAAGTTGCAAAAACCCATCTCTGACTCACTTTAGTTATAGGCTTGTGAAACCCTGACTTTCATAAAAGTCTGAATTAATTCAGGATAACCTTCAGCTAATGGAATGGCTTATATGGCATTCCCATGGTATATGATGAAACTTACTACGCATGCATTTTTTCATCATTTACTATATATACAGTCTGATCTTTAGACATAACAAAATGGCAGAAATGCAATGCTGCTACCAGTGCATATGGAAAAGCCATGTCTTCCACAGGTCCAGAGACTGCCTGCCAGGTAATGCATCGGATATGTACCACAACCAAAGCTTCTACAAATGCAAAAACTGTCAGCACAGACCTTGGTTTTTTTCAGGCTGTTAATGTTCGCCTTCTTCCCATCTTTGGTTCTGCTTCTTTTAGAAGATGCATGCCACAATTGTGTAGCCTTCACCTACCCCAGTGTTTTAAAGGCTTATATTAAGATAACACTTACCAATATCATTCTCATTGCCACCTGTGTCATCTGTAAAGTCAGGGTGTGAGATGATCTCATCAACCATGAATACTTGTTCGTTATCATCAGTAACATTCAGTATAGACTTTCCAAGGAAGACCTTGTAGACAGATTTGTTTATTGGCCTTCTTGACCTGAGTGAGAGTAGAGATTGATGAAGATAGCTGATTTCTGAGAGTAAGGTCAACAGCTGAAATCCAGCTCCAGTTCTTTCATATTTATTTTAATGCTGATAAGAAAAAGTAAAATTTAACCTGCTTTGAAAGTTGATCCAATATTCTGAAGGAAGGCATCCTAATTCTACATTTGATGGGATTAAGATAGATATTCAGACACTTGGAAACATGCCTAACTAGTTGCTACTAATGCAAGGCGTTGGCCTTAAGAATCCTCTGCAGGATGCCAAAAGGATCAGCTTTCCACAAAAATTCAACAGAAAAACACCCATAGATGTATTACACAGCTCATAATCAGTACAATCATTAAGTTTGGGGACTGGCTAAGGTAAAAATGAAATCCTGGCACCAATATACACTGGGCTGTTTAAATTGCAACTTGCTATGCCAGTTCATTCTGTTAGATGTGGGGTCCCACAGGCTTAATGTTTCTTTTGCTGCTCTTGTTTTGTTCAATCAAAAGAACATTCTTACTGTGGTGCATTCCAAAGGGTTGCTCAGGGAGCACTGCACCAAGAAATCAGTTAAGACAGTTGCAAATAAGAAGCCCTTGGAGCTGGAAACTTACGGAGTGTGGAAACAGTGCGCTGCTGTGAGCACCCAGCAAGGGTCGATGAGGCTGCCACCACACAGGAAGTGGTCCATGCCCCTTACGGTTTGGAAGATGCCAGCTATCCAAGGCTGAGACTCAACCTCTGCCTGCCTTCCACCAACAATCTTGAAGGCCTTGCTGATACTCCTCTGACCACATGTAGGCCCTGTGAAAAGAAAAATTTTGTTCAGATGTTCTTACAAATAAACTCCAACCTTGTGCTATTAGGAATAAAACTAAAACAAACAAAACACCAATTGTGTTGAAACTAATATTACTTACCACACTTTTCTATGTTGCAAGGTGTTTCTTGAATGACAGATCTCCTTCTGGTGTAACACCAGGGCATGCTCCTTCCATTTGGGTTTCTAAAAGATGAAAAAAGTAGTCTTTATGAAAAGACAGTTTTAAAAGGTCATAGTATCTTAAAATCCCAGGTGTTCTGGGATTTAAAAAAAACCGAGATATTTTGTTGCAAGATATGCCAGGGGAAAAATGCTTTGGAAAGTCACATTTCAAATACTTTTCATCAATAATTCAGCCCTGTAATGTTATTTTTTTAAAAAACATGTTTCTCACTGAACCACCTCTGGATCTGTGGTAATAGAAGTTATCATATCATAGGAAGAGTGATGCTTTTCTTACCTGCAGTAGCTGTGTTTGCCCAGCCCAAGCTGCAAAGCATTCTCTGAGTAAGCATTGTAAAGACCCCTCCTGAATAGTGAGGGCGAGTTCCACGGCAGACATTTGTCTTCTGTTGCCATCCCTCTGTAGTCCTCTCCATTTTCAGTATAGCATGTGCTCCCAGTGTCTGAGAAAATAAATATTTTATTAGAAGCACATTCATGTTTATAACTTCTGTGACAGACATGGACAAATCCTCCCAATGAGAAATAAAAGTTCTTGCATTACAGTCAAAAACAGATGCAAAATCTAGACTGACTAGATATTGTTATTAAATTTGTTCTGTATGGATTTTGAGCATCAGGTAGCTTACACTTTAAAGCATGCATATTAATTCTCTGACAGTTTAAGTGACCTTCACAATTTGATAAGTTCTTCTGCTTCTGAACATTCACAAACTAGCTCATTTTTTCCACCCCAATCTAAAAGTAAGGTTGAAGTAAACAACCTTAGTGAGGAGGCAGGGACAAGAAAAATTAAAGATCATTATTTTGCACCAACATTTACTTGCTTGTCCTCATTTATTCTGTTAGCATAAAATGCTAAAGGCTTGCCAGTCATGTTTCTGGGTAATACTTTCACTTGGCATTTCATATTAATTCTTTGACTATCTTTTAGACCTTTCTAATAAATTTAGCTAGCATTAAGGAAGACAGATACTCTACCTAGTTCACAGTGAAGCCCAGTGTATCCATCTGGACATATGCAACGACCAATTCCACTAAAGACGTAATAGGTAATGCACGTTCCTCCATTCAAACAAGGGCATTCTGTAAGTAAAAGACATCACTAATTATAGACAAAACATTTGAATGCAGAGGTGAAGTGTAATTAAAAATAAGGTTTTGGTGTTTCAGTATTATTAAGCATCTTATATGAAGGAGTAAGCATAGGATAATGAGTTCCTTTTAGGTACAAATAGAATAGGCAGATGCTTACCCTTGTATTCTGATCTGCGTTTATACAGGTTGTAGTACTTCCAGCTATAAATCTACAGGGGAAAAAAAAAAAAAATTTAAGGAGGCAGTTCCTTTTATGTGGTTTTATCTTTTCCCTACTCTGTTCCCTACTGCATACCTTCAACAGTTTAGGTTTTTGCATTTAGCTACCTGCTGAACCTGCTCTGTGGAATCTGGATATGAATGAGAAGTGGAGCTCTAATTAAGCAAAGCAGAATGGGGAAGGAAAACCAATCCTATGTCATGCAACTAAAAACCACCCAAAAAACCAAGCTTAGAAAAGCCCCACTGAGCTTTTAATGGTCACTGTCCCTAAAACAGGGAAGGAAACCTCACCCTCTCCATCAAGCAGTGCAGCAAAGATGCAACATTCATCAATTGCCCCTGTCATTTTGGTGACCTTGGTGCTTCACATTTGTGCCATAGAATAAAAGCCAGAAAATTTATTCAACAATGGATTCTTGTTCTGTCCTTCAAAGTATTCCCTCTGCTTTGCAGGCTGGGTATGCCTTTCTCCATTAAATAACATTTTTTATAAACTTACAGATTCTAGTCCCGTGACAAGTGCGCCCAAGGTTACTGTGAGGAAGATTAATAACTTCATGTTGTTAGTCAACTTCTCCCTTTGTCTTCTATCTGTATTATTTGATTCTGAAAATAAAAAAGTAATTTAGTGTCATGCTGTAGCTTGCAGGGTCAGCTTTCTTGCTTCTATTGTCTTCAGTTGGTTTCAGAATAAATTATAACACAACTGATGAAGAATTAAGCATTTACTTACAGTGGGATATAACAAGATAATTATTTGCCATTGGTAAGATTGCTATGCATGCTTGGCTGCAAGACCCAGCTGCATATAAGAAATCAAGATAGACTATGCTGTAAACCTCTAATACTGTAAATAAGTGAGGCAACATCACCAGCAGACTTTCAAGAGCTGTCAGTGGTCAGAGGCAGGTGGCCAGGCTTACCTAAATGCTGAGCATCAACAAGATGCAGCTGATAACTACAGAGGACTGGAAAAAGGAGCTTTCTCTTTCCCACCCTGAAGCTGCAAGCTCAGTGCTTTCCTTGAAGATAGCAATGGGCAGTTAAATAGGTACAAACGGTTGGGCAGCAGCTAAATACATCTGCCAGTTTCCAATTTTTAGTCCATAATGCAAAAATGGAATATAGATTTTTCCAATTTCTGTTTCCCTGCTTCATTTGCACTCTTAAAAAAAGATCTGTTTGTATTGCTGCCTGTACCAAAAAAGCCTCAAAGCATAACCTCTGATTTAATATATAGAAATAATAAGTGGGAAATAACAATGGGGGTACAATTAAGTTTTATATGTCTTTTTTTCTTTTTTTCAAATAACAGTATAAGTCATGGGGGTATTTTTTAAAGCATTCTCACTTTTAGAAAACTGTAAAATTTGATTTTTACAAGATTCCATGGGAATCTTAGTTATTAGCAAAAAATAAAAAAGAAAAAAGAGAAAGCCTCAATGCAGTAGAAGAGACTGTACAGAACTAAGCAGGCGCTAAAGACCTGCTCCACACTGTACCTGCTTCAGGTTTCTGCACTGGACTAATTCCAGTTTGGTTCTGCAGACTGAATGCCTACTAATATGTGAATTGCACCTTCTATTTTGACTTCATTTGGAAGAAATAGAGTGCAAATACTCTATAGCTCATTACTGAACACTCCTAACTCACATTAAGTTCACACATTTAGTGGTGTGAACAAAAACATTGTCTATAAAGATAACTTGATTCATTCGGAAAACAGACATAATACAAACAAAAACACTAATGCAGATGCAACCTTTGCTTGTAAGCAGGTGTCATAATGCAAGAAAGCAAATTATGCCTTGGTACTTGACTATGCATACTTCTCAGATTCACAGGAAATTTTAGCAGATATACTTCCTTTCAACCTTATTAAGACAATTATTTTTAGCATTTTTGACAGTAATACAAGTAATTTATTCTTTGTTACCATAATTAGTTTCTCAGGCCTGACCTCTGCATCACAAACAACAGTACTGCTGATTCCTTTAAAAATTCTGACATACTGTGGCAAGCAGAACTGACCTTCCCTACTGCTGCATTACACCAGCTTTCAAGCTGTATAGAAATTTTTTAAAAATGTAAAGAACAATCGATCGATTTAGACGCGGCACTGGTGCCCGTAGCTGCGGACTGGGTTCCGGAGGCACGGCACTTACCGGCGGCGGTGCCTGGGCGGCGGAGCCGGTGCTGGCTCTGGAGCTGATGCTACAGCCGGTGCTGTGCTGGATCCGCGCAGCTCTCTGCAGATCGCAGCCCGGATCGGGGCAATAAAGGCACAGCCGGTGCTGGCTCTGCAGCAGGTACTGTGCTGGACCCGCAGCAGTTCTCGGCAGAACGCTGCCCGTCTCGGGGCTATAAAGGCACAGCCGGGGCGGGGCCGCCGCTGCCCTGCCCGCTCCGCGCCGCCCTCGGCACTCGCTGCCCCGCGCTGCCAGCAGCGCTCCGCCGTGACTCAAGGAGGAAATCGTTCGTGCTGCTGCTGAGTTTCGGGTTAGGGCCAGCGAACAGCTTTGTACGGGGTCAGATCTCTGGAAGGGGCTCCTTGGCTCCCCCGCGGCACTCAGCAATTCCTTAGGGACATTTATAAAAACAGAAGAGAAATATGAGTGAGAGCTATGAAAGGAATGACTAGACACATGCCTGGAGTCGTGACAGAATGATAACAATGATAAGATGTATGTATATATGCATTAGTAATAAACGTAGAATGACTGCGAAGCATGCCTGGAGATACAAGCAAATGTGGTGGTTTTTATTCAAATGGCGCTATCCATAATAAGAGAGGCACAAGTGGTTTTTTAATTAATACAGGATTAAATTCTTTCAGGTGTGGGTTAAACACAGCCCGCTGGGAGGGGGTATTGGGTCAGAATGCGCACTTGAAGCAGTGGGTGTGTTTTCGGAGAGCTGTCTCCAGCTGAAACGCAGGACATCGGGGCGAGTAGGTGCAGTTCTCATGCCAGCTGGAATGCGTTAGGACACGGGGCTTACAGCGGCTGCTCAACTCATCTCCTCCAAATTACTTACGCTCCCTTGGTCCTTTCTTCTCGTGAGAAAGTGGTCGTGCTTTTCTTATAATTTCTGTCTCCCAAAGAAGTATTCAAAGCAGCTCATTTCATGAGATGAGGATGGAGATTTGAAATGACAGACGTCTAAGAATGCAGACCCAGCACAGATAGTCTTTCCTGGCCCAGTTAAATATAATTTTTTTCACATTGTGCTGTGATGTTAGCAATGCAGTGAATAACAGTAAGCCAGTACATAACATTTGTGGGTGTATTCATAGGGTTTAGCTTCAGGTTGTACACGTGACTAAGGTGAGGTAGGTCTCCACAGCCTGTGTAGCTGATGAAGAGCAGCTTCTTTAGAGGTCAGGTCAGAGAAGGAGTTGACCTGAAATTCCATCTAGAGAAATGTTTTCATAACTTGACAATTCAGAGCTCAAGGAGACTACCTTTCTCTGTTTGCCATGTAAGAACTGGTGTGACTATGGCTCAGCTTTCTTCTTCCCTCCCCATTTTCTATCTGTGTCAAGTGTGCGGTATAACCATACCTATATTTAGGTACTGTCTGCTTACATTCTCTATTCCTTTCTGTTCAGATCTTCAGGCTCACATCATAACAGATCTCACATTTGCAGAAAGCACACTGGGTTCACTTCACTGAATGGCAGGAACTGAGTCAAGAGAAACAACTCAAGCTGCAAGTCTGAAGTGAACGTAGGTAAAGAACAAACCTTTCTGAATTTCAAGAGGGAAATTTGTCTCACATTTTTTGGTGACTTCATTTATCAACATCACAAGTAATTACACCTTCTAAGAAATAGGACAGAAAGTATCAGGGTAGAATCCCCATGGCAATCTCTTCATTTCAGAGGAGTGGCTTTCAACTAAACTTATCCTAAGGGATGAATTCTACAGAGGGGGGAACAATCCAGATTTTCAAAGCAGTCTGGAACCTTTACTCAATTTTAATACATCAAGCTTACACATAATAAATGAAGAAATAAATTATGGTTTGATTCATGGGAGAGCAGGGAAGAGCCTGGACAGCATTTCTTCTTCCTCCTCCATGCTCCCAAGAAAGAGCCTCTAGGCCTCCCTCAAACTCTCCTTCTGGAAAAAACCCTAGAGCAACTGTGTTTCCTCTTTTATTTTTTTGTTTCCTGGGAAGTGTGATCTATTATCCTCTCCCTGAACCTTTGACTAAGCTGTGCAGATGCCCCCTGTTCCTCATTTTTTCCCTAAAACCTGCAGGTTCATACTTGTTTTCCAGATCCAAGAACCAAAAACTTTTGTTGTCTTCACTCTGACACGAGATACAGCAAGATTCAAATCTCCCTTTTTCTACCATTTGTCATATCCTCAGGATTTACTTGAAATACTGCGCTTCTTAAATACTTGGAAGACCCCCAGGAGAAGTGACTTGGACCATGGTGTCACTCTTGTTTCAATCAGACTGGTGACAGCTACAGGTCAGAAATTCTGATGTGTTTGCAGTTCTGCGTTAAAACTAACAAATTTGTTTGGTCTAAATATTTGTATTACCTAGATAGGTAAATGAGTTATAGTTGACACTGGACTAGACTGAACTGAAAATGTAATTTAGTAGAAAGATATCCAAGCCAGCTGCAAATAAGTTTGTTTTGGTGTTACAAGTAACCTCACAGCTGCATTATCTTTATGAGCATTAAATTACTTAGGGAAGCAGAAATGCATGAGAGAATTTCCAGTGCCTAGATTCACTGAGCTGGCTGGTGACTGGCACAACAAGAGCTGAAGTGAAGTTTCAGGCGAAATAAATCCTTGGAACCTTTTTATGTGCCCTGCCGTAAGGCAGAGTCCTTGGAAAATCTGTAGCATGGCATTTCTGCCATGCCCTCCATCTGACCTCAAAGCTGGAGCTGCTAGCACAGATGGGAAATGCACATGCTCAGGGAGTGGGAGGGATGAAACAGGACCGGTTCTGCTACCAAGGGATTTTCGGTAGCTTCAGGGTCAGCATTTGTTCTCTATTGCATGGCTCAAGAGTTTAGAAGGGCCTGGTTACAGGCCATGTCTTCTCTCCAGGACAAGATTGTGATAGGACAGAGGAAAAGTACATCTTAATAACTCAAAGGCAAAGTCTTTTGAGAAGAACAGTGGATAAAGTTAAATGCCTACTGCAAGATTCTCACTGGAAGTGGAACTTACTTGCCTAGTAGATACTGATTATGAGAAGTCACGAGGCTTAAGAGAGAAACACTTGTACAGACTCATGACCAGTTTTGTATTTTGAGAGCTACTTTGTGTTTTCCACTGTTTATTTCCTTTTCCTTTTACATATCTGTGATTTCATCGCTTTGATCTCTTATCAAAATTTGGCAGAGGTGTAGGCAGGATAGAAGGAAAAAAGACTTCTGAAGAAAAAGAGGTGGTAAATGAAGTGCTAAAGTGACCTGGTAGAAGGCACTTTACCTGTTTAGGATGAGTACAGAATCTCAAGTAATTAGCTCATTTTTGTAGTCAGGGCTGTTAATAATAAGGCTTTATATATTTCTCTTGTTTGCACCTGGATTACATCAGAGAGTAAAGAAAATTGCTACACCTATTATGAGCTCCTAATGTGATTTGAGTCTGCAGTCATGTAGCACTTCTCTGAAATAGAAGTCAGATGCAAGGACTAACGCTAAAGAGCAAGTAGTGTCAGACTGACAGCCAGGCAGTTCTTGGGTTGCTGTGATTTTGTGTTTTAGTTTTCAGTTCCAAATAAAAATCTTGCTGATTCTTTTAATTTATTGTTGAAGTAACTTGAATGTTTCAGACTAATCAGCCAGCCTGACTTAGCAAATTTAGGAAAGATAGCATTCCATTCCAGCTAGATGAGAACACTGACCCTCAGAGAAATACAGGGGTTTTATCTCATGGTGGTGCCCTGAAAGAGATTGTGAGGTTTGCATTGTTCTGCAGAAGTTGCTGGGGTGGAAGTATTATTGGTTACAATGTTCATTTTCACAGCTGATGATAAAATATTAAAACTCAAGAGAAACACCATCTATCATACATTGACTCTGGTGGTCCATCAGTAAATCCCAAAAGGCTAGAACTCCCGAGGAGTTAAATAACTACAAATATTAGTAGCAAGAGCTGCTACAGAAGTGCTATTCTACAAGGAAAGTTTAGGCCTGAGGCTTTATATATTGCCTGAAGTTTGGTGGTCATGTGGTGCATGTTCTGGTCTATATCCAGTATAAGTAAGATCGGAATTAGTCCTTTGACTAGTAAAATGTGTGGTTTGCCAACGTGAATTTCAAGTCCTCTCTACTCATGGTACATTATGAATAAAGAAGTTTCAATTTGCGTGTGAGCAGCTATGTGTGCTTAAACCTCTGTCATCTCAACTAAAAGAACAGGGTTAACCACACATTGAGTATTTGCTTAGTGATTAAGAATACAAAAGCTAAGAAAACACCTAGAAGTCATGCCAAAAGATTGACATGACTTGTCTCTATAAAGATAATAGCTTGCTGTTGTCAGTTTTGTTAAAGAAATTAGTTTGTCATTGAATTAAGTAGCCACCACTATGGGTATAGAATTTAAGGAACATAGCTATATTTACCATTGCTTTGTGTATTGGAATGTAGCTTCAAACTTGAACAGGATTTTAAGTCAGTCAGGAAGTGTGTTACAAGTTTAAGGGAAATTTTCCGGTATAAAGTTCATTTAGATTATTTTGTCTTCATCTTGAAAAACATGGGTACTTTTACAGTAAAACATTTTGTATTCTCTCTGATGTTATCCAAGTTAAATTTTTTAATCAATTTACTTCTAGCTCTTGAGATAATAACTGGAATTACTGAATAAACCATTAGATTTTGAAATGTAAACAAATAGATTTCAAATGTTACATTATCACTATTCATAAACTTAAAAATATAAAGCTCACTGTTTAATCTTATTTTCTCAAATTACTGTTTGTATGAGTCCCAGGAATTTCCAAAGTAGCTGATTTTAAGTTGAACGTGATTCATAAAAATTCTTCTACTTTAATGACTCTTGATTACTTGTCAGTTGTTTGTGGTTGGAATCTGAAGCAAATGGTGATCTCATTTCCTTTAGGTACAATTCAGCTACTCAGGTTTCTTTATTTATTTTTTTATTTCTTTTTCCTTGCTGCCTACTGCTTTTCTTCTTATCTCTGTTGTCTGTTTGCCTAGAAGTAGCAGAGCATTCTCACTTGAGGGCCTCTGGACTCTCTCAGATGCCTGTGGGCACTTCTTGTGGCTTTGCAGGCAGCGGGAGTAGCCAGGCTTTATCTCTGAGCTCAGGCAGTGTCACCTTGAGCCCTGTGAAATCCCCGGCCTCTTTCGTTCATGCGTAGAGAGCAGCTGCCACACGAGTGTTCTTGTTTTTGTATACAATGATTTGTTGTCTCAGTGAGCTGTCCGGATACGGATATTTTTCAGAGCAGTGATGATCGCATCTCAGGGTTTCTTCATCAGCTTGATGTGCACCTGCTTTTAAACTATGCTTTGTATCTCATCTAGCATTTACAGAAATTCACTGATTATGAAAATCAGCAATCTCTTTGACATTTTATCAAATTGCCCATTTGAGACTGCTAACACCTAAAATTTGAATATTAGTCGAGCTACAGATCTTGCATCCAGATCATAAATACTTGAAAATTATGTTGTGTTTTGGTCTAGGCCTTTAGTTGAAATCAAGGTGCTGATAAAACCGGGAAAACACAAAAACATTTCTGAGTCTGAAACTAGAAGGCAGAAAACAAATAACAAGGGTTTTTAGGGTTTCAGTTGTGCTTCATTTGGTGATCCTAAACCCTGAACTAGAATATTTTTCAAAGGAATCCTTTTTCTACCCTACCATTTACTGGTCTGGAATAGCACATTGAAATCCAACATTGGAAATTTACAGAAACAGCTGATTTTGGACTATTATTTCTGCAGTGCGTCAGTCAATCAGATGCACATTCCACAGGAAACCAAACAAACTGAACGCATGCCAGTTAGCATATTTCTGGAGGAAAAATGATTTGCTGAAATCTTGGAAGAAAACAAATTCTGAGGATTGACCTCTGCAAGCTGTGTCCCAGTGATGGCGTATCCAAGGAAGCAACATGCTCTAAACTCCCTGTGCAATACAGCCCAGGTGAGAGAACTGGCACTGTTCATCTCTGTGAAAAGCTGCCTAGGCAGATCATTTAGGATTCCACTCCCTCTAAGTCTTAATCCTCTAAAGAAATACAAGATACGGGAAAAATAACTCTTAATGACATTAGTAATGGACTGAAGAAGCTCTGAAGAGAAAAAGGCAGCTCTGTGAATTTATAGTTGAAGGGAAAGGTTACTAAATGCAGAAAGATGGTAAAGAGCCCATAAAGCAGTACTGCCCGGTGTGGCAGGCAGTCTCAATAGACTTGCTAGTGAACAGCTGTTGAACAATTCAGAGGATAAAGAGTTTTAAGGACAAAAAATAAGTTGCTTCCTGGGTGCTGTTGAATAACCACATTCTTCCTGCATAAGCTCATAAAGAAACTGTGCTGAGAAGAAAGGAGAAACAGAATGAACTTGGGTACTCTTAGGAAATAACAGTGTGTATATCGGGAGCTCTAATAATAGCACTTATCTTCCCCCCACTACCACTCCTTTGGATGTTTTGGCTGCATTCTTCCTTTTTTTTAGTTCACTTCCTGTAACTTATTTCTAGTGTGGTGTTTTGGTTTAGGGCAAATTTGGGAGAAAACCTCCAAGGGGCTCCCCCCAAGGAAGCAAACCCAAGTGACCCCTTCCCCAGCTGGTTCGGGAAGAAATTTATTTAGAGACAAATGGAAAAAACTTGTTTATTTAACAGGTAAAGTACTGTTTAGCACAAAAGAAACCCTTAATACTGAACAACAAAAACTCTTGCTGCTCTGAAGAGATGACAAATTTAGAAAGTCTTTCTTCTGTTGGTGGTAGCTTTGCTCAGTCTGTTGTCAGTCCCTCCAGTGCTGGAAAATGCCATTGCCCAGGCCAGGCCCTGGTGAGCCACAGGTGTAAGCTCCTGGTGCTTGCCCTGGGTCTCCACTCTAGAGCAGGTTCAAATAATTCCAGAAAAGAAAGGGAAAAAAAACTTTCCAGGGAACTTTTCTGCTTTAGTTAGTCAAAAACTAACTAAAAGCAAAGGGGAGCTTTCTCCCACTGTCTACCATGGCAACACTGTCCAGGAGACAAAGCAATGAAGCTCCTATTTCTATGTTTTGAAAACAACTGCCTTAGACATTCCACTGCTTTTTCTTTCCCCCCTCTTCAGTCCCAAAGCCAGCCTTAACAGTACAAAGCTTATTTCTGGGCTAGACAGATGGGGATACAATTTAGAATGACAAAGTCACTCTAGGACATTCCACCTTTTATCCCATATTGTCAACTCATTACCAAAACTAATACATATTCTAACTTTGTACACACATACATTATGCATACACATATATATGGTATACAGTTATGTACAGACACTAACAGTAACAGTTAACAAACAGTGATATTTGCATATGGTTTTTACTTAATAATGAAATTTCCTTGAGGTACACATTGTATTGTTCCATTGTTTTGCATTATTTACTATATTCAACTTGGTTTTTGAGCAAAGATAACTTTACGAATGGGTTTGTCTGTACTTGAAACAGACTTGATTTAAACTAGTTTTTTTACCAAACTTTTGGCATGCTCTACTAGGACTTTGTTTTTATCTACTATATGCAAGGGTTCAGATTGATCAGGGTTTGCTTGGTTGGTGGAGCTTTGGGTGTTAACTAACCAAGTGTTAACTAACCAGGACAATGGTCCTGAAAAGTCTTGAAATCACAATAAGACACCCAAAATTATCCCAAAACCCAGCCAGAATCCAGGGATTTCTGAGGAAAAAACTGTGAAAATGAGTGGGCAAAATATCTGGAGGTAATGCGACTTAAAACGGCCCAAAAATCCCTAAAATTGCATAAAAATGGCCCAAAAACTCCTGAAATCTGCATTGAAACCACACTAAATTGGCAAGAATTCCAGGGATTATAAGTAAAAACATCAGGAAAAAAAAAGGATGTATTCAGTTTAAAACACAAAAATAGTCAAAAAATTCACACTAAGAAATGCAGAAGTCCCCCCGAAATTGCATGAGAAATGGCCAGAAAAAGTCCTAAAATTTACACTAAAAATTGAAAAATGTCCCCAAAATCCAGGCTAGATGCTGTTTCTAATTTTTGAGATTTTCCACTTAATGATTTTAAAGTGGTTTTTAACCATTGTACTTTTCCACTTTCCCTGCGGCTGGTGCATGGTAGGGGATATGGTACATGCACTCAATGTCATGTTTTTTAGCCTAGGTATTTAGGAGGTTTTTTTTGAAATTAGTTCTGTTGTCAGACTTAATTTTTTTAGGGGTACCGTGCCTCCACAGGACTTGCTTTTCCAGGCCCAGGATGAGGTTTTGGGTCGTGGTGTGAGGCATAGAGTAGGTTTTTAACTCTCTAATGGTGGTTTTTACTATTGTGAGCACGTGGTGCTTGCCTTGGTGTGTTTGGGGCAGTGTGATGTAATCAATCTGTCAGGCCTTTCTATATTCATATTTGGACTATTGCTTACTATACTAGAGGGGCTTTACCTGTTTGGCTTGCTTGATGGCAGTACACGTTTTACAGTTACAGATAACTTGAGAAATATTGTTTATCGTTAGATTTACTTTTTGGTTTTGTGCCCACTTATAGATGGCATTTTTACCCTGATGACTCTGAGGTATCATGGGCCCATCGGGCTAGGAACAAGTCTTTTTTGTAGTGTCAATCTAAATTTATCTTTGACACTTCTCTTTTTGTAGCTTCATTTACTTGCTTATTTTTTTTGTGCTCTTTATTAGTTTTACTTTTGAGGATGTGGGCATTTACATGGCGGACTTTCATAGGTAGGTTCCTTATTTTGGTAGTGATACCTTTTTAGTAGCCTAAATTGATTTTTTTTACACTGCTGATTAATCTTTTTGTTCTTTGCCCATCATTGGCTACCATCTATGAATCAGTGTAGATGCAGAGTTTTGGCTATTTTTCTTTTTTGGCAATGTCTAGGGTTAGTTGAACGGTTTTGAGTTCTGCAAGTTGGCTTGATCTATCTTCTTTTTTAGTGGCTTTTGCAACTTGCCATGTGAGGCTCTATACGGCTGCATCTTACTTTTGGTTTATCCTCACGATGACATAGGAATCATCAGTACATGTTTTATTTGTTGGCACTTGGTTATACGGTGGAGCTTTTTCAGTATGTGCTACTTGTTTTTGTTTTTCTGTATTTGTGACACCAAAACTTTCACCTTCAGGCTAATTTGCAATCACTTCCAAAATTTCAGGGCAATTTAGTTTACCTAATTGCTCCAGGACAGACCATGGTTCCCAGCTGCAGAGTAGAGCATGTTCTTCACCTCTGGTCCCATTCTGACTGGGCCTAGGGCTACCTCTTGAGCAATCTCCTGCTTGATCTGGGCAAAGGCTTGCTGCTGCTCAGTGGAAATCGTTCTTTTTGCGGGTAACCTGGTAAAGAGGGCTCACAATCTGACTGTACTCGGGAATATGCATTTTTTAAAAGCCTATGGCACTTAAGAAAGCTTGTGTTTATTTCTTTTTGGTTGATGGAGGCATTGTTGTAATTTTATTAATGACATTGGTAGGAATTTGACATCGTCTATTTTTCCACTTTATTCCCAGGAACTGGATTTCATGAACTGGTTTCTTGACTTTGTTTTTCTTGATGGTGAAACCAGCTTTCAGGAGAATTTGGATTATTTTCTTTCCTTTCTCAAACACTTTTGCTGCTGTGTTCCCCCTACACAATGATAGGGTCGATGTATTGCAGTTGTTCTGGAGCCTCACTTTTTTTAGTGCAGTTTGGATTAGTCTATGTCAGATGGTAGGACTGTGTTTTTACTTTTGAGGCAGTCGGTTCCAGGTGTACTGCACGCCCCTCCAGGTGAAAACAAACTGGGGCCTGGACTCTGCTGCCAACGGAATGGAGAAAAACACATTGTCAATGTCAATGGTGGCATACCACCTTGCTGCCTTGGACTCCAGCTCTTACTGGAGTTCCAGCATGTCCGGCACGGCAGCGCTCAGCGGTGGAGTCACTTCATTCAATGCACGATAGTCCACAGTCAATCTCCATTCTCCTTTAGCACACGCTAAATGGGGCTGTTGAAGGGTGAGTGGGTTTTGCTGACCACCCTTTGTTTTTCCAGTTTACGAATCATCTTATGAATGGGAATTACAGCCTCTCTAGTTGTTCTGTGCTGTTGGCGGTGCACTGTTGAAGTGGTAATTGGTACTTGTTGTTCTTTCCTCTTCAGAAGTCCTCCTGTAGATGGGTTCTCTGACAGTCCAGGCCAGGTGTTTAATTGCTAGATGCCTTCTGTCTCTATAGCTGCTATCCCAAATGCTCTCTTGAGTCCCTTTTGGTTTTTGAAATAGTCACTTCAGATGAAGTTTATACCTACAATGTGTGGGGCTTCTGGGCCAGTCATAATAGGGTGTTTCTTCCATTTATTTTCAGTTAGGCTCTCCTCAGCTTTTTCTGTGTCACGCCAGTGATAGAAACGGATTCTGCCCTCAAATATTTTGATGGGATTATAATGCACACTGCAAACCAGTGTCAACAAAGGCCTTATATTTTTGTGGTTCAGATGTGCTAGGCCCACGAATTTAAACATCTAAAAAACATGGTATTCCCCAAGCTCTATCTGGCTAGAGGCAGGGCCCCTCTAAGCCTGGTTATCCTTCTTTCCCTGGGCATAAGTCTTTAGAGGTTTCTTTAAGGGGATTGGACATGTCATTATCATCATCACACTTGGCAGTAAAAACATATCTAAAGAAATCTGTGCTTGTGCTTGCTCCCCTTATCCTTTCTACAGCAGTTGCAGACTTTATGGAGAAATAAGGTAGAATGAAAAAAGAAAGAAAAAGGGAGATGGCAGAGCCTTCTCACATATCATAAGCCCAACAGAAAAACAAAATTTTAAAAAATATGTTTTGTTTACAAAATTAGACTTTTCCTTCTCCGTGCAAAGTCTTCTGGAGGGAGGTTCTGGCATAGAGTGACCCATCATCAGTCCCAGCAGGAGTATTCCTGCCAGAAAACACAAATACTTACTTTCTTGTCTCTCCCCACTGTTTCCATGGCTTTTTCTTGACTGTACTCACTACTTATGCCATTCTGTGATTTTGGTTACAACGGTTGGAAATGATAATGTTCTCTTTCTTCTGAAACATAAATGCGTCTTTGACCAAAATATCTCAAATTGAGATACAACACATGATCTCCATCATGTGGAGTTTTTGGAGTGTGTCTTCCCATTGTTCCCTGAGAGGTGCAAGGAGTATGCTCACTTCTTTCTATGGCCCAAGCAGTGAGGGAAACCGTCATTTACAGGAGAGATGAAGGCGAGGTGGAGAGCAGACTCTGTGCTAATAGATCTGTGAGGCTCAGCATCTTGGGCTGCAAGCTGGTACTGTTGTAGTCATGATCAGAAAGGTAGGGAGGGAGGTGGAGAGATGGGGGAAGAGGCAGTATCAAATGTCACTTGCAGGGAGAAGGGTAAGAAAAAAGTGTTATTGGCAGAAATGGAAGAGCACACTGCTGCAAAAAGTTGAAAGATAATTACCCATGGACTTAATATCAGAAAAATTACTTTATGGACAATGTAGATTGGCCACATGAGTTATTCAGGTGGACTCAGCATCCAAGGATGAGTGTGAGAGGATATGCCTAGAGGGCCTATATGTCATGAGGTGCTCTGAGAGTGAAAACAAATTATGTAGGGTTGACTCAGTGAAGAACAGGCAGAAGATACAGGATGACTTGATTGAAGAGAATTCCACAAGAGATGCCTTTGCAGGAGCTTGTCTGAGTGCAGACAAGAGAAGCACAGTTGCAATTTTCAAGGCTTTTGTCAGGCAGAAAAGTTACATTGCTTTCAATGGTGCCAAAGAAAATGGAAGACGGTTGTTTTGGACCCAGAAAGACTAAGGAAGATGGAGCTCTGTTATAACTGACTTAGATGATATGAAAAAGTAATACTAGAGAGATGTTTGTATTTACTCTAACAGAATTTACAGAAAGTTTACAGTGGATATATAACATCCCCCACATATAGATGGCAAATTAGATTGTGTTTTCAAGTTAAAAAAAAAAAAAAAAAAAAAGGAAACCAGAAGAGAGCCATTTCAAAGTAAAAAATGTTGTGTTAGAAGAGTATGAAGAGATTCAGTGAAGAAGAGAATTGTGGAATGTGGCCAGTGATGTGTAAAGGAAGCTTTCCAAGCCCAGAAAAACAAGGGCAGAACTCTGCCTCTGAGCACTCCTGTGAGAATAGTTTGAATTTCATCCAAAGGATGGAAGAAGATTGGAGGAAGCTTAAACTGGATTTAGAGGAGAAGCTCCACTGTTAAGTTTGTGTTTGGTAAGCTCTAAGAAGATCACCATGTGAAGGATTGCAAGTATCCAGTGGGATATTGTTAAGGTAAGAGTTAGTGTAGGAAAGAATTGGATTTTCCCTCATGGCAGCTGGTGATGAACATTCATGTTACCATCCAATAGGAAAGCTTTTGTGAATTCCCATGAAAGCTCATGTGAATTCCCCTCAGTTAAATGGAAATTTCTAACATAGTCTGTGTAATACAAATCATTATATGGAACTGCTTCTATGAATAAGCATTACTCAGTAGGTGTAAGGAACATCAGGACAAATCTTAGGCTACTGTATTATGCTGTACTGAATATTACTTAAAAGCACCTTGTGCTGCACTGATTATTTAAAAGAAAAATAGCTTAGTAGATGCTCATTTTCTGTTCATTTCAATGGAATAGGTCCAAAATACCTACTAAACCAGAGATGTGAACTCTCTTCTGAAATATATGTTTATAAGCTCAATTGCTCCATAGCATCTTTATACTATTTTAACAGAGGTCAGCATGTGGCCTGTAATAACTCATTACTGTTTTCTTGTGTCCACCAAATTATAGAAAAAGTCTGCTGTAGAACATTTGTTTCAATGGGATAGCTTTTCCTGTAGGCTACCTGGTTATTCAATTGTCTCTTGGGCCTCAGATCTGTTTCTCTCTCTAGAGAGTCTCATCAGAAAAATATGCCTCGAGAAGGCAGGGTGTTTCTAGTGCAGGCACTGAATGCAATGATTCTGCAAATATACTGAAGGACATATTTAATGTTTTTAGGGGGTGCTCTCATGGGATATGAGGACATCAAATAGCTGTTTTAGGCATTCTGAACCAGGTCAAGCAATTTTTTTTTTAATGTTTCCATGCCTAAGTGTGATATATATGTAAAATTAGGCTGGTAAGGGTGATGATTTTCAAGCTAAATTACAATAAAGGCAATGTAGGCTACTAGGTCACTTGCTTCAGATAGTTTTAGGTGATTAATTGCTATTCCTCTGCCTTTCATTCTTCCCCTGTGTGATTCATAATGAAAAAGGGATTTATCTTGTCTTTCATGGTATAGTGATATATTAGTAGATGATTCCACAGTAGTATTCAGTGCCAGGCAGAGGTGTTTTCTTTGAACCTGAAGCATGTCACCACATTAACATGAGATCATTCCTCAAACTGAGGTTCATTAAACTCACAGTGCTCCCCAGTTACAGTTTCGCAGCTCTCAGTTCTGGAGCAAGACAATTTGGCACATTTGTACCTCTGTGTTTCTGTAAATTGACTTCTATCTATAGGCATGTATGATATTTTTTATTTTCTCTCTAGCTGCAGAGACTGATATTAAAAAAAATAGAAAAGAGGAAAGACACAATCATTTAGGGAACATATGAAAACCGCAGTCTGAGCATGTGATATTCAAGTCTGTGCAAGCATATATCAAGTACTAAAAATTGAAACAATTTGTGTAAGTAACTTCAGACTAGAGAATGGCAAACTTTACCTTTAGCATCTTCAAAAAACCCTATTAAACTATTAGAATATATATACTACATATGTTTGTAGTATTGACAATTCGAAAGGCAATAGAAGTAATATAAGCTATGTTTTGTTTGTTAACAAATGGCATGGACATTTAACAGCAATTTCATGAAATAAAAATAAGACTAGATGCCTAAACATCTGGTGCAACTCATTTATGAGATGATTTCTTCAGATGTTAACTGGACCAATGCTACTAGAGCCAGCAGAGCCTAGGAGCTGTGACTCATCAGGAGTGCTGAGAAACCTTTGATTTGACAGGTAGTTCTCTGAATCCTGGCATGAAAATTACCTTCTGAAACAATGGTAACACTTGTTCTAAAGAGGTCTTTCTAGGAAAAGAAGGAGGCAAAAATGCTGAGCAGCTGGAAGTCAACATTGTATTTTCTTTCTAGTTCTTGATTAAAAAAGTATTTATAAGCAGTGCTTTTAAGCAGGTGATTAACAATACGAGTGTGTCCTATCTGTTAATCTATGTCAACGCCCTGGAATGATAGATCTTATGAATGACTGAAGGAAACAGTGAACTCCTGAGCTCTTGTAAAGTATGATTGTCATATCACCTCTACTGAAACCTATATTTCACAGCAGGGCAATTATTTGCAGCAGAATGTTAGATTGTGGCTATGGGAAATTCCACAGTAAATACTTAGAAGCTGCAGTTTTAGATGTATAGGAATATTGGGAATGCTGTGATCTGTTTAGGCTGCCTGTATAAGCTAAAATAATATTAAATGCAAAAGGTTTGTTTCAGCTCTTAGTGCCTGGCAGCCCACCTTAGGTCACGTGAGAATTTCTGACTTGAATTTTTTAGTTCACCAGTGGTTCTTACTTTCATCATTCAGGTATGGAATTGGGTGTCAGTGCTGTTACTCTACTGGCAAAAATAATGTTGTAATTCCTTGAGCACTAAATCTCAGCAAAATTTGAATGTTTTAGCAATTCATGGTTAGTAATTCATGGCTTATACAGTCGCCTTCTCATTCCACTACTCTCCTTTTGGGCAAGCTTCTTCAGAAATCTAGCAGTTAATTGAGGTTCAAGACTAGTAATATCTTGCAGAAGAAAAAGTGACTTACTGCAGATTTAAGAAGATGTGAAATATTGGCTACTTTGGCAGACATGCAAGTAGTCCGATATAGTTTAAATAAGCTCTCAAAGGAGAACTTAGAACTGGGCTAACAATGAGAAATCTAAACAGAAATATCAATTACTTACTTAATCAGCCTGATTTCATGCATATTCCTAGGACTTAACAACCATCTAAGCACAACTTGCCAAAACCTTTGCTAATGGAAATCACAGAAGGAGAGTCACAAAACTGTAGGAGAGTGCCTAGGCTTGGCAGGGCTGCAGAAACAGCTCTGCTGTCCCTTGTACAGCTGAGGTGGTTTGGACTGGCATGCAGGCATGACCTCATGATAAACTCACTGATCCTCACCAGGAATTAATCATTTGGCTACTTGGCAGCCAGCAGTTTATCACCAAGAGGAAGAGACTGCTGTCTTCCTTTTGCATATAATACGGGCAAGTACATTTATCAGCACTGTTGACCAAAGACTTCGCAATGAATTTATGAGCTGATTTCTGTAATTTCTGATAATAGTACCATGTAAAATTTCCCCACTAGTAATTTATTTGTTTTGAAGGTTTGCAATATTACAGTGACCTAAGTGTTGCTTGTTTTGGTTTGTCTCTTTCTAAAAGTGTTGTTCAGCCAAAGATCTGGAACTCTGCCTCTCAGAAATCTGATCTATCATGACTTCCCTATAAGGAAAAATTATCCTAATCAATAAGATATCCATGTTACCCATGAATGAATGAATTGTTATTAACTCTACCCCTAACAAAATGCTTTTCTGTGACATAGAAAAAGGACATTAACCAAGAAAAACATAAAGATAGGCATGTTTTCTCAGTTTTCTTTTGAAATAAACCCCTCATTTTATCTTCCTGAGAAAAAATACTGTATAACACTTACGAAATGTTACTGCATTTGAATAACCTCATTCAAAGATTATGGGATGGAATAGTGCATTTTGAACAAATGTTACACAAACTGCATGTGTTCTGCGATGTTACTGTCTTAAGTTGTGAGGCTGATTTTCAGCTAATCAGCCAAGCACTCCTTGGAAATTACTACAGGCAGAAAGAGTCCCGCAGGAAGTGGTATTTGTGATTCAGTCAGCGGCACCTTGCCCACTGAGTCAGTGTTGAGCCAAGGTCCAAATGCGTTTCTAGAGTGTGGAATATAAAACTGAAGTCATGACTGCTGCAGCCACTGGGAAATTCACTGAACTATTGACGAGAACAGGGATATTAACCACAACATCACAGATTCCAGACAAGAATAGTTACAACTTTCTCCCACTTACTTCACTGGGAGAATAAATCTTCACATTTTCTCTAAGCCTTGTACTTTTTCCCTGCATTTAACAGATCACCATCCTCTAGACATGTTGGAAGCATGAGTGCCACAACTCAGATGAGCAGTCTTTCTGTGGGCTATGCTGGAAATGCTAGATATGACAACTGCAGTTTTGCAATTCCATGACTTATCTCCCTTGGAGATGTCAATGGACACCATCATTGTAACCTACCTGAGCTTTTCCAGCTAGTTCAGTTTTGCAGCTGAAGGGATGTTCTGAGGCATTTGCTGTATGTTTCCGCTCCAGGCTCATGACCCACTAGATGGGCACAGTGACTCAGAACAGCCTGTTCTAAGCAAAGTCTTAATTCATGGGTAGGAGTTGAACAAACCTCAGTTAAGTTTTAACTGAAGATGCTCCACAAATGTGATCTTTCCTACCAGCTTTCACATGTCCAGTACAGAATTGTTCTCTGCGCATTAGGTTTTCTGGTGCTTTCTCTTCTAAAAATCCAGTTGCTATGTATACTTTAAAATTTAACAAAAATAATTCTTCAAAGCAGATGTTTAATGTAATTCATCCACACACTAATTTATGTGAAGGTTTGTGGCAGTAAATTTTGGCATTCAGATTTCCAAAATAATGCCAGAAGTTGCTGTGAAAAATCACAACCACAAATCTGAAGTTGTCTAACAGGCAGTCTAAATGCTGTGATCCTGCAGGTAGTTGATGATATAGTGCTTAGAATTGTAGATATTTTTCATGCCAATTGTTTATAGAAATACTTATTCTTTTCCCAATTTTAATTTTTTTTAATTATGAAATAATATCTACCTGCATTTGACTTAAATTTAGAGAAAAATTAGTAAGACTTTTGGTAATGCTTGTTTTGTTTTTAACGCTGCTAGCATTTTGATTAGAGTCATTGCTAGCTACATATAAATGGATCAAATTTTGTAGCAGGTAGACATGGTTTGGACCATTTAGTTAGACTATAATCTGTATGTAATGGCTAAATGATTTCTAGGGTTATGGAACATAGTAATTATTAGCTGGCTCATTTAGCAGGGGGATAAGTTTGTCGACATGTGAGTTTCTCCATTAATGTTGGGAATGTGCTTAAATGCTACACATACCATCTTGGTTAGAAGGGGCTCATCAGTGGGTGATGCAGTAGCTTGCACAGCAGACTAAGAGACGTAAGGATGCAAAATTCACTTCCCTGGACACAGCTGTACCACCGCTGAGCACCTGCTGCATCTGGACTTGCAGGTCCCAGCCTCTTTGTTCTTCATTTCATTAGAGTGAGGAAAAGAGGATTATTCAACGTGAGAAGCAATGACAAGATTTCACTCTGAAACATATCAAGAAGTTCTTGTGATATCATATGAAGAACACAAGGATTATGCACAGCACACCAATCAATCCTGGTCTTTCCCCTTTTCCTTCCTTTATCTTTCCTCCACCCTTCAATTCAAAAGTTTCCGCTTGGTCATGAAGGAAGTGAGGGAGCCCGGATGCCACCCCAGGAGAGAAAGCTAGAGGAAGGGCTGGGTGACTTAGTCAAGCAAAGGGGAGGAGAAGGAAATGATCATTGAAATACAAGGTTCTAAATACAGGGCTTTGTATGAGAAATGTGTGTAAATATTTGTTTAGAAGTGAGGACTGGGAATGATAGATGCAAAACACTGTGATCATGTGCAATTAGCAAACAGAGATTTCAAGGCCCGGGGCCTTGTGTGAGACCAACTGCCAGCAACATGACTTTAGAGTGTCAATTCTCACTAGGTATTGTACCAGAAATGCCATTTTTGTGGAACTCCTGGTACCACTTTGCCCTCTAGTCCACCCACACGACAGTCTAGTTGACCATAACTCCGTTTTGATGGGAATCCTTGCTGATGCCTTCATCTGTCATATCCTGCCTGTTGCAGCGCCTTTCTTTGTGGCTTCTCTCAGATATGATGATTTAGGCTGTCTGCATTCTAGCACTTAAAAAACCCACAACAACACAAGAAACTGATTGTGTCATATCCAGTTACCATATTGATGTACTTTGCAAGTGTCTGTTAGTGCCTGTTTAATTAGAAAACCAAGTAATTGTTGGTATTTATACTGTGCTAACATACAGTAATGTATTTTGTGTTAGCTCATCCTAAGGTTTTTTTCCCTCTTTTTTAGATCATGCTTGGCTTAAGCATTGTTTTTAAGGTATTTCTTCAACTAGCACTTCTCCCGTGGTTCTGTGAGCATCTGTAGGAGCGAGGCAAGCTGCTTGTCAGCATGCTGGGGTTTTGTGAGTTTATTGCTCTCATTTTATAATGCTCAAAAGACTTGCATAGTGCAGAAAATTAAAAACTTTTAAAAGTTCTTCAGTGAGAAATGCTGGTATTCTACATCTGTATTGCCATAGAATGGAAGCTCACAGAGTGAGGGTGGTAGGTTGGGTCCGTTGGCAAGAGCTGTGTGATCACAGGCAGTGGAGCCTCTTGGCAAGCACACAGGCTTCCTGAAAAATTCTGCTCTTAAGGGCTGGCAGAAAAGAACTGGAAAAATAGTAACAGTTTTAGATTCTATGACTTGACAACCTCTTTCCTATCCTTCCTTTCAGATATTCCTTCACATCCTGGGTAGCATCAAAAACAGTATAGGCAGGAAGTCGAGGGATGGGAGTGCCCCCCTCTAATCCACTCTGGGGAGACTCCATCTGGAGTGCTGTGCCAGCTATGGGGTCTCTAGCAAAGGGGGGACATGGACTTGTTGGAGAAAGTCCAGAGGAGGCCACCAAGGTCATTAGAGGGATGGAGTGTGTAGAAGGCAAGGCAGGAGGGATTTGGGATAGTTTAGCCTCAAAAAGAGAGGCTAAAGACTTTGGGATGACCTTTTGTGGCCTTCCAGGACCTGAAGGGGGTCCATAAGAAATATGGAGAGAGACTTTTTGAAGAGCACATAGTGACAGAACAAGGGGAAATGGTTCAAGCTGAAAGAGTAGGTTTACATTAGATAGTAGTAAGAAATTCTTTGCTGGGAGGGTGGTGAGGCACTGGAACAGGTCACCCAGAGAAGTTGTGGAGGTCCCATCTCTGTCAGCGTTCAAGGCCAGGTTGGATGGGGCTCTGAGCAGCCTGATCTAATGATGTGTGTCCCAGCCCATGACAGATAAGGTTGGAACAAGATGATCTTTGAGGTCCTTTCCAACCCAAACCATTCTAAGATTCCTAGCCCTTGGGGAGCTGTGAAGATACCAATACATGCTGAAGTAGTCAGTTCAAATTGCAAGGAAGTGTTAGCAGTTGAAGACTTATTGGAAACATCTTGCATTGCCGGGTAGCTAAAGCAGCTCAATCGCTGTAGGAAGGTTTTTTTACAGTGTATCAGTGGAAAGGCATCAAGTGAACAAAATGCGTTGTCCTTTCCTGTACTAGGCCAGGTTCATGAACAGGATTTTTTGCCCCTTTCTGCACTCTGCTATTTCTGAGCTTCACAGTATTGTGAAGAGACAAATGTTATCTGCTTAAGAATTGAAAAGGGCAAAATTACTTCACCCTCTCATTGGAAATGCAGGTTGAAGATAAAATGGTTAAAGTACATAAGATGAACAGCTGGCACCACTCCTTGATGGCTGTTTATGTTGCTCTTATATAACTCACTTGCTTACAGTGGACCTCTTTGCTTTATCCAGCCTGATCAGCAAGGAAAAATGAGGTGCTATCTCCCCTGACTGTAACCTTATTAGCCAGGGTACACACAGCTCTCTGGAATGAAGACTAGGAGACTGAAAGTCAAATACTGAAGAGAAACATGTCTCTTACCTAAAGATTTTTTTAGGTATATCAGGGCAACTTCCCCATTTCCTTCAGACACATGAACAGGAACACCATGTTTAGTGGCACAGGAAATTTCTGTTTCTTTCACTTCCTGGGAAAGTACTTTTCTTAATTCTTTATTTCCTGTAGTAAAAAAAGGTCTGCTGGCAGATTCTTCTCCACTGATTCAGCCTGCTGACAAATGATTGTCAGTTCATTCCCTGAAAGCAGCTAATGGAGTTGTTTCCAGGTGCAGGAAGATATTGAATTTTCAGAGATCCCTTTCTGGCCATGAGATTTCTTTCTGAAGTGTGTGGCAGTAGGCATAGCCTGCAGATGAAGACCTCTGTCAGATGCAGGCCTCAGTACACCTGCACATTACTTGTCAGCTGAAGATGCTCATATAGGAGCATCTTGCCTCTCTCTGCCTCATAAATTCATTTGCCTTAACTTCTTACCTGTAAATGCAGCAGGAAAGTAAAGCAAATTTTTCAGGGTCATAAGCATTCAGATTGAAGAGTAGGACATAGATCTGCCTATGATTCTAGTGGTTGAATTTTGAGCCTGAGGTTTCCCAAACTGGTGCCAAGGAGACCTGGCTCATTATTTAGTATGAGTCTTCATCCTGGTATTTTCAGTGTTTAAAAAAAAAACAAAAAAACTAAAACTTTTTGACACCTAGCAATGTAAAAACATACAGAGCAGTCAAAGAAAAAGATAAGCTCAACCATCTCCCCTCCAGCCTTCCAGTGAGAAGTAATTTTCAGGCTCACTGGGTTAATGTACCCATCAGCAATTTTCAGGAGTACCACAGACAGCAAAGACTGGTGCTGGAAACCACCATATCTTAGCATTACAGCCATTTATTCAATTTATACCAATGACTGCACTTCTCTACTACTTTTTTGAGTTTTCCTGGCTTGCTACGGGGGTTGTGAATGTAAATGAGAGGTGGGCATATGTTTGCAGCTATGAAAGAAAGTAATGTAGGGCAAGGTCTCTGTGGAGGTGTGATTCATTTGATCAGGATATTTCTGAAGAGTGTTTTGTCTGTTTTATGGACAAAAAGTCAAATACCTTAGAACAGATGATATTAATAGTTAATTGTCTCTGATGGAACTTCATACAAATTGAGTTCCTTTTCATTGCTCTTGTTTCAAAATAAAATGGTAGAAATGAAAATCCAGGTTTAACTCTTTTTCTCTGACTTGATAGAATTGAGTTCTGTTTCCAAGTTGTGTTTTTAAATGCTCATAAAACATCAGCTTCAAAACATGAGAACAAAAAGTTGATAGTTTTGACCTTATAAGAACTAGGATATAGCAGATATCCTGAAACCTTTTTGAGGCAGTAAGACAAGAATGAGCTTTGCATTGTGAAATTAGTCTGCTTCAATTCTCTCAACTAGTAAAATCAATTATTTTGTCTGCACAATTAATAAATTCAATATCTTCAATTAAAATATCATAGATCTTATAATAAAATAATTTCATGAAGGCCTTCTAAGAAAAAAAAATTAATGCTACTGCTTGCCTCAAAAAGTAGCAGAATGTTCCACAAAGTGTTATTCCATGAAGAACAAATGTATCTGCCACACCTGGAAAAGATGTAAAGAGAAAGAGTTTAATGGAGGAAGGTTAGAGATCATCTTCCCACTGGTCTGGTAGGGTAGGAACTGAACCTATTGCCAGTAGGATATTTCTGGGAAAAAGCATCTTTTCTTGGGGTTCCAGACACATCAATAAACATCAATAAAATTCTCACCTGAAAGTAAGGTGTAGCTGGGTATTGCCACTTAAGCAGCAATAAATGAAAGAAGTTTATCATTCCCATATTCTAGAATTTATATGACATGATAGAGTAATGGGTTGAAATGACATCATGTCCTCACAGGGAAGAAATTCTGTGCTACTCCAAAGAAATGCAGAAAGCAGGGTTTCTGTAGTATGTTTAAAAGTAGTCTGTGATAACAGAATGAGAGAAATTGTCAAACTCTAAAGCAAGGGGCTTAATTATCTGACATTGTATTAAAAAGCAAGGTGTACTGCATATTATTTTCTGTCTTGTTATGGAAACTGTTTATTTTTAACTCTTCCAAATGAACCAAAATTTGCAAATACATATATTTCAGGAAATGCTTACTGTATGAGTTTCTCAATATAACGCCTTGTGTGTTCTTACTGTTAATCTCAAACATCTCAGAACTCACCAGTGCATCCTGCTGCATGACATTTGCATGGGCGTTTGGTCACATTGTGTTTGAACTGATTTGGGATAAACAAGAGGGGGCTGTAAAGTTTTGTTTAGTTTTTCAAGATTTTTAAAGTATGATAAGAATAGTCCAGTGTGTTGAAATAAATGCCTTGTGGAGTTCAAAGTCATTGTTGACTTATCTTGTAATCTAGAATTAATCCTGACAAGAAGTATGTAAACACAGCTGAAATTGATTAAGATATCTTCTTGGGTAAAAAAAAAAAAAAAAAAAAAGAAAGGAACGAGTTTTGGGCTGGCTTCTTTTTAATATATATTTTTGAAATAAAATAAGAGTGAACAAAAGAGTTCTTAAAATTATTTAATTAGTACCTGAATAACCAAAGTGACCATTTCAATATAGAAAGATTGAGGCAGGTAAATACTTTACTATTGTAGAAAGTAATAAAACAAGTAGGCTTGGGAAGAAAGATTTGTAGCTGTCACACACCATGTCCATCTCTTGTTAGATTTGACAGACATTAAGGAACATAGCTATTTTAGGACACAACCTAAAAAGAACTAGTTAACTCTCTGCAAACTGTATCTGGAGCGTCCTGCAATCCAGGTGGGAAGGAAGCACAGTTGGTGTAGGTATTCCTGAGGCAGCTTTACACTTGCTAGCTTAGCTCCGTCTAGTAGAGCTGCAGGGGCATGGAGATTCCAGTGTTAGGCCTGGAGTCCTTTCTGGCCATGCAGAGCTCAAGCTGCCCCAGCTATGCTGGCAGCAGTGAAGAGCTTGTGCTTAAAGCTTTTGGGATATGTTTACACAAGTTGTATTGCCACTGGATTGCCCTGTAGACAGATCAAAAGTGTGAAGCCCACTCAAATCACTTCTGCACATCCAGCCAAGTTACAACCATTTCCAAACTGCTTTTCTGTGGAGTCCACCACTGTCTCAAATCCATAGAACAAGTCTAATTGATCTCCAGTTCTCTTGCAATTCCCTTATGCCAAGGCTCACAGACAGATCTCTGAGCACCATTATCCTGCTCTCTGTTCAAGTGCCAGCTCAGTGATGATCCACCCTCCAGGCATAAAAGCAGTGGGATAAATCATGTTCTCACCTAAAGTATGTGCTTCCTTGTCCTACGTAATTTTGTATCTCGGTTCTGAATTAGTTAAGCTGTATGTGCTTCTGTCATTCAGTTTCTTGAGGGGTGTGAAACATACTGTACTGAGGAGGTTCATTATAGAATTGCTTGTTGACCTTGGAGTGCAGGAAGCTCTTCATTGAATCACTAACCTAGAAGAGGAAAAGCAAGGTAGTATGAGCAAAGTACTGACTGATGGAGGGCTGTGAATTAGTCATATTTACTGTATAATGTCATATTTACAGTAGGATGTGTTCCTAAGATAGATGGGGGTACTCTGAGAAATTTGTGTGAAAGGTATAAATGACTTGTCCATTTTCCTCCTGCCTCCATCTGTGCACTATCTTAATACATTCAGCTATTTTCCCCACTATATCATGATGGGCAGTCTTTCCCTGAGCAGGCCAGAACATTCTCCCACAGAGCTACACTTGTACCGTCAGAGGCATGTCCAGTGAGACCATTAACCCAACTCCCCTTCCATCAGCTCACCCCACCTCTCACGGGTTTTGTTTCCCTTGTCTCATCAGATTGTTTGCTGTTTGAGGCAGTCTCATGGTTATTGAAACAGATTGTTTTTCTGGTCTGACTGCTGGGGAGTTGTGACTGGAAAGTTGCGTCACTCCACAAAGATGGGGCAAAAAAGAAGTGTATCCTTTACATAATTTCTAGCTGTATGTTAAGTGCTGCTGATTGGATATGTGACCCACTGATGAATTCACAGTAGACAGGGACTACAAGAGTGAGGGGATCACAAACTACAAGAATAATAGACACCTTTCAGCCTGGTTTTATAAGTCAGGTTACTATTTTCTGCTAAATTTCAAAAGAATTTGCAAGTTAAGGCTTCCTAGTAGTCTTGGTTTCCATTTTTGTCTCAGCATTTCTATCTGATGATAACTCCACAGTCAATAACCAGTGTAGTTCTCTCAAAT
Organism: Oenanthe melanoleuca; assembly: GCF_029582105.1. Classification (NCBI taxonomy): domain Eukaryota; kingdom Metazoa; phylum Chordata; class Aves; order Passeriformes; family Muscicapidae; genus Oenanthe; species Oenanthe melanoleuca. The sequence goes on from NC_079340.1 coordinate 14,709,029, forward strand.
GCATTTCATAAGAATTCATGCTGCTGTTTTTTAACTGCTGAAGTAGAGGTGGAACTCAGAAATGGTTCACATTACCATCTGGGCTGAAAACTCAGGCACACCAAAGTATCAAGTCCCCAGATAGGGTTTCAGTGAAAAATCAGTATTCACAAATGAACTAAAGAAACTGTCACATTGTCCTCACTCTCAAATTCTTTCATAGACTCAACCAAAACTTGTGATTAAAAGTACATAAACTGTTTGCTATTTTAACTTTCAGGTGTTTCAAAAAGAACTGTTGTATCTGGAAGCTCCTGCTTATTGTTTCCCATGGGCAAAGATATAGCCTAGGGCTGTGCAGTCTTGATAGCTGACAGCAATTTTGGAAAGATACTGTAGTACTAGCAGATATTGTGCTTATCAAACCGTGCTTTAAAAGTTAACTATTCAGTGCATATAGGAAGAAAGTGGCCTTGCATTTTTGTTACTAATGTATGAATACTGCTTAAATAATTAGAAAAATATCTGAAAAATGGTAAACATCTTACACTGTGATGAAGTAGCTCAGTTTCGGACTGGTCATTAGACTGGTCATTTACAAATAGTGAGTCAAAATATGTCCCAAGCCACACCCTTACAATGCCACTGACGTCACAGTTTGTGACCTTCAAACACTTGTATTCACTGTTCTCAATGATGCAATTAGGAAATGTAATGATGGTGGTATTGTATGCTACTTTTGCAGAATCATTACTTGTAATAGTAAGAGCTCAGGTACAATTACTAGGAGGAAGTAGCACTAACAGTCACAGCAAGCAAATACTTCTCTGTGTTGTTTTTGGTCAACAGTGATTCCATTTTCTTTTTTCCTTTTTTTAAACTTTTTTTTATAAAGAAGAACTATTTTCAGTCACTTGAGATTAATTGGGAAGAAAGGCATCTAATTTTCAAGCCAGCTTTCCCTCAGTTCACTAAAAAATTCTTACTAAAAATAGAAGTAAAAGTAGGATTTTATTTGCCTTTCTCAGAAAACAAAATTTAAAGTATTTAAATACATCCAGCTAGCAGGTCAGCCCTTTTTAAGAACAAAAGATAAAAATTAAATCTATGTCCACAAAACTGGCATATACTGTTTAAAAATGGAAGAGAGACCAACTCGCTGGTTTTTCCTGCTCTCCAGTGTAGGTGAGAGGTGGAAGGAAAGCTAGGGGTAGGTATTCACTGATTGCCAGCTGGAGCTGTCATCTCCCACACCCTATCCTTCCTGTGAAGACAATCACAAGAGCACATTTGATTTCTTGCAGCTCTGGTCATTACTCATTTCCAGTTGAAATTCCTGGAAATCACCTGCTCTATGCAAATGCCAGCACTTTACCTGCACCGAAACCAATCCCACTCAGAAATGTGAGACAAAGTCTCCTTGTAACGTTCTAAAGTTCTCCTGAATCGTCTCAGAGTTAATTTTCCGTAACATGATCTAGACTAAAAACCCTAATAAATGGACTACTTTTCTGGGGAAGACCAGCTGCAAACTGCATCTGATATTCTGCATACATGAATGCATAAATAAATAGTTTAGCTGCAGCAGGACGCACCAAAAGTTTAAATTATATAGTTTATAGGTCAGTAGAAAAGCAGGGTGCAAATTTAAGCCTTGAGTTCCATTCCAGGGCTCTATTTAGATATCATTAGTGAAATCATGTGAGCATTGAACTGCCCTGAGGGCCGTGTGTGTGACTCTGCATGATGTTTTTGGTTTCATTATTTCCATTTTTAGTGGCCCCACAGTGATAAATCCCCTCAACTATTATTTCTGACAAAAAATACTAAGAAAATTAGCCTCCTGTTCTAGAAAACACAAAAGTTATGAAAAAAATAATTAATAACAGCGTAACCCTTTGAAATTAAGACCTTTTCTGATACCCATATTCCTCTGATGCCTCTATCAGACTTTCCTTGAAAATGTCAACCTTATAATTTAAAATTAATGATAAATATTTGTATTTTAATGTTGTTGCATGGTCCACATTCTTTCTTAGCATTTTATGTGTTCCAGTTTATAAATACAAGCTCTTACAGGAATCCTTAGTACTTACTAATTGGAACAGCTTTGTTTATTCATAGAGTTTGAAATAAAGTGGCCTGTCAGCCAAAGTACACAGTTCTTCCCCCAGCACTTGGGATATTGCATTTGCTTGCATGCCGGCTGACTCCAATGGAGTCAAAGGAGCTCTGGGTCATTCATGGTACATTAGTTTAGTTTGGGTGTGGAGTAATTTTTAAGATTACATAAAGCACCTCAATATGTGTGTTCTATATTTAGAATTAAAATCTAGCAAAAGTCATGTGCCATGCTAACAGGGCATTCATGTCTATAAGGTGTATGAAATTACCTTGAGTACATTGAATTGCTGAGAAGTTTTTTTTAAAGTGGCTCCTTCACCTTTTTAACTATGTTTTGGAGCTGGCTCTTAAATTTGATGTTGACTTAAGTATCTTAAGCTGATGACCCAAAAACTTTTGAAAGCTCCTGCAATTTATACATATTTTCTTTATTAGTCCTTCAAAAGCCTAAAATAGAATAAGATTTTGTGGTTTTAAGCACTTTATAGATGCATAGAAAGTCATGCTCTAAAAAAATCACAACTCAACTAATGCACCATTATTTGGTAGGAAAGAAAATGAGAAACTAAGTTATGGGAGGTTCAGCTGGCAGAGCAAGGTAATAAAACTGAAATATAGAAAAAGGAATCAATGACGCTAAAATAAAGATTTCCCAAATAATTTCCATCAGCTGCAAAGTCAATTCCTGTGTATCTCTGTCTTCTTAACTCATAGACATCTACCCATCTAATAGGTATCATGAATGTTGACAAATTGTGATATTCAGTCTTTAAGATTACATGTCTGTCAAAACAGTCTTTGCATGGCATGATGTGGAGGTAATTTACGTGGAGATTAAGGGTTTGTGTTTGATTGAGTTTCTCCATTTGAGATGTAGTAAATCAGGAGTTGTTTACTTTCCACTGATACATGGTATTGGCATTCTAGCTGGAATGTTCACTGGTTGCCAAAAATGTGTTTATATGCTAGTTCTTTGCAGAACACAACACTTGAGAAGTGAAACTTCAGACTTTTAAAAACAATATACTTAACAGCAGCAGTCCCATCTGCTTCTTCCCAGTTTTAGCACTATTATCTGCCATTGTCTGTGAATTCCTGGAATTAGTTTCTCCACAAGAAGAAAATCTGGATTATTGTTCTTGAAACTACCATCAGTCAGTACTCTTAATGTTACACTTTTCTAAGTCAAATATTTTACAGATCCTGCATTTTTCAAGCAAAATGTTGTCTAATTTCAGTTGAAGTGTCTAAAAAAATAAAGAGCCCTGTTAGGACAAACACATTCCTGTGTGGAAGACAGAGTCCAGCAGCTGGTAATGGTAACAGCGTCTTAATCTGATCACTGTGAAATGATGAACAAATCTGAAATTGTAACTATTTGGAATAGGGACTGCCAGACAGTACAGATGTTAAAGTAACCAAGGCCCCCTTTTTCAAAAAAGAAAATTACAAGTGTCTTCATGTGCTGGTTTATGATGATAGATGTTGTGAGTCAGTAGCAAAACCCCCTGAACTTCTGTAGAAGTCCTGCCTGAAATGCAAAGACGGCTGAAGAACTTCTTCCTGCATATAAATTTATATCATTACTTTATATCACACTTAAACCTGTGAATTCAGCAAAGATCTGTCATGTGCCAAATATCCAAAGGAATGGATAAATTTCAACAATTCTTCTGCCATCAGTCCCTTACTTTAATTTTGATATGTCTTGGAAGGGAAGGAGAAAAGGCTAAAGATATGCTCGTCTTTCTCTTGCCCTCAAAGTCTGAACGACTGAAGATTGCCCTTTAGCTAATTTGATACTAATAGGAAATACTAAATGAACTTTAACATGTTTTTCTTTGAGAAGAAAACACACTTCCCCATGGCACTTAACAAGGGTAATACAATGATAATTAGGAGATATAAAGTGAGCAGTTTTCCTCTGCTCTACATACATGAAGACTTCTCAAATTCACCAGGGATTAAGATGGGCGTATTGGAAAAGGCAAATATCATCCTGCTGGGACAAGTGGAAGTAGAATAGAGATGCTAGTCCATGCCAAAAAGAGTAGAGAAGTATGTTTGGGGCCTGCTGGGAGGAAGTAGTTTAATTTTAATAAAAGCAACAACATTCTGAAGCCTGGATGAATATTCAGACCATGGAGGTTAAGTACTAACTTCCAGAATCTTTATGATTTTGCCAGGACTAAGTTAAACATAAATTGAAATTATGCTATCTGCTTTTCTCACTGGTAAAAAGTGTACTTACTCTTCTCCCACAATGAACTGCTTGCTCTTGTACCACTCATTAAATCACCAAATCATAGGTTGGAAGGAACCTTAAAGATCATAATGTTCCAACCCCATCTGCCCTAGGGTGGGACATGTTTCACTAGACCAGGTTGCTCAGAGCCCCATCCAACCTGGCCTTGAACGCTTCCATGGATGGGGCACCCACAGCATCTCTGGGCAACTTTTTCTAGTGCCTCACCATCCTCACAGTAAATAATTTCTTTCTAATATCTGATCTATCTACTCCCTTTCAGTCTGAAGCCATTCCCCCTTTTTCTGTCCCAACATGCCCTTGTAAAATGTCTCTGTCCCACTTTCTTGGACTCCCTTCAAGTACTGGAAGGCCACAATTCTGTAACCCTGAAGCTTTCACTTTTCCAGGCTGAACAATCCAAATTCTCTCAGCCTTTCCTTGCAGCAGAGTTGCTTCATTCCTGTGACCATCTTGGTGCCTCCTCTGGACATGTTCCAACAGATCCATGTCCTTCCTTGCACTGGGAACTCCTAAGCTGGATGCAGAACTGCAGCTGGGGTCTCACCAGGGCAGAGCAGAGGGGGAATCACCTCCCTCTACCTCCTGCCCACACTGCTCTGGATGCAGCCAGGATATGGTTGGTTTTCTGGGCTGCAAATGCTCATTGCCAAGTCTCCCACTGCCTGCTATGTAAGGCCCCTTTCCCTTTTCTCTCAGTGTTCTGCTGTCCATTGTTCTATCCTTAGCCCTCTTCCATTCTAGCATAGTAATACCAGCACGAAGATTTATACTAGTACAGAAATATTATAAAAAAAAATTCTACTTGCTTGTCATTGATAAATCTTTTTAGTGAAACCTGAAAGTTTCTCCTAATCTGAAATTTTGAAAGGTTAAATTCTTTTAAGTCTTACACGTGTTACTAGGTTGTACATGATCCTCTTGCAACTCTCAGGGAAGAGTAATGGACAGGTGCTCTTAACTTGTGTATTTCACCCAAAACACAGGATTTATGTATATCTTCTTGATTTCTGAGAACAATCAATGCCAATTAAACTTGAACCACTCATTTGATGCCCCAGAAAGTTCTTACTGACAGATTTGAGTATAATGAATTCCTGTATTTCTTGGAGCTCTGTGTTCTGCCCATGCAACAGACCTGTCTCTTCTCTTTAACAATATCAAAAGCCTGTGTGCTTTACTGTCTTTGTCAGGAGCTAATCTATAGAATTATTTTGTTGTTGAATCTGACACTTGCAGCCACATAGCTGTGTGAGGTTTACCCACCCAAAATCTTTCAGGGGATAGAATTTTGTTCTTAAATACATACATTAAAATCTACATTTGAGTTTGTTATGTATAAAATATGCAGAACTAAGTTATGAGATTCAGTCATATGAACTGGGGAAAGAAGAAAAGTATTTAGATGAACTTTTTGCATTAATTTCTTTTGATGTTTTGTAGATATCTAAATGTGTAGCGGGGGTCTGCTGTGCATCATCTTTTAGTGCCAGTGTTTCTGTTGATGCCAAGAGACATGTAAATCAGATCTTAAAGTGCCTATATTAACAATAGACTTCATGATATGCCTGATCTGGACAAGAAAATTGGATATAAGACCATGCAAATACAGCTCTGTAAGCAATCTTCCCCATGTTTGTGATGGTAAAAATCAAGGCATATGGACATGTACCTCTTTTGACAGTACTGGTGCTAGAGCAAGCACTGACTGAGTTTTCCATGCAGTAATCAAAAAATTCAAAATCTGAGTCTTAAAGCAATAAAATATTGATTTAATTGTATCAAACGCAGAGTCTGAAAAATAAAGTTCCCCTTGAAGTACTTAACATTTCAAATATATAGGAAACAGCATAGCTCTCCTGAAGCATGTTAGTGTTCCTCCTTAGAAGTCATACCATATGGCTTCTTCTCAGGTGCCACCTTATCTCAACTTGAGGCCACACAGGGATATAGGCCACGTGCTTGCAACCCATATGACTCATTCCTCAGATCCAACATAAAAGTAAGCTTTCTTTGCATGCTCAGTGTTTCTCATGGCAAGGAACAATTTTTAGACCTATCTGCCCCTTTGTGACTTTGCTGATCCCCACAGGAGCAAAAGGATTTCAATAGCATGAGCAAGAGGACTGCTAACATCAGTCAGGTTTTCAACATATTTTTCAGCTGCTTCCTTTATTTACACTATTGTAAATAAGTTTATGCAATCGTGACTTGACTCTAAGTCTCTCTTGCTTTACATAACTGCGGGCTGCCTTTCCTAACAAAGTAGGATGTGACTTCAGAAGCCTTTTAGACTGCACAGACTCAGCCTTCTAGGGTCATCTTTATTCATTTCCTCTGCACAGATGCTGCATTCCGTACACTGAGGCCTCTCTTGGTCTGTTATGTGCATTTTGTTAATGACTATTAACCACCAGCCAAATTGCATTTTTTCTTTCCTTCGAATTTACATCTCAGGTCTTGACTGATCTATCCACATTCCTTCAAGATCTTTGTGATTTTGTTTCACTTTTTTCCCCACTGGCCTGCCTTTTTTGGTGCTCCATTTCTATGGCATTGAAGACTGATTATTTGACACTTACACTATTTACAAGAGTCATTGCATTGGTGTGATGGATCATGTTTGATCCTTTATCCATGTGTGCTCAATTTCAGTTAATTTAAATTTCTTTAAGAGGAACTGCAGCAAAACACGGAAGTTTGAAAAACATTTCCTACATTCAGTTCCAAAGAATTGTTTTGGTGACATGGTGAGGTTTGGAAACCCACTAAAGCCAGACAGAAGCGTTTGATGGATGAAATCAGTACACTGAAATACAAATTTTTGCAGGGATTAAGAGGTAAAATATTACAAATAATTCAGAAAAGGGTTAATGCTGTAAAATCAAACAAAATAATGACGTGGCAGCCTAGAGGATCACAAGATATTAGGAAACATGAGGGAATGCAGACAATTGCTGTGACTGCAAACCAAATCTATTTTCTCTATTAATTTTGGAGATTCATCTATCTTAGACATGCTTTCTCCTTGTAATGTACATTAAAAAAAAAGAGGTATCAAGAAGAGGGGTGCCTGATCAAACCAGTAGTTTGGAAAGAAATAGTGCTGTTAGGAGGTAAGCAGCATCTCAAAGTTCTGAATTAGCTTTAGTATGAAGTACAGGAATGTTAAAAACTATGCTGCTCCTCAATGAAAATTGCTGCTGATGGGGATCAGAACTAGTAAGTAGTGCTCTTGTGTTGAAAAATATTCCAAGGATAACTCAGTATTCTATATCACAAAACCTTACCTTTATTCCCAAAAAGTTTTTGAAACTGTAGCTCCAATAGAGAGAATGTTGGAAGATGATATTCTCAAAGTATGAAAGAAAACAGGTTTTGCAAGGGTAAATCTTGCTTTTCTTATTTGACCAGTCAGTAGAATGAGAAATGAATATGAATGTTATGGTTTAGAATTTTGATCTTAATATGCTAAAGAAACTGAATCATCTTGTGGTAAGAACCAAAACAAAATTTGGAATGGAATAAAATAAGTAACTTTTTGGACCTTCTGTTGTTTTCCCACATATTGGCATGGCTAGTCTGATGGCAGTAATGTCGAATTAAACCATGATTATACTGTTCTTTTCTGTAATGGAAATAGTCCTTCAGATCTGGCTTCAGCTGTTGAGTTTTCTGTTGATTGCTTATGGAATTCATGGCAAAGCTGCATAATTCAGGGACATGTTCAGAGACTTAGCCCAACCTAGGAAATAAAATAATCCTCCCATAACTTATGAGTATATGGAGAAAGCTGTCACATTGTTTTCTTGACTAATTTTAAAAGCTTGATAGTATTGATAAGACAGAACTTTCTTTTTTTTTTATATTAGATACAGTGTGATAGTTTGAAGTATCTTGAGTGCAGTTCTGGCACTATGCAATGTAAATGCATTATTATAACAATATGCTAGAGAAAAAATGTATCGGAAAGGACAAATGGAGTTTGGTGAATCAACACTGAGAATACTGTAAAACATAGAACTCAGTAGTTTGTGAGATTTCATTCAAATAATTTTCAGGTACTTGTGAAAATGCTATGATATGTTCACGACTCAGTGACTAGATATGAAGAAATCAGAAGTGACTCATGAAATATTTGCAAACTAAAAAACCCTTCAGAGTGAATGTTAAAACCAAACCCATTTACAATGCAATCTCTCCTTTTTGGGGCTGTAACAGACTTTTTGTTGCATGCAAAAGCATGGGATTTTTGGTATAGCCATTGATAGTTAATATGATAAACCATCCTGTAGCCTCTTTTGTTCCCACATACCAGTGGTATACCGGAAAAATAGAAGTTTCAGGCCTTTTCCATTGAAAGGGGCATTCAGGAACACTCTGTCGAAAGCTAAGGTATTCCCTTAAAATTCCGAGATGAATTCTGAATTTTACAAGTTGAATACCTGTGCAAGTGAAGCAACTTTTCCTTGACTTTGTCAAATGAACTTGGGTTTAGTGAATCTCAAGAGGCACAAATAGCCTACTGGGATGAATCTGACATGCTTGTATATTACCTGTCCTCATCTTAGTTCAACCACATTCACCAATGGAGTTCTATATTTCCTAAACTCGGTTATTTGTTGTCTGAGATTGCCCAAGAATAATTTGAAGGGGTTTTATAAAAAGAGATGATAAAATCTCCAAGTCTGTCTTTTCTCCAGGATATAATGCAGATGTGCAGTAGTTTACTCAGAATTTTAAAGAGCTCTCCATGAGTCAATGTCCCCTGTATTGTTCTTGGCCCTCTTTCCGGGGCTGAGGTTGCTGGGTCCATCCTCTGTAACCTCTGGTTTTCTGTGTTTTATTACTCTGGAGGCGTCATTTAGAAAATCATTCCTGTTTGACAATTTTTCTATTAGTATGTTTGCCTTTAAGAACATAGCATATCTTTGAAATTTCTTGTATGTTAATAAATTCTGTCAGATCGGAAGAGGCAGATATGGAAGTTCATCCAGAGTGTTTATTTCAGATGCACAAAGGTGAGCAAAAGCCATTGTGTTACCACACCAGCACTTTGTGTCATACAAGTGTCTTCATCAAATTGAATGAAGGATAACTGTCTTTTCAGGCAGATTTTAACAGGCAGTAAAAGCTCTGTGATGGTTGTCTCCCTCATCCAGCCAAAACCCCAAGATTTCCATGGCTGCAGGATTATGTTCATCTTCCCTGTCAGAATCCAAGTTCTTCTACTGCTTGTAGTGCTTCCACTGTGTAAATCTAGTTCCTTAGCAGATGGTGAGAATGCCTATTTTTTTCTTTTCTGCAGCCTGCTCTTTGCAGGATTGTAATCAGGAAATGAGGTTCAATCACTTGATCCCAGTATCCTGAACCCTGAGTATGAGATTTTTGTACACTTTATTTCTCTCTTATTTTGAATCCTCAATCAGCATAAAAATGCTCTCATAAGGATTTTCATTAAATACTTCCACCAGGATCTTTAAGAAAATGTATTTATTGAATCTAACTATCTCTTATCTTATGCAAGTAATTGAAGATCATTTTGCAATTACAGAAGCCATTTTTTAAAATGAAAGAAAGTAAGAATTGTTTTTTTCCTGGGTTTCAGATATTTTTGAGATTTTATGGCTACTGGAGGCATCTTCCAAGAAATAGCAAAATAAAACACTGATAAAATACTGTTAATTTTAAAAGCTGCATGTACTAGGATTAGCTTATATGCTTTCTAGACAATATACTACTTAACCTAGTCCCTATTTTTTTAATATATTGAGAAGAAAAAAAATGTTTTGAGTATATGGTGGTGTATCTGTTTTGTGACTTTTCTTTAGTCGTAGTTTTAAGATTCAGTATTCCCAGGAAATAAGGACAGAGGATTAGGGAAATTAACTAAACCTGCAGCCATAGCAAATTAAGTAGTTTAATGAAGTCCTAGGTTTCTGAAGGCAGTGCGTCTCACTGAGGCTTTGGGCTGTATAATGGATTATAATGTTAGGCAAGGAATTAATTTATGGAAGGAATAATGTTTGTTAGAAAGATTTGAGGTTAGTGTGTCAAAGGCGTAACCATTTCCATAATAGGCATAAACCAGAGAATATTTTTTTATTGTTGGACAGAGAAGGAACTTGTGTTAAAGAGGAAGAGAATGATTTCCTTGAGGTTTTTGTTTTCCCCATGTTAGTATTTTTGTTTCCACATATCATAACAGGAATTGGTAACATTCACATCCAGATGGTCTTGTGAGAAGGATGTCATCTGAGAGGCAGAAAGTTGTACATAAATTTTTAGATTTGTTTTCTTTTACAGTCTTAAGTTCAGGAATGATCAATCTGCAATAAGTGATTAAATGATAAAAATTAAATCTATTAAATGACAAAAATCATATTCAAAGGAACCTTGGGTTCATCCCTCTGTCCAAAAGCAGGGTCATTCTATCTGAGACGTTGTTTCACTGGCTTTAAAAAACCTATGATAATAGAGGCAGTGTGTGTTCCTCATCAATTTATTCTGATGAAAACAGGCACTGCTACTGAAATCCATTAGTTGTTGACTTGTCTACCATGGGCATTTAAACATTTTATTTCCAGACTCCTCATATACTGTAAGACTTGCATGACATCCCTTCTCTTTCTTGTCTGTGACTGGTGCAAAGTGTCTGATCTCAGCCCATGTTTCCTGACCCCTGAATGTGTTAGCTGGGTTCCTTCTGACAAGTGCCCAAGTGGAGAGTGAAGCAGGATTATTTCCTGTGTTCTTCAGGCCATACTCCCATGTAGACAATCAGCACAATCCCTGCTGTTTTCACAACACCATGATGTTGTTGACTCATCTGTGAATGATTATAACCCTGGGATCTTTTCCCACAGACCTGCTGCTGGGACAGTAGGATCTCTGCCTTCTTCTGGCTGAAGCTCATTTTCTTGTATTTGCCAAGAGATACTAGCATTTTTTAAAAATTGGTTTTCTAGTTGGCCAAAATTTCCAAAATTAGAACCTGATCTTCACTGGTATTTGAGCCCTGCATGTTGAATAATGATAATCTCTATTCTACCCTTCTTGCTGTTTTGAAAATATTGAACAGTCCTGGGTCAAAGCCAAACTAGTTTTTAAAACCCCACCCAGTGAAACCCCAATCTATATCAACTCTATAGCAATTAAAACAAAAGAAAAACAGGTTTCTCTGGTTTGCTCTGAAGGACATTTAGTGTTCCAGGATAAGAAATCTGGTACTTGTTGATGGTGCAGGCCAGCCTGCAGGGTCTGTGTTATCTGTGACCAAGAAAAGGAATGTGAAGAGCAGCCTCCCTGCACGAAAGGAAGTTGAGGTATAGCTCTAGATAGCCACTGTGGTGGCCAGACATGGCAGCACACTGAGTTCCAAAGGCTGACACAGAGGAGTCACGTATTCTTTCACAAGTCTGCAGGCACCACAAAGGAACAAGACAAAGGCGATCTCATTCTCTATCCATAATCCCTATTTAAAAAGTGAGACTATTTAGCATTGTTACTGTAGTTCATCTCATGTTCATTAAGTTAATGGTCTTAACACTTAATATATGAGTGATAAAAAGGAGGAAGCTGGGAGTTTCCCTGACAGTTTTGGGAATGAATACCGATTTGCTCAGTGCTGTGTGTGTGTCGCAGGGATTTCTCTTATAGAGAGAAATTGAAATCCAATGTTCTGTGTTCTCTCTTGGCTCTTTCTGGACTCTCTCAGTTTAGGGAAGTTAATACTTCTGTGCTTGTTTTTCCTATATGACTAAAATAATCAAGAAATGTGAAAATGAAAGGGAGGTTTGAGAGGTCATGATTCCTCCTGCTGAGGTATCATTAGTTATAAATTCCTGAGACATATTTGTGTTCAAACCTCTGGTGAATGGGGCTTAAAACCTCCACAGTTAACTTCTTCAAGAGCTTTTTCCTTAGTAATGCAGTGTTTGTACTAACCCTCAGCTTCCACATATTATACTTACTTCTTGTTTTCCCTACCATTAAAGATAGAGAAACACGCATCACTATTCTTTTAATAACATCTTATCTTACAAATCTTAGACCTTGCTTTTACCTCATGGTCCTTCATGGTTATATTTTTTCAGATGCTGTCACCCCAATTTCTTCAACCTTTTCTTTTCAGCCATGCTTTTTAGTTGAGTCAGTATTCATATTGCCCTTCTCTGGTCTTTGTCCAGTTTGCCTTTATCTTTCTTTTGCTTGTCTTCAAAGCAATACATATTGTTTTTCACCAGCAGTCACAAGGACTGTATTTTCACCTCCACTGTCTAATCCACAATGAAACTGTAAATATAGAATAAGTTGAGATTTACCTTTTTTGTAGCCATCTTGATTCAACTACTTTATAATCAGGTCAGTATGGTAGGAGAGCACTGTGTAATAAAAATGCAAATTGTCTTGATTCAAGAAATAATTTTTCTTCAGACCTGTCTGTGAGTCACATGTGTTGGAAATGAAAAAATCTGCTTAAATGCATTTCTCAACCAGAGTTTATGCATTTGAAGTATTTTAATTGGAAGAAAAAAAATCTGTGGTGTTTAGGCTTCATCATGATACTGTGTAACCTTGGCGGTTTTTGGAACTTCTCCTCAAGTTCTTGTTTATCATGTATTGACTGTGGTAGACTGGAAATAATTTGTTTATTTTTAGCAGCTTGCCTACACAATCATGCAAATCTAGCGGATAAAGTCAAAACTTCTAAACATAAATACCATGGAGTTGATTCTGCAACAGATGGAAAAGTGCCAGAACTGCCACTGACACAAGGGCAGCCTGACATTCAGGGTGAAAGTAATTTATTGTAGAGTGATTACTATGTAGTGAACAGAGGGTTTGCATTTGGGGAAACTTGTGTTGCATTCTTCCATATTTCCCTCTCTCATTCACAACAGCTAAGCAAAAACAGGTGGTGAGACAATAAAACAGCGTAATGAAGGATGGATAAGATTTTTCTGGTTTATGTTCATGTTCAAGTTGTTTTATTCACAGGTTACATTTAAAAAAACCCTTTTCGCTTTCCTGCCATCCTTTCTTTTGAGAATAGACAGTGTATCATCAATGACTTATTTCCAGATATTGCCCCATCACCTTTTCACAGTGGACATTGTCCATTTCTTGATTTTCTTAGTCACAGGCTGTCACTTCTTTCCACAGAAATGGGAGGAAGACATCAAATCACAACACGTGAACCCCCTCCCCTTTCCCGAAGGACCTATTTTTACAGAAAGAGCTGTCTGCATTTCAGAGTTTGTAGAATTTTTCATTTCCCTATGGGTTGAATAAGACCTTAGCCAAGAAAACCTAGTCATTAAAAACAAGCCATTGTAATAGGAATGCAGCTGTCAGTTGTAACATTATGCTGTGAGTGGTATTGTAGGTGGTGCTTCTAAGTAATTGTTATTTCATTGTTAGTGAAGAGCTTAGGGATAAGGCTGAGAGAACATGACCCTTAAGAGACCACGTCCTCCCATGTACAAGTCTGTTCCATTTATCCAGAGAATGTGCCAAATTTGCTGCCCTAAGTTTTGTCATGCAAACGGTGATGCAGGCACTGTTGATCATTGGCAGTTCTGACATCAGTGTTACTGAGAGGAGCCGTTAACACTGCCCTCGCCCCTGACAGTGTGCTGGAGAGCAAACTAATGAACAACCTGCTATCAAAAGTGCAGGCAAGATCAGAGAAGCTCCAAAGGATGTTGCATTTTAATGGTTTGTGGGGCTTTGGTTTTTTCTTTGCAGAAGTGAATGTTACAGTGATGGTCCTATCTTAGTGCAGGTAATTTGCGTGGGAAGCGGTGGTCACAGTGGAGAAAAGCCAGCACGGCACAGCAGGATATTGAAGGCTCTGATGTCAAGAGGAAGTGTTCCATCCCACAGTCTGCCCACGTGGGCACTCCAAGCAAAGCATGTATCTCTCTCAGACACCACTTCCTGGTATTAATAAGTTAATAAGTGGAAGTGGTCTGCAAGGGAAGTGATGTGTCTGTCACAAGTTTGAAAGTCCAAGGATTTTACTAGCTGAGTTAGAGGACAGCTGTCAGGACTGAAGTTGTCACTTCAGAACCGTTCTGTAAAATTTGATTTCTAATTCAGCACATTGCTGAGAATGTTTTTTTTTGTTGTTGGGGTTTAGCTTTGCTTGGGTGGTTTGTTTTGTTTTTCCTCTTTACCTTCTGAACATGTCATAATTCTTACTTGCATAAGAAAGTCAGAGGTGCTGAACCCAAATCCACTTACAAGGCAATAGGTAAAGAAGTAAACAAATTAAATCAGCCGCAATCAAGTCATGCAAGCCACTCCTTTCTCCTGAGGCTGAATATAAGGAATTTGAAAAATTCCTAAAGTTAGCCCAGCAATGTTGCACCCACACCTCCACCCCAGCAGCACAGATTCAGGGAACACTACAAGGAGAAAAAACCTATTTTCATTTCAGAAATTACGAAAGTTTCAATAAAGATAGTAAAAAAATTCAAAAATTTTTACTTCATGCTGGTCATGTTTAATAAAGTCATGGAAACATTTGAGATGTTACATAGAGACTATGTCACAAAGTGGACCCAAAGGAGTCTGTGCAATAACTCGGTTTCCTCGCCTGGCCTATGAGCTAATTATAAGGGAGCTGCAAGCTACCCTTGTTTGTCAGTATTGCCAAATTTCACAATTTCATGGCAAGACTTTCTGCAGTTGCTTTAATACTTCAAGGTTGCTTGGTGTATCAAAGCAGTGGAGAATGCCAGATACCTTTTTCTACCTTCCTGATTATTGGAAAAAAAATTGAAGCATGGAAACATGGATTCTGTATAGGAAATCATAGGATCCACAAAATACTGTATGTTGAAAATTTCATTAATTGAAAAAAAATCTTTCTTTAAGGCATTTGAGGTGATAATTTTTCTTCTTGCAGTCATTATCAGGCTCCTGATTGATGCAGTATGTGATACATTATATTACAGCTGGGGAATGCCATGTCATGATAAAGTAATGATGCAAACTCTTGCCAACTGAAGACTGCAAGCTTGAGCTGGTGACTTCCTCTCCTGGCCACTGATCAGTAGAGCCAAAGAATGAGTTAACAGGGATGAATCTGCTTTGCTGTGGATTTTGCTTAATTTTTGTACACTCCATTTCAGGTTCAAAACCACCAACTTCATGCAACTAAGTTGTGTGAAGTCCTGGCCTCTGCAGCAAAGGTTTTAAAGAACAGGCATCCAGTGAAATGTTTATAATCAGCAGGCACCACAGTGAGTCACCAGTATGAGTCACTGACCTAATTGTAGTGCATGGGATTGTGAAAATGGGGTCAGATTTCCCTCTGCCACACGTAGAGGGTACACTCAGACTGGCATCTGCACTGTGCCAAGCTGAGGAGGTGGCCCTGCGTGGTGGGTACTAGTAGGATCACAGAGCACATCCTCAGAAGTTTCTCCACAGGCTGAAGTTAAATGAGTTGCCATAGAGATTGCCACCAGCAGCAACAGAATCTTTACAGTCCTGGACACACTGACCAGTGTTCAATCACCACCAACAGAGTTATCCTGATGTTTTCCAAGTTAAGGACAGTTAAGAACACAGCCAGAGGGGGCTGTCAGCCAGATTGTTGTGGTTGAACCAGCTGTCCATCTACTGAGCTTTTCCTAGTGTTACCCTAGCACAGCTGTCAAAATGGCAGGCTTACCCTTATGTATAGGCCACTTTCTCCCTTACCTATTACTTCCCTTGTAAATATTTCTAAAGTGATGGACAAACATCTTGTCATTTGCAGACATCTGTTTGGTGTTGGTAGAAGTTTGATGTAAACCAGAAGGTTGTTATGAAGGGTTGATTACATTCTGTTTACTCATATCCAAGCTCATTTCCCACTGGGAACTGGGTGAAATGTATTTCACAAACACTGTGGAAATATCACAGCATTTCAGGCATCTTTCCATGAGAATGTTCGATAAAAAGGAGCAATGTGGAAACTTACAGTGAGAATGTATGCATTGCACAGGCGATGTACCAGAAGCTGCACAGCACTCTGGTGTGGGAGAGACCGTGAAAAGAGATGAGGCTGGCCAGTAGCAAGAGGCTGACAGAAAAGAAGAGACAGTGGAAAAGAGAGGGCTTAGTTGCAAAGCCAGTCAAAGGGTGAATGTTATGGTGTGGTGCCCATTCACAGAGCAGCTGCCCTCAGCTTGACCACCAAATTGCTAGACAGTGAACTCAGTGAATCTCACAGATTGGACCAACCAGATGTCATAATAATTAATTCCAACTGTCCAGTAATTGAAAACAGCATAGAGACAGCAATTTCTTGTTGACAACATTAATACAAAATCATCTTTAGTTGGAAAAGTCTCAGGTTTTATAGGTTTGAATAATGCAAAAAGAAAAAAGAAAATTCTGGATTCTAGGATAGGCTTTGCAAGTAGTATTTGCATCTCTCAGAAGGGACTCACTCAGCAGTCATAATTCTAAAATATCCCTTTGAAAGCTGGTGTCTGTGTGTAAGGCAGGGCTGCTTCACAGGTATCTATCTGTCCATTAAGAAGCAATAATTTCAAATCATATTTCCCAAAATACTTTGAAATTTTATAAAGGATGTCCAAAACTTTACCATAGAAGTGCTTTGCTTTTTTTGTGTCAGTTCTAACTTTACTGCATAATGTAATTATCCTTGAGGTAAATAATTTTTAGGCTGCTTTTTTCTTATTTAAATATGGTATTTTAATGTATATTATTGTCTGAGATTTAAATGCCCAAATTGCATTGAAATGCTTTAGGGCCAGAGCACACAGTTCCTGTAAAAACTGTTGCCTCTATTAGTAACTCCAATGTTCAAAAGATTGAAAGTGAAGCTTCTTGTCTGCATATTCCTGTTCTGTTTCTCATTTTATTTGAAGGATGTTAAAAATGAGGAAGGCAAAGATTGTGCTTGTTGATATGCATAACAGTGCATGAAGAGTACTGGATCTTCCCTTTTTTAGATGAAAGCCTTTCTGTAGAGTAATATGGCAGTCATTTGCATGTGATCTGTAATGTTCAGGTCTTTTAATTGACTGGCAAAGTATGGTCCTCAGGATACCACAGCAATTTAATTCAGCAGAGCTGCTTTGTTTACATGGTGCAAATGGGAGCAAAATTTACCTGCAGCTGAGACCGACTGAGATTTATGTTTTTCATCAGAAAAATAATACTGTTACTTCTAAGATTTTATATATATATTTAAGAACACCATCACTTCTAAGATTTTTATGTTGTTAATTGTAGATAGTTTAAGAAATTGTTCATTAAAGAATTCACATATAATTGTTGCAATTACATTCTTTTATCTTGCCTAGTACTTTAAATTGAAATATCAGAACTTGGTTTTATGGTTCTTTGTTTTCCACAAGGAAGTAAGGAAAATAAACAAATAAATTATTAATAAACAAATAAATAATTAAGGCATTAGCTTTAATGGGGGCTTAGGAGTTTGTTTAATTGTTTGGGTTTTTTCAGTACAATTGATACTTGGTATTATTAAAAAAAAACCCCAAGAACAAACCAGCCAAAACCAAACAAAAAGATTCAAACAACCATCTAGCACTTAGTGTCTTTAATGCAATAACAAACATTTCTACAGTTCAGCACTTGTGAGCAACCCTAGAATAGCAAACCTGTGTAAACAACTCAGATCTTACCAGAAACTTCGAAGTAAAAAGTTACTTTGTGCAAAACTCAGCACTTTGTGACCATTCAGATAATGACAAACCAATGTTCTCATCTCAGCACTTGCCTGCTCTTCTGCAATAATATGTCAGTGTGAATGTATGACAAAAAAGCCCCAAAAACCAAAAAAACCAAACACTTAATGATTTCTTTTCCAAGCTCTTACAGAGTGAGTAAAATATATTTGGTCATTTATAAATGCATTCTATTATGTACAGAATCAAGTGCAAAAGTTTGTACCTGGGATTTTAACGTGCTGGAATCCTGTAGCTGGTACAGGAAAATGTGATTTTTTTTTTTTTCCTCCTTACCAGAATCCTGAGGTGACATTAAATAAAGAAGGGTGAGCTAGGCTGGGATAACTGACAAGCTGAGATTAAGAATTTGTTCTTTTTCACAGCAGCTTCAGGGTGTAATTCCACTGTTCACCCTGATATTTTCAGGGTGCCTTTCTTGCTTTTAGCTGTGTGCTACAGGGAACCATTTCAGTGTGTGCTGCGGGTGTAGCAGTGTGGCAGGGACAGCTGGACAAACTGCTCCAACAGAGCTGGCTGCCATCCCCATTCTCTTTCTGGTCTGAAACATGACTGCCCTTTTCCCATATTCTCTCTCCCTATTTCTGACTCATTCACTGTTTCTTTTTATATGCAGAAAGGAATTGTGCAGGAGAGGCCAGAGCTGCTCCTGCAACTTTGTGCTGCTAATACAAAGGGGCTATCTGGATACCTTTCACTCACACAGTGATCTGCATATCTGGGGGACCAAAGTATCTGGCTCACAGCAGATTTTGTTCCTACAATATTCAGCTCCTCTGTATGTCTCATTTCCTGGTGGCACTGGGGGAGGGGAGGGAGAACAGAGCAGCTGGATTGGCATTTGTCACGTGGCAACAAAAATAGCAAATCACCATTATAATTTTGGCCTGAGTTATATGAGACTCAAGGATTTTTTCATGATGCTTATGAATGTGACCTTTAACAAATGTTTTGTGGTCAAATAAACATGAAACTTTTGGAAAAGGAAAGTTCAATTGCATACAGAATGTTCTCAGCTCTTACATAGAACTGGGAATCTAACAATTAGATTACAGATGAACCATTGTAGTCAGAATGTGTTTCACAAACTGAAGCTAGTCTATGGAGTATTTATCAGGGATTTAATCAGAAAAGGTCTGGAAATTCATCTGGAGCACAAGCAGCCTTTGTTGAGCAAATTGCTGACACGTTCCTTCAGGCAAATTTTTCCTTTGGCTGGATTAGTTAAGCAAATAACTATGCAGAGTGCTTAGTTCTGGCTTTGCAATTCTGAAGGAAATTTATCTCCTTTATGGGTGCACTGCATATATGTATATGTCACAGCAAGATCAAAGTCACAGTCTTTGGGACTATGTTTTGGTTCAGGTAAGCTCAGGTCCTTTGAAACAAAGGAGAACTCTGGTTCTGAGTTATCAGCAGGACTGCTGGTGGTCATCAACAGTTGGTTAAGAAAGACTTTTGATACCACTGAAGTCTTGTTGATATTTTTGTGCCCTTTTTAACAAGGAAACAAGATTGTAATCAAGTATTCTGATTGTAGGCTCCTGAGGCAAGATGCTAGCAAGCTACAGGGCACTTGGCTGTACCAAGTAATTAATGAATACACACCAGTTGTCCCATAACTGCAAGACAATGGCCAATTAAAAATACGGTTTTGGAGAGCCCTGTAATAGTAAAAGATATAATTTATGATTTAGAAATCCTTTAATTGACAACCAATTCAAAGAAAGAGAACTCTTTGTCTGTGTGTGCAAGTGTGTGATAGTGAGCTAGCTCCTGAACAGCCAGACTTTAAAAAGCCAAATACTTTTCTTGGGGTAAATAATGTAATTCTCTCTGTATGCCTTTTAGGACTTTGCATGGGAATGTCAACATCAGTAGAGATGATGTAGACATTCTCCTGAAATATCTTATTATGTTGTTAGCACTACCTGAGAGATCAGTTTTGTCCAAAGGTGTCCAGTGGTGTCTTCACCTAAGTAAGTTTTAAAGTATAGTCCACAAATATTGGGCAAATGGTTAAAATACGTTTTTCTTTCTTGGCTAAAATCCGTATTTTCATTTAACCCAAGAGGCTGTAATAATTTCATAATGACTGCCACTCTACTATAGAGACCTTTGTCAACGATGTACCAACTGTGTACTCTTTTTCTGAAAGCGTCCTGGTACTAAATTTTTTCTCATAATGTTTCACAGACTCATTAACTCAATCCCACCTCCTTTACCTTAAGAAATTTGAATTGCCATTCTGTGACCACTACAGACTTGCCTGCAGCTGCTTCTGAACTTCGGCAACACCCAGTTGTTGTTCATAGGCCTGAGTGATGCTCTGACTTGACTGGGCCTGTGCCTTGTTCTGCAACATGTAAGTTTTGCTTGTATTGTGCAGCTCATTGCCCCACTTTACTTCCCTGAATTCCCTTCCCCATTGCCTTTTGTGGCTCAGAGTGGCAGAGCTGAAGTAAATGAGACTGTCTAAGGAAGGAACTGGTCACGTCTGCCTTTCCTGTTGAGCTTTTTCCTTTTTACAGTTTTAGCAGCCCTATTAACACATTAAGGTTTGCTCCTACAGAGTACTTGCTTACACTGTAGTGAGATTTCTCCAAACACCCCCTCCCTGCAGGCAGAATGGAAATGTGAAAGCATGCCTGGGTCTTATGAAGGGGTCTGAGCAGCACAAGTCAAAGTCCACATCAAGGTAGACAGGGAATAGAGATGCCAGATCTTTCAGAAACCATTTTGAAAAGTAGGAGCAAACAGGAAAGCAAACAATAAGATAACGAGTGCATACTAAGGCAGACATGCCCTGTGTCCAGGTGAGAAGAATTAACAAAAAGCCAGGGTGACCTTCCAAAAAGGTCTACTCAAAGGCTCTATGTAGGGGCTGAAGAGGTTTGTGAATCTGGAGACATCCTGAGAACATGAACAGAGCAAAGTGTAGCTCATGTCTTCAACTGGAAGGACTGGGAGCTCTTTGCAAAGAAAATGTGTTGTGTTGGAAGCAGAGTTTGGTGTTGCATATATGAAATAGGACAGAGGCTTGCAGAAAGCTGCTTGTGCAATTTTGAATATAAACAGAGCAGCCAGCCCCCTAAGGAGAATGTGGAGAGACAGGGGTCTGCCACTCCCACAGCTAGTAGAATTATCCATCAAAAAGGGAAATGGTCTTATCCTCTCTTGCTCTACAGACACTTTGATACATTTCTCCTGTTTATTGTACCTCATGTACTCTGCCTTTCAGGAGCTCCCACATCCTTCTTGGTTGAATGGAAGGATCTTGCAAACAGACAAAGTATGGCTGAAGGGAAAACAACAAATGAGGTTCACCTTCCTCAATTTCTATGTTGTATCTTACTCTTTCACACCTACTCTTCAATGGTTTTGTTTCCTACTGAATGTTAGCTCTTCCCCAGCTGCAGCTGCCTTGTAGCAGATCTCTCTCAGATGGCCACATTGCTCAGTCTGTTTGGCCAAGCTGATATTTGATAGTGGCAACATCCAAGCCAGTGATTTTAATATAAATTACTCACTATCTTTAGCTGTATCCCTGTGATGAGAACTGAGATTACAGGGTTGTGGGAATGAAAAAAATGGCAACATAATGGAAACTAGACAGAATTCCACCTTCTTTCCTGAAACATCTTGACAACGTGTTGGGATTGTAGCTCTTCTTCCAGCTCTGTCTGTCTGTGGGAGGCACCCCAGCAAAGAGAAGGTAGTGCTGACTTTTTGGCTGTCTGCCCTGTATCCTGAAATCTTGCTAAAGAAGTCTTATAATCTACTTTCTCTTTGCAGTGTAGAGTGTTGCAGCTCTTTGGAGAACACTTGCTTCTTTCCCCTGGTTATTGGAGGTTTATTGGCTGTTTGGTTGAGAAAAGCTCAAATGAGCAGATGTGTTAAGGTGGGTGTCATCCTTTCATTTAATGCACAGGCTTTTCTAACCAAGAAGAAAAACTATTGAGGACTAGCCTTCTTGTTAAATGTGTGAGACAGTAGAAGCTGTCTGGCTTGACTCATGGGCTTGACAGAGGAGTTACTAAGTTTACCTGAGGACATTCTGAAACATCATGAGACTGGTAATAGCTAAATATAAGGCAAGTCTGTTGGTGCCACCCTGTGAAACAGAACTCATGGGTGTGTGGCACAGAGATAGCAGAGCCTGCTGTGCAGAGGCAGACTGACTGTCCCACTGACCTCTTGCAAGGTGTCAAGGCAGTCAGACTCACTCACAGTTGTAGAGCTGTGGCTGCAGTTAATAATACCCAGTACCTGTAGGACATTAGGGAGGGAAGAAGAAATTATAAAAAGATACAAGAATTAATAAGACAAGGAGTACAGATAGTTAAAAACTGAGAGTTTCAAGGGATTCCAGATTATAGGATTTTGCATCTTTGAACATGGAAAGATTCTCATCTAAGCAAAACATACATCAACATAGCCAGAAAATAGACATCTGCTGCTTTTCTTTTGACTGCACACTGATTTGACTTGCTGCCCTATAGCAACTGTGCTGTAATGCACGTAGGCCCAGATATTTTCAGATAATAAAACTGTAGCTTGCTAATGCTTAAGGAGGAAAGATGCTGGGTCTTCTTCAGGAAGACAATAGTGTGTCCTGCTTAATGCAGCTGCACAGAGTTAACCTACCAGAATATTTGCTGTACAGAATAAGCCAGTCTCAGCACCAAGCAGCAGTCTCCAACCCTGGATACTGTATTAAGCTTCTCTTTGTTACAGATATAAGAGATGTATTCTGATTTTAACTTGCCTCAGATCTGGATTCCAGTTATGGATGTAGAAGTGATTTGGAACTTGACTCTACCCACAGGTAGCTCTCTCTCTTTGAACAGTTCAAGAATTTAACTAGATTACCTACCTCTGAAGGTCTTGCCATGCGCGTGTACCTCTTGAAACTTAATGTCTTCTCAAACTGACTCTCAGCTATTAAATCAGGCTACCACTACTTCCTTTAACCCATTACTTTCTTTACTTTTTCTTTCTTACTTAGAACCTGAAATCTTTGTGGTTTATCTTCTTAGGGCATAGCACTTCAACTTCCCATTAGTACTTCCAAAGCTTAAGGGAAGAAATAGAAACGGGTGGATGTGTGTGGGTACAAGCCCATTGTCAGTGAAGGGTCACATAGCAAGGTTTGCTCTTTCAATGACTCCAGAAAAGGCATGACCATCACAGCTTGCAGGTGGGACTGTCACCAAAAGAGAATAAGAATTAAATTGTGCCTCGTATTTCTAGCATCTGATCACTGAGCTATATGAAAAAGTCACACAGAAAGCACCTACCATAGTGGAAGTTAAAGCATTCTAACTTCCAAAATCTGAAAAACATGGGTTTTGTTATCTTTTGGTCCAGACTTGAGCTAGGGGAGATATCTTGATAAGAAGTTGAAAAATCAGCTAGGTGTCTGAAGGATCATGTGACATGTATTTTCAGCAAGCAGCCAGAGAGTGGGGAAACTCCCAAGTTAGCAATCCCATGAAAATTACCATATTCAATGGCAGCACCCATAGAATGTCCATCTCCCTGTAGAAACTGGTTTTGCTGCTACAAGCACATTCATGTTTAGATCATTATCTTCTCAACAGTTCTTGATTCCTTGTACTTCACAGGAAATGCTGTATCTGTTTTGAAGGTGGATGGCAGAGAATGTGAAGACTGACTTTATATACAGGCAATTCAAACCAATATGGCACATTTACTTTAAACTAGAACACAAGTAGATTTTGTATATGCCATCTTATGCCAGAATCACTCCCTACCCTTTGGGATTTAAAAGAATATTACAGACAAAGAAGATGAAATTAAATTCTTCTATATTTTTTCTATATTTCTATGGTAGAAATAAATATTTTAGAACAACTTATTCAGGACTAGTTATATCTATGGACTTTTCTTTCTCTCCAGATCTTGTTATGTGAATAACAGTCCCAAGTCTTTCTGTTTTGGATACAAGCATATTTCAAAGGTGTTTTCAGCCTATAGTTCCAGGCATTGTTTTTCCAGCTTCATTCTGCCTGACAACTACCAAAAAACTTGTTTAGAAGAGAGCTGTAATTTTTCATTAATAAAAAGACCCAGAAAAATTTATTTACTACAAATACATCTAGAGGACAGGAACCACAGAGGAAGGACATAACAATTAAAGGTCAGCATGTAAATTATTCTAATAAATGCTTAGCACCTCCCTTTGCACTGAAGCAGACACTTACGCAAGTGTCACTACTCACAGCAAAGAAAATTTCAGCTCTTCCCTCCCCTACTCTGAACAGATTCTCAAAAATTCTGTTCACAATTGCATATCCTGTAGCTCTGTTCCACTGAAAATATGTGAGGCCTTTGACACCTGTTTTGCTATCAATTATGTGAAATTTTTTACATTTTTCCAAACCCCATTAGACTTAACTCTTAACCCTCTGCAAGCAATGCAGGAGCCATCAAATAGACAAGGCAGTCAGATAATGATCACTGATAGCATCCAGGTGCTTCACAGGGAAGTTGCAGCAAAGTCTATTATCTCTTGCGTTACCTTTAAGGTTTTGCCTGGAGGCCAGTGCTGAAATCAGACTGCCAACCTGCCAGAAAATTTACAAGTTCTTGCTGAATCACCCTCCCTGCCCTGAAGACTTTCTATTCTAAAAAGTCCCTTTTCTATAGATAGAAAGGTGATGCATAAACCAAATCCAGACTCACATTTTGCAGCAGATTGACATTGATTTTCTTGGTGCCTTACCCTGAGAGAACCAGGAGTGTTTTCTGGGAATTCCCTGAGTTTCAGCACTGTGTCTTTCCTCACCAATCTCTTTTACAGGTCAGAAAGATATGGAATAGTGTGTGACTGAAGTATTTAAGTCACCCTATTCAGTGGGGGCACTAATGGTTATGAAAAACATCCAAAATTGCAGATAAAATGGATATAAAAACCCCACTCAGTTCCTATAAAAATGAATATTTTACCAAACATCATGTTTTCAACAGAAATTAGACTGAGGCAAGTTCTGTGCTTTCATTGTTTTCTCTCTCTCTTTTTTTTTTAAATCTTCTCATGAAAATCGCACAGTTTATTTCATCTGTGTGAGAAAGGACAGGATGTTTTGCTGGTTATTTCATCATGTGTGAAAAATAAAATGTTGCCAAAACCTACATTGAACATATTTCCTTAAGAAAAGCAGGTTAAATTACATTAAGCCTCAAGGGGTTTTAGTCACTGTAGAAAAGTCAATCTGTAGTTTCTACTATACCAGCAGGTTGGAATGCCCATACTTGCCCAGAATATCACTTCTCTATTATACCACGTTCTGAATTTTATTTAACATACTAATCTCTAATAACAATTTTTTCTATATAATCCTTTGAGACAACATTTTATCTTTCTCTCTACATATATCAAAGCTCGAGACAGAATTCCTTAAATCTGAAATATCTGTACATGAAAGGAACAGATAGTGTTGAACTAGAAAAATGCAGAAGTCTGATAGCATCTCAATTAGTTCTCATATCTTTACGTATCTGGAACATGAAATATAAAACGGCACTTAAAGCAAAAAGTTAGGCAATTGAAGGTGATCAGTGTTTGCCACTCAAGTTGTTTAAAGCTTTTATTAGCTCTCTGAGTGCCTGTTGAAGAGATGTAACTGCTCATCTTGCAGTTGTTCTCAGTAAATGTACTTAGCATAGAAGAAGGTGCTTGCTTCTGCACACATTTGTATGAGTCATCCACATGATTTTACAGCAGATTTTCATGAAGCACCTGCATGAAAAAAGGTTGTTAGAATCAGTCTTCAAGTCCTCAATGTATTTTCATATTTTTTTAGGATTTTGCAGAATGGAAAAGGCTCTAAAAAAGACAAATATAAGTAAGTCATCAGCAGTGAAATGTGGCAGTTGCAAGTTTTATTATTTGAATGCTGACAGGTCATTTCCCCTTGCCTCTTGCATAGACTGTAATATCGCCAGTCAGCACCAGCCATCTGGCTTGTCAGCAGAAGGGCAGGGAAATCACACACTAGGCAGGGAAAGCTGCTTCTTTTCTTTCCCAGGGAAGTCCATGGCAGGAAACAAAGGAAGAAATTATAAACTATGATCAAATAAGATAGAATCATCCACTCAGGAATTTTGTTCTCCTTTCATTGGGTGATGAGAACAAAAGGCTCAATGTTTAGCTGCTCTGACCTCGAGAAAGCAAAGTCAGTTCTCTGAGCACTGGGGCTTTAATGGTGACTAAAAGCAAATGCAGAATGGTTATGTTCCAAAGGGAGGACAAGTAGAGCAGGTTGGTGATGGACTACACATCTTCCAGCTGTGAAAGACTATTGAAGAATCCATATTTGCAGAAAACTTTATTGGCTAGAAATTTGGCTTTTTTCTTGGTGCATGTGAGTCTGACCTATGAAACAAGGTGCAGCCCTGCAAGTACACAAATATGTCACCAGACCTCAACAAAGCCCTTAATTACACAGTGGTTAGAGAATTACTGCATTGCTAGGAGCATGAAATGCTCAGTAATATCCCACAGCTGTCTGAAGAAACCTTTGTGCTGCTGCCAAATAGTTTGTGGGGACATTAAAACAAACAGTGAATTCTCAGCAAAAAATTAGACTGAGCTTCTTACAGAGAGCGGCAGTGTTTCTGGGCTCTAAATCTGGACAATCCTGCCTTGGTGCCTATGCCAGTAAGGAAAAAGGGCTCTTAAACCTTTTCTCTGTTCCAGCTTTTGAAGGGATGCTGACACCTCTTTAATTCCTGTTTTTATTGGTGTATCTCGGCTATTTGTTGTGTGTCTTGTCAATTTGTCCCTTCTCCCTTTCTAATACTGTTAGCATGTTTGAGTCCTTTTAAACAGACATCGATAGCTAGAATGCGGACCCTAAGGGAATGATAAGTTACCAGATGGAAGGGATACATCCTCATTGAATATGATTTTACAATTTTGTTAAAAGCTTGAGACTAGTGGGGACATGCAAACATGTGACATGGAAACAATTTTTTGAAATATAAGTTCTTTAATACCAGGAAGCCTGTTATTTCCAGCTTGGTCAGTGTAGAATGGGAAGATCTTACAGGTATGGAATGAAGAGTTATTTCTGGAAACAGAGTTGAAGAGTTCTGCTAGTTAACCTGAAAGAGTAACATTGAACAAAGTAGAAAAATGTTATTGTGTAGATCTGAATGATTTGCTATCATAATATTTTGTTGCTTTACGTGAGTCAGAATTTTTCAGTTTCTTACTGATATATCCATTTAGTGGACTATAAACCTTAGTTACTGCCTAGACATGTGGTTCAGTTTGACTAATGACTATGTAAGAAGAATGCTGCTGTCCAAGATAGAAGATATTACAGATATGCAAAGCCAAAAGTGTTTTTAACAGATGAGAGTCTGAACATCCACAGCACTATGGCTTGGTTTTGTTAACTTTGTAAGTCTTTTTGACAAATATGCAGATCTTCAGACAGCCATTCTCTGAAGTAATTCAGAACTAAATCTAGCAATTAAGGGGCCAAATTTTGTATTGAAATATCCTTACAGTTGTGCAAACAGCACTATCAACTACTAAGCATCAGTCCTGGTAAGGTCAGGTGGTGGTGTTTCCTCAGGGTCCCTGTTACACAGCATTAAAAAAAAAAAAAAAAAAGACAACGAAAAAGACCTCTGCAGGGCAGAACTGCTGTAGGAAAATAGGCTTTGATTATATGCCTCTATCCCATTTTGGCTTCATAAAGTCTTTTTCAGGCCTGCCACTCCTTGCTGACACATTACCAGGTCACCTCCGCTTCCGTCCTTTTGCTCTTTTTCCCAGGCAGGCCACCCGCCAGGTCTTTTTGGACAAGTGCCATTCAGTGAGCCTAAGGAGGTCTCCTCTGCAGACCAGAATTATTCTTCAGACCAGATAGAAATCTATTCAAGCTGCTGGATTTTTTGAACTGCTTTTATGGGCCATCAATACTCCATGTGTTCATATCCTTTTTAGAACAATACATATGGCTTCTTGTGAGTCAGAATGATCTTTCTTGGCAACCTACAACGTTCAGGAGGTGAATTTGCCAAGCCCTAAGTTATTCAGTGTCCTTCTATCTCTTGGGCATTTTAATCTCTGCAGCCATGAGGTTCTTGCAGTGTTTGTGTCACGCAGCACGCTCATTGGAAGATGGCTTTTCTGCCTGCCAGTTCTCAGTGCATTTGCTGCTCAATTCTCCATCACTGCTTACAGAAATAATTGGTAAAGTGGCCTTATCTTGCTTGCATAGATTTCTGTTTTCTATGGCCTGAGGACTGCTAAGAAAAGAAGTACCAAAATACAGACATATCTTTGGAAACTCTCTTCCAACTTTCCAAATACCTTTGCCTCCAGTCTGTTTTCTACCAGGTTTTTGCATGAGTTCCCAAGGGAATATAGGAGTTGGTCACACCTTATAACATGACTGATAATGACAGTCTCAGCAGCTGGGGATGAACAGCATGGTGAATGTGTGGTTTTAGGAGGAAATGGTTCCTTGTTTCCTTTCACACTGCTTTCCAACAGGATGATCTTACTTTCCTTCATTGTATTTATTAATAATTACAGACATCCTTTTTAGGATGGCTTATCTCCTTCCTCCCTTGAATAATGTTTAACCTTCAAGGAGCTAGTTTCTTGCAAATTGGGAAGAAGTACACTCCTTTTCAGGACATCGTGAATATAGAGAAGCAATGTATCATAATATGCTGAATACTGTTCTCATACTCATGTTCTGTGGATGGAAACCAACCAGAAGAGCATTTCCACTCCCACCTGCTGGAAAGAATGTTGGTGGGCGTATAATTGATTTTATTCCTGCAAACTGTGGATGGAGAAATTCAGACACATCACCACTCTTTGTGCTTTAGTGTGTTGGAAATTGAAATTTGAGCCTGAATGTTATAAGGGACAGATATCTCTAATGAGAAAAGCAATGAATGATTCCTTTTCTTCTGCAGAGACAAAGAAGCTCTGGCTGCAGGCTAGCACCTTTGTACACCACTGCCAGTGTAAAGGTGAACACTTTTGAAGGTGCTGATTCACATGCTATGTGATATTGCATTACAGTTTTGTTACTGACAATGGCTTGGGTAAGTGATTCTAGAGAAACCACAATCCCCTGTGCTCAATGGATCAGCTACTTAAAGCTTTATTTACTTAATTAATTTATCCTTACACTCATTTTCAGGCCATGTGTTTGTGGTGAGGGTTAGTGCATTCCTGTAGAACAAATGAAAGGTTATGGGCTGCTCTAAAGAAGTTGCATTCAGAAGCCACTTTACTGTGATCAAGTAATTTTTCATACCATATCAGCCTTTGAGAAGGAATCACTAATTTGACCAACGACACGTGGATCATATTCTTAAAACAAGTGAATAATTGAAATTCTTTAATGTGTAATGAATTGTGAGGGATTTTTTCAGTTCTACTTTCTTTTCCTAAGGCAGAAATGCCTTACAACATGGACATGTGAAGAATATGTTCACTGCATTCAATCACTTTAAATTTATGGTGCTTTACTTTATTGCAGGGTGTCTGCATTGGAGAAGGTCAGTAACCAGAAAGGTACAATTAGCTTACCTTAATGATGAACACATTGACTAAAGCTGCTGCAGCTGCAAGTGTAAATAGATTAAGCCACTTTAAATCTGATTTATACAAAGTTAGCTTATACCTACAAGTAGCAGTTTAGCCTATAGTTAGACAACACAAGGACATGAATCCTATTGGTAACCTCAGAGTGGACATCAAAAATTGCCCTTCAAGCTTCCTGCTTGAGTCTATTCCTTGCTTACTTGGTACATGATAATTAAAAAAACAAGGCAAGTACACACTCCCTAAATGGTGTTGGGGGAAGGACCCTGTATGCAAAAAGCTACAAGTGTTTTCATTCCTTTCCCAATTCATTAAGCAATGCTGTGTTTTTTGTTGAGAGCTTTCCTGCTCTCTCATGTATCAGTGAGGGGTTTTCCTTCTCTTCAAGCTAAGACAAGACTGAGAGAATGCTGAGGAGCTCATAAAAATATTGCTTTTGATCAACTGGGAAATTCACTGATACTCAGTTATAAATGATCACTACTCAGGTTGGTCTAGTCCACTACAGAATCTGTTAGTACAGTTATATATTTCACATGCTTTTAGCAATGTCAGCACAGCTAGATATTTGATCTATCCAATTTGGCATCCTGCCTTTGGCCTGGCTATTAACTGAGAGTTAGGTGAGCAGCACAGTTTCCAGTTTCTTCACTCACCCTGAAAATACACATAAGCTATTTTACTGGCATAGCCAGTTTTGTGCTTTGGAGGGACCCTGGATTCATGAGTTGCAAAGCTAAGTTTTAGTACCAGCCACTGACTCACACATTGGCTGTAAGAACCTTCACTGCTGTTGGATTATTTAAAATGTCCAGCCTGCTCATTTAAAGTTTGTCTCCTCTTATGATTCTTAGGATCTTTTGTAGAGTTATTATTTATTTTCAGTTCCAGTCAAATCTATTCAAATACATTCAAATTAATTCCCAGAACCAGCATCTTAAAATATGTTTTTTTACTGCAAGTGTCTGAAAATTCTGTTGATAGTCAGAGAAGTTAGCTGTCTGCCAGGCTTGGCAAGTGTCAATCTGTTGAGCTGAAGATCTGCTCTCTGGCTGAACTCTGCTCACGTGCCATGTCATCTGCAGCTTCACCTCTAGAAGATGAGGATGAGGGCTTAGCATACTGGTGAAGGCTCAAAGGAGACTTCTTTTCTTCCCTTGCACACTGCTGATGAATCTGCTAACACTGTATGTTACACAGACAAAAAGCTAAAAAATACAGGCACAAGACCAGAGGATCCAAAGAAAAAAAAAGCAGTAAACAATAGGTACATATAGTGAGCATGTAGGAAGCTGGGCACCCAAGGAGTGGAGGGTATAATACTGTTTGAAGAAGTTTGGAGAATTATTGAGGGCACAGAGATGACTGGGTGAAAATTATGTATGTCTCCATTGGCATTTACGTGACAGAAGCTATTTATGAAAG
This sequence comes from Oenanthe melanoleuca, assembly GCF_029582105.1. Lineage (NCBI taxonomy): Eukaryota > Metazoa > Chordata > Aves > Passeriformes > Muscicapidae > Oenanthe > Oenanthe melanoleuca. The sequence goes on from NC_079340.1 coordinate 14,740,167, forward strand.
AAGTGTCACTTAGGGGAATCTCTGGAACAGACTGTTCAGATTGTGTCCACTGGTTGTAAGTATGTTTAGGCTGGAAATTGAAATTGTCTGACCATCGCAGCCATTGGTCTGGTGACCTTCCCAAATGATGAAATGAGTCAAAAAGCATGTTACTGTTTCACAGATAAGATCAGTCATTTTAAGAAACGGGATGTTTTGAAGTGGCTTCCTTCAAAATCCAAGGCTCAGCATGTCCCTTAATCTGATATTCTTAATATTTGTTCTCTAGCAAATTAAAGCATTGCTTTTCTAAGGATCCTTGTACTGGGGTTCTTATATGTTTGCTTTTGAGCATCTGTGTTTGGATAATTTAATCTTTGTTTTCATATCTGTCACTGGACTTCTTCAAGGAAACAAAAATATTTTGTAGAAAGAAAAACAGTGCTATTAGGCACAGGCTGAAGACATAATGGAAGTACACCATGCAGTGTAATCTGCTTTTAATTGGTCATATCATTCAACTATTGCTAGTTAGAGAAGACACTGGAAACAAAATGTCTGGCCTCAGACATTAAATGTGTTATAAAAAATAAATACAGAAAATTGATAAATCATAGTAAAACTAATCATATGGAAAATCTCAGCAAACAGTCACCATGCAATGGCTGGGATAATTCCAAGTGTAACAGAGGTACCAATGGGCTTGAAACATGGAGCTTTTTGCTTTGAGTTAAGCATTAATATGGTAAAGCTTTGATTCTTTACTGCTGCATTTACCCAAAAGAGAGACTAGCTTGTTTCTTAAACTACTTGGAAAAAGTAATTCTAGATTCCATCATTCTCCATTTAGATTAATGGGGTAATTAATATCTGCTTTTTAAAACAGAGCAACTATTCAAAAGTTTTCTTTTTTCCTTCAGATTATGTAGTGTGTAGCCACAGCACAAAACTATCCTACCATTTTGTTTTTACTTTTCTTTGTCCTATCCTTAGTTAGTCCTGTGACAACCAGTTAGGCTACCTGCCAGTGGTACTGGGCAGTTTTCTGATATCCCTTAAATGCCTCAGCTATTGAATATCCATAGGAATATCAGTCACACATCAAAGCCTCATTATGCTAAGGAACTGTACAAACACAAGGAAAGGACCCAATGTTTTGTCTTATAAAGTACAGGCAAAGTGGAGTAACATTCTAAGTGCCTGTGTCTAATTGGTCAGCTGGTAGCACATTTGTTTTGAATGTTACCTCTGGGCAGGATGGTGACAATGAGTATCTTTTTAGTGAGCCAGTGAAGTGGCTTTTCTGCCTTTTTTTCTTTAGATAGTAAATAATGCATTGGCTACATTGAGCTACGCTTTGCTTTCTCCCCCAAGCATGATTACTGGGGCTGTATGATACAAGGTGAATGTGCTTGGTGTTTGCTACCATTGCTCCATGCCCCTCAGCAAAGGCAGGCCAATGTGGCCCAGATGCCAAGGTGGTGTGTTCATCACCCAGTGCCACAGGCATGGCAGTTTTGTTTCATACTGAGCTGGACTCGTGGTGAGTCAGGCCTGTACACGCTGCACCTCCTTAGACCTCTGCAGAATGGCAGCCACCTGTGTGTGGCGAGGAGCTGGTGATACGTGCATGGACTGAAATTACTCAGCAGTTTCCATTTTAGATTATAGGAAGTTTTTGGATGCATTTTACAGATATAGTTGGTTTATTTGCGAGTCCCAGCTAGGCACTTGTCCTGTAAAAGCAGACGTTCCAGGAAAGCTTTCTATCCAAACAACTTTTTGACCAGTTCACAATGAAGATTGAACGTAGGTCACCATAGACACAGAAGTATGGAGGGACTTCTGCTTACCCAAAGCAATCAAATAAATGGTGATTTTTCATTCAATATAAAGAAATGCAATCAGGAGACCTTTTTTTTTTGCACCTTGATCCCTTTGTGAGAAGGGGAGAGGGGTGCCAGGAGGCAGCAGGGGTGGGTGCTCAGGCAGGCACAGTTCCAGTGTCCAGCCCCTACCAGCACAGCTGAGCACGGAGTGGCACAGCCCAGGGCAAGCCAGGAGGGCAGCAGGGCAGAGCCCAGGCATGTCCACACCCTCCACACAGCCTGGGCAAGGATCCAGGCTGAGGGTCTTCACTTCAGCACCGCTCCTCAGCTGTTGCCTGAAATAAAAGGACAGGTCCCAGCTTCCTAATCTGAATCCAGATTACAGCTGAACAATATCAGGACAGACCTGGAGCACAGGCACAGAAACCCTGGGGCAGGGGAGGTGCAGGCAGGGCTCTGGCAGGTAGAACTTGCACAGTACCGTGTTGCCCTGGCTCCAGGGAATGGGTGGTGAAGGTACTGACTTGTCTCCATTTGCTCAGACCTGTTTCCAGTTGTTTATGCAAGAAAATCTGAAGTGCCTGTTTATTTGCAGACGTGGTTCATATCAGTAAGGTATGGCTTTGGCTTTGATTTCAACAAGGTGTGTAAGTCCAAGTGTTTGGGGTTTTCACTTATTTGTCAAATTAACAGTTCAAAAGCCAAAATCTTTAGAAAAGGTTAAATTACCCATTTGCCTATTCCTGATGTGTGAGGTGGACAGCAATTAATCACATCTACTATTTGCATAGCATTATTCAGACAAATTATAGGGAAAAATATCATTATTAAGTATGTAATCCACAGGAGGAAAACAGGTCTCAGTGAGGTCAAACAAGAAGTGAGCCAGCATGTGTGAGGTCAGTCTTCCAAGAATTAATATTTGGCATATGAAAACAACCAAGGGTCTCTTTATTTTATTTTTCCTCAGAGATACTGAACATCCACAGCTTGCTTGGAAATTACGGGGACCTCAAGCATTTCTGAAAATTGTTTCATATTTGTCACCCACTTCTACTTCTAAATAGACATGAAAACTTCTGGTGCTGCAGTTTGAGCTAAGTGACTTGCACACAGAGAATTCAAGCCTAGCTCCTCTGGAGGATTAGAAACTGGGATCTATTATTGAAAATCATGTTTATAACCAGGTTTATTGTAAAGTTTCTGGGTATTTGGGTGTGACAGGATGAGAGTAGTAGCTTTGCTCTTCTACTGTGTTTGAATCTGTCGGTTTATACTACTTGCCTTACTGATGCTTTTTCCATTTTCTGATTTTTCCAGCTCACAGCTGCAAAAGAAAAGATCTCTGTGGAGCCTATACAATACAGCTTTGCTGAGGCAAATCTTCTTAACCCTCTGACATGTCATTCTCATTTGGCTCATCTCTTGCTAGTGCAAAATGCACTTTGTATTTGGGGCTGTGACTCTATGCAAGCCCCAGGAAGAAGCCCACATTAGGTGAGTCAGTGTCAGAATACCAATTGCCTAGCAGAGTGAAGCAAAGAATTTCTTTCATACATCACCAACTAAGACCAGGGACTGAAAGCTTTTGGAAACAGCCTCCAGATGGACATTAACATGGAACTGGAGTGTTCCCAAATATTTGAGGAACCCCTCTGAACCCTCAACCAAAGTGCCTTGCTGGCTACCCATTTCTAACCCAAGTACTATGTTACTAATTTCTAAGACAGTTCTTGTTGGACCAAATAACTTCTGTCAAATCTGATGTTCATGTTTGTTTTTACAATAAGAATTAATTAATTGGTATTGCCATAGCTCTGTGGCTGCTTTCTGTAGGGTCTTCTAATGAAGGGCTTAGGCTTCTGTGGATGCAGATCCAAGATAAGAAGTGAATCAGGCTTGCTTCTTTGGCTGGGTAGGGCATATCTAAGATCCTTTCTTTCCTTCCTCACTCCCCAGGATACTGACAAAATTTTGCAGAGAAGCCTGCAAAGCACATTGTGAACTAGATCTGCTGCACAACAGAGCTTATTAGTGCAGCTTGCCAGTCTCTTCCAAATATCACAGTTGTCTTCACATTTTGAAAAGCAATTAAAATCAACAGCACATAACAGATTACAGCTGTAGTAAACATTTCCCTTGGCCATGGCAAAGAGTCCTGGGAACTCTAAACTGCAAACAACAGCCCCTCCTCCTGTTTGCAGTGGGATACACATTCAGATTCAACTGCAAAAACTGTTTTTCTCCCAAATTTTTGTTTGTCCTTTGTTAGACACCTGGGGGAGCCATAACCTCCAGAGTGTCACAGTTGGAAAAATTAAGTTCCCTGAGCAAACTGGGGTTCATTATTCTGGAGTTTATGAAAAGCACAGACTCTAGTAGAAAAAAGTATTAATCATGGATTGCTGAGAGGGATGCACACCCTACATAGTATTCATTTCTCCCTGGCTACAGGTTTATCTGGTTAATCCCACACACTGATATTCATTAGCTAAATGGATACACCCACAGCCAAAGAGCATGAATTTGCGGGGTTGTTAGTTGGCATAACTTCAGTGACTGTTAACAAGACTTCATTCTTTATAGACCAGTTGTCAGTCAGAGCCCTGTTTGTGATTTATAGGAGAGATAACTGCTATCACATCTTGCAAATAAAGAAATAAAAGGAAAAAGCATAGGGCTTGTCTGAGGCTACTGTGGAGCCAGCAACTTAAAATATGACAGCTCCAGGTCTGTATTTGCAAATGTAAATTTTCTGGTGGCATTGACCTTTTCTTACTGGTCACAACTCCTGTGAGGTGCCTTAGGCCACAAACAGAGTCTGTATTTGAAAATAATTTTTCAAGAATAATGAGCTTTCAGAGCCTGTGTTAATTTTAAGCTAGATGTAGCCACAGAAATGTGTCATGTTTCATGACATATTATGCTTTTGCTCTTTGATCAGTTCCTTCTTGTTGGGTTTACAGTTAAGTGTCTTGCTGGAGATTCCCGATTTTGATGGGATTTGGTGATTACGTGTCGGGGCATTGCAGGAATTAGATGGCAGGAGAGTGATTTGTTGGCAGAGGGCGAGCACCACACCCAGCCGTTCCCTGTCACACTCAGAGCCAGAGCAGCCTTGCAGCGCTGGATTTCACCACCTGCACTACAGCCTGTGCTTGGGGCTGGGCTGGGCCAGAGCTGCCATTGTGACCTACAGGAGTCTTGAGCTGCTGCTCAGATAGCCGAAAACCCAAACAAAGGCAATCCCTACAGCCTGCGTAAACTCACTGGTTTATTTGAAATTTTTATGTCAGCATAAATTTTTGAAGAAGTTTGAGCACGTCGTGTCTTTAAAATCTTTTAGTCAAATTTCAGAGACTACTAAGGACACAAAGTACGGCTCGAAAGCTCATCGGTGTCACATTTTGAACACCTTACAGTGGCTGCTGTTGTGTCTGCGGCCGCAGCCGAGCAGCTGGCAGTGGGCAGCCCGCAGGCCAGTGCAGGCACCCGGCCGTGCTCCTCTGGGACCAGGATAGCCCGGGATACTCTGGGATAGCCCGGGATAGGCCAGGAAAGCCCGGGACGCCCCGGGGTACTCTGGGATAGCCCGGGATAGGCCGGGAGAGGCTGGGATAAGCCGGGATACTCTGGGATAGGCCAGGATACTCTGGGATAGCCTGGGATAGGCCAGGATAGCCCGGGATGCCCCGGGATACTCTGGGATAGCCCGGGATAGGCCAGGATAGGCCGGGATACTCTGGGATAGCCTGGGATAGGCCAGGATAGGCCGGGCTAGCCCGCGCCCAGAGAGCGGCCGCCGCACTGTCCGAGGGCGCCCCCTGGCGTCCGCCGCCCGTCCCGGCCGCAGGCCCCGCCGCGCTGTGCCCCCGGTGTCCGGGGGTTCCCGTACCCGAGCGAGTGTTTCCATCGCTCTTCTCAGGTGTGTGGGATATTCTTGCAAGCTGTAATATCCTCACATTGCTCTAGACTTCATCTCCCCAGCGCCCCTTGCCAGGCATCCCTCTGGATCCCTCCCCTCTGTGGTTCCAGGAGTGATGCTTGTGCTGTCACTGAACAGTTGATTTATGAAAGCATAAATTTCACTTTATTTACAACAAAGTGTCTTGTGGGACCAGAATTTAATATTTTAACCCCGTTAGAAAATTATAAAGGGATTTGAATTACTGTACTTGTGCGTGCGTGTGTGGGTGTTGTTCTGCAAAGGGGAAGTTTGGAAAAGGCTTTAAAGCTCTTCTAGGCATCAGAGGAAAAGAGTATCTGAATAAATATAAATAAAGTGAGAAGACTGTACAGAAAATTGCTCTGAAGATGGCAGCCACTTAGATATGTTTGGCTCTCTCCAGGGCTGCACACCTCTGCTCAGGGTTGTGACCTATTTGTTGAGGCCCAGATGAGAGCTGGAAGGAACATTCAGAACCTTGAGTTGAGAGATCTTCTCCAATTCCTTCAGGAAGTACCAGCTCAGTTCTGCCCAGTCCATGAAAGGCTCAGGCTGTGGGGTAGGAGGGTGTTGGTGACTGGCCCTGATGTACTTTTGGGGAGCCCAGGGTGGCAGCAGCACTGTGAGGAGCTCTGGAGGGCCATGTCACCCTGCTGTTCTCAGTCCTGCTAGACTGATACTCACCTAGCAAGCCTAAGGCTACCTGGAGAATTCCAGGGGACAACACCAGGACTAGCTACTTCATGGAAAGGATATGTTTATGGCATTTATCAGTTTCTTTCTCTTCTTTATTTCTTTTTCTGAATCCTCTTGTTATTTTATATGCAAGTTTCACATCACTTTAATTTGTTACCTTTCTAATTTGAAGAGTCCTAGTTTACTTATGTTCTCTGTAAGAGCAGTGTTCCATGTATTTAACTATCTTTGGTGCCCTTCTTACCTATGAATAACAATGATCAGCTCAGAGTTCATAATTTCATACATGAATCTGGAATTTTTTTTCTCCTCGAGCATCACTTGACATTTAACTGCAGTAAATAGTGCAGGCAAGTGAGAGGGAGCAGAATAAAGCAACATGAATGGCAAAGTGTGGGAAGCTGCCTTCTGGGGGCAGTGTGTGCTTGTGTAATTACAGTAACTGTGATCATTTCCCAAGTGCAAACGCTTGATGCTTGTTTCAAGAATTCCTCGTTTTCTGGAACTACCTCCCCATAGGGTCTAGACTGGCTCTTTACATCTCCTGTACTCATTCACAGTGGGGCCATTACTTGAGTAATTAAGTAAATCTTTCCCCTTCCTGCAACCTCCACTTCCCAAAGTTTTGTCCCTTTTTTACTTTATCTTTGGAGTAATTTTTTTCTCAACAGCTAGGCAGGATTTTCCCTTATTCCCTACTCCTAATAGAGGGCTATTTAAGGGCTTCTACAAGGATACTGTTTGTGGAGACCACACTTTCAGTAAAGATTGTCTCAGCTCAGCGAGCTTAATCCAGTGATCAGAGGTTCTCCTGCCTTTTGTGTGACAGAAGCAAGTGGTATCTTCAGGATAGGAAGGAAAACCTTAATTCACATTAAACTGGGTGCTAAAAGGTAGACTTTGGGGTCTTTGATGTCTCCTGTTACAGTATATATGCAATATATAGCATCATTAATTTCTGAAAAGCACAAGAAATTAATAATTGACATAGGTTTGATTTTTGTAGTACAACGCTTAGAAATGTCTTGCAGTAGGTGCTGCCCAAGATTAATACAAAAGGAAGGAGTACCTCATAGCTAGTCCAGCCTTATGTTAAATTTGCAGAAATTTTCAGGGAAAATTACTTAAGTGAATTAGAATGGCATGGGATATGCTTCTGCATTTGTTCTTGTGCTTTTCCCACTCCTTTTTATACGTAGTATTAAAAGGCTGTTTTAAATAGGTTCTTAGAAAATAAATTTGAATATATATACTTGGCTATCTTGTATAAATCAGGTATTCTCAAATATATATTAGTGATATTTGTCATTTCTCCTCTAAATAGTTAAAAAATAGCAAGTGATAAAGGTAATTCCCTAAATGCCAAAAATCTTTTTAACCTGGTAAACTGAATCTAAATTATGGTTTCTTAGGTAAATGAGAAAGAAAAGGGAGAGAGAAATTTCTTCTGAGTCCCTTCTCTAAACACTTTTTAAATGTGTTTTAAACACATTATTAGGAGTTCTGCCTCTGTAATGATGTCCAGTCATGACTTATAATGCAACTCTTTTATTATCTCATTAGATTGTTGTACATCACTATGTAAATACTTGATGACCTGTGCAAATAAGAAGCCCATCTCCAAAGAGCTCTGTTTGCCACCAAGAAGGCACAAAAACTGTTCAGTAGAGGAAATTCTTTATGAGAAGAAGGCAGGATCGTCTGCTTCAAGATCCTATGGTAAGGTTTGATTTTACCAAGGAAACCCTGGCAAATGAGCACAAAGAGTTTTACAGGAGCAGAGGGCAGCAAAAGCAGAAGTTGTGGTGTCAAAAGCTGGAAACACACACAGCTGAAGTGTAGTTTTGCCACGTGGGTAATTCATAACTCCCTAAACTGGAAGTGTTTTCTTAGCTAATTGAACAGCAGGGTTCACATGAGCGTTGTAGAGGTGGTTTCAAGCCCCGGGCAGTTTAGGGCTATTTAAAGCTGGTGTCCGTACACCTATAGTGGTGTGCTCGGTGCCCCGGCCCGGCCCGGTGCAGTTCCTGTGCCGCTGTTCGCGCTCCCCCCGGGCCCGCAGCAGCTCGGCCGCTGCCGCCAGGTGTCTCCCGGCGGTGCTGCTTCCCTGAGCGCGGCTGAGCATCCCCAGCTTCTGCCGAGATCAGAACCCCTCCAGCACTGCACGCAGCTCAGCCGACGCTCTCCTCCTTTTCTACTAACTTCTTTGACTGTTAAGGAAGAAATTTGAAGCTATTTGGTTTGGACTGTTTTTCATGGCATTGTGTACTGTGATCTCCTAATGACTTTCACTGTCTGTAGGTCTTGAGATCTTGCCATACTTATGCATGTTCTATAAATGCTAAATTGCATTGGCAATGATTGCAATTTTCCCACAGTGGCCTCTTTTTGCTTATGAGTCAGTAGTAGCAGGACTGTTCCAATAGTCGCTGATACTTTTTCTCTTCCTCCCCCTTCACTCAGATGTCCCACATCTGTTCTGGCTGTATGCAGCTTGCATCTTTTCCCCTGTGGCTTCTTAAATATTTACTGCTAGGAAATGCCCCTATACAATATGTAGGGAGTAAGTACTAGCAGTGCTTCCTTTCCCTCTTGGTTGTGCTGGTGGACTTACATGAGGATGGGTCCCCACAAGCACCATTCCCAAATGGCATGCCTGCTTCCAAGGTGGAGTTGAAAGCTGCAGACGAGTCCTGAATGTCACTTGTCCTGTGCTCCTGTTCCTAAAACAGTTTCAGAAGCAAAAATAGTCCCAGAAGCAACACACATGGACAGGGTGGCACACAAGCCCAGCGTGTGCAGCGCGTTATTGACAGCCAGTGCTGGCATTTGGAGAACTTGTGCTGTAAACTTGAACTGTGAATGTCGCTCTTGCTGGGCCTTGTCTGTGTACCAGACTAAGGCCAGAGCAACCACGTGTTGTGTGTTTGAGCAAAGCTTTATGCTAATGTGTTGTGAAGGTAGACTTGAGGCAACCAAAACCCACTCATAATATATATCCTTGTCACTTAATACAACATTTCTTATTGTTCTGACTATACACTTTAACAAAGTTCTAGCTCAAAAAGAGTGTTGGAAACATAGGAGGCTGGATTCTAATCTCCAGCATTGAGGTGATTTCTGTAAGGTTTGGCCTGTTAGCAGGTGGACAGAGACAAATAAATAAGAAATTTAATGCTCAAAGTGTGCATGGTGTCCATAAGAAGGCCTCATCTCTAAATCAGTTGGGTGGTAATCATAGCTTAAAACTGCATCCATCACGATGTTTCAAATACAAAAAAGAACTGTTGATCTAAGTAATCACCTTTGTGATATCAGTCTTGGTAAACATGCTTTAGAAAATTATGAAGAAAGTTTCAGTTACCAAGAAATGCATACCATCCCAAGAAAACAAGAGGATTAGACCTTTGAGACAAAAGGATGAAGGTATAGATATAAATAAATAGGCAATATTTAGGTTTAGAAAGCATTTAAGTTGTTGACAGAAAAATATGAATATGATATGAAGCTCTTCTAAAGCGAGAAAAATGAAGTCACATGGAAGTTTCAAATATTTTGTGTGTGCCTGTAAAATTCTTGAGTTTCACTCAGAAATGGTATTTCTAGTGACATACAATACAACTAAGTTTTTAATTCCCCTGTTCTCTCTTGCCAAAGGGAAGTGTGAGTTAGGAATAGGACTTTCAAGTCCTCAATTCATTTTGTCAAATTAATTACCTCAACTCCTGGACTTGAGGACCATCCAGTGGAGTCAGGGACAGTCCAGATTGTGCTTTCACCTACCCCTGTGCATTTCTAGGGATAGAGACAGATGCTAAAGCTGAGACAGATGTTAGTTCTGTGAATTTTAGTTATAGCCAGCAGGTGTGATTTCCACGGGGAGCTTGCTCTTCTATAATAATGACAGCCGAGTGTTACAGCTGCATGGGATCACAGAGTGCACTTCCAAACTCACTCAGAAGCAAAAGCTAAATGGAGCTTGGCTCTTAATTGTATTGACAGCATTTATTTCCTCATATAAACAAAATGCTTTGTCACTCTCTCTGACACACCCTAGCCTATCCTTGTTTGCTGCATGGAGCTCACTCTAAGTCAGTTCCTCCCTATTGTTTCTGGATCCTTGGCCTTTACACATATTGTGTGTCTTGTATGCATGTAAAAGCACCTTTCATCTTTCCTTGCAGTTCATGGTATCTCTGCTTTTGTTCCCATTTGTGGGACTGCAGTACCTACATCCACCTGGCCTGTGCACCTTCCAGTCACACGTGCACAGCTCAGCATGAGTTGCCTCATCCACATCTTCGTGACCAGAAGCACGGTTCTGCTTCATGCGCTTGTACACACATCTGTGCAAGTATTCAAGAAACAAACAGCCACAAGCTAGCATCTGATTTTCTTGCTGGGATGTATTTTTTTCCACTGGTACTTCTCAAATGTAACATAAGGTCATTAAACATGGAAATAACACCCTCCTCTGCAGTATAGAAATTAGATACTCGAGGGCTTCTGAATGTGCAAATATTTGTGTTTCCGCACAGTCAGGTGTGTTTGCCTGCTGCCCTTCAAAGGCAGGAAGTCTGTGTCACTGCAGACTCACAGTGGTGGATTCTTAATGGGGATCCCAACCCAAACTGACAGATGTTGGGTGTAATTTTTTTAACTTGTCAAGAAACATCTTTTTTTCTTTTGCACTTTATTTTTGTTAACAAGATATAAGGAGCAAAGTGCACTCAGAAGGAGGCATAGAAAACAGTACAGCTACTCCATAGAAAAGATACACAGGAACATAAGAAAGGTTTAGTGCGTTTTTAATTGTGAATGGCACTCCATGCTGAGGCATAATTTTGGGAGAAATCTGATGAGAGCTGCAAGTTTAATTCAGAGTGGCACCACTGCATTACCTTTACCCAAAATCAAGATCCACAGAAAGCGTCTGTATCTATTCATGTTGGAGGAGCAACCTGAATTCTGCCTTCACATGACAGATGCACTCCCATAAGGTCCTGAGTCACTGTCCCACTCTCTGGCTCATTTCTATTATTGTAAAACATGATTTACAACACTTATTCCCACAGGTTTTGTGGCTGTAACGAGGAGTGTAAATCATTATTTTACTACTGCTTTGGCTGGGAAATCAGGCCTGTCTTTCTCACTGTGTGTTCCCTGTTCGTTACACACAGGCAGAACTGAAACCTGAAGAAACCAGAGAGTCTAGTTGCTGGGTGGAGGTTTTGCTTGGTTCCCAAATACCCTCTTGCTGCTCTTGTTGGCTCAGGCTGAATTTGTAAACATTCACAGGCCCTCTCCTTTGGATTGTTCCTTGGAGCCAGATTTTCTTTTGATGTGGAACAGGATGTGTGTGTTAATTAATTTATTTTACTCAGGTTAGAAAATTACTGCCAATGTTCTTTGAAGAATCCTGTGAGCCATCTCTCCCATTGTGTAAACATTCAGGTAATTTTGGTTAAAATGTTTATTTTTAAAAAATGATGCATAAATGTTAAACTGGCTGTTTTACAGTGGAGAGGTTTTACAGGCTCTTTTAAAAATGTCAAAGTCATCTTTAAACAGTTACTGTTTAAAGTGAGGAGGTGGAAACCCTGGACCAAGAGGATTCAAAGACAAAAAAAAGGAAAACCAGTATTTTCTGCTAACAGGTGTTAGTTGAGAGTTTTGTGCTGGTGAAAGTGATAGTGAAATACTCTGGAGACATTGCTCCTGCATCTACTCCTTTGTACTTGTACTGTGGACATTGTTAGTGAAAATACACCCTGCCTGCCTTAGTCCTAATTTTGAAAGGACTTCTGTGTGGTGATGACAGGAAAGCACAGGCTCAGTAAACGTTGACTTCCTGAGACTGCCAGGAGGGGCCAGTTCATGCCAATTTTGGCAATGACGTTTGTGCTGTGGAAGTACACTACTTCATGGCTTATAATGGACTAGGAGCTTTGATGATTAAATGTTGCTTGTAATGTCTCCCAGACTTGGAGTAATCTCTCAGGATAAAAAGGTTTGAGAATCCTAGTGCTGGATGATTCTGTCATGTTACATATTATAATTTAGCACTCCCATGAGGACAAGGAGCACAGGGTGTTCCCCATCAAAACCAAAAACTTTCAAACTGCAAGTTTAGACAAATTAATAATAAACTCCTGTATTTTTTAAATAGCTTTCTATTCTTTTGGGTTAACAATAAATAACCCCAATCATGGTTTGATGTTTAATTGTTAGGGTGCTATGATTTGAGAGTTTCAAACTGATCAGTCAATGACATGCTACCAGACACGTACAGTATTTTACCAAACATGACCAGACAGATGCCTTATTCTGAACAGACTGCAGTTTGAGATTGATCCATCAATTTAGTATATGACAGCAAATTCTCCAAGGGAATTATTTGTTCTCTTTGTAATCTCGGAGTCCGCACACACTTCAGGGTATCTTTGGTGTTTAGCACATTTATTCTGGGACAATAATCTATATACATTTAAATCAAGATTTAACAGAAAACTCAATGGAAGAAGTTTAGTATCTCCTCAAGGACTGTGCCATAAATTAAACTGAGATGACAAAATGGCAAAATGGATAGTGTGAGATACATTTATTTATCCTAATTTGAATTGAATTCAAATAGATCTAGTAATAGCCAAATATTTAGATGACTTTGGTTGTAAGAGTTACACTGGAAGTTTTCTAAGTGATCATTTTAAAAAACAAACAAACAAGATTTGTTGCAGCTGGCACTAAATGGAAGTCTTCTCTTTCAGCAGTAGCTACAGATCATATTGACAGATCACTAGAAACCAAACTGCTTATTTCTCATTCCTTTTGGTTATGGGTGAACCCTAGCAATGAGGGAGTTACTTGTTCATGTTCTTCTCAACACTCTGAAAGGCAGCATTCATCTTTTGTGGCCTGTCCATCCATCATCTTTTTTGCAATATTAGCCTTTCCTTTGACAGAGACCTTATTTTAAAAAGAGGAAGACTCCATTCCAAGATGTGGCATATGTTTTCAGTATTCATTCAGTAATCAATACATTCAGTATGGTTTATGTATAATTCTATACATATATATTTTAAGTTGGTGGTGGTATCTGGGATATAGGGAGAAATCTGTATTCATCCTTTACGTAACAGTCATTGAGTCATGCCATCTTGTTTAAACAAACAGTGTGAATCTTAAAATAGCCCCTGAACATTCCAGTGCGATGGCCATATTCAAATGAATGTTCAAGATGTTTCCCCACTATCGTATACCCACAGAGTAACCCTTCAGTGACAGCAGAGCTGCCCGGAGTCACTAGTAAGCTAAACTGGGCACTGGTCATATGGATCTGTTCACTTCCTCTGGTGAAGCAGGAAAATCTGTTCCTCTGTCAGCCATTCACCAAGGGAGGCAACAGAAATTAAATGTTTTGAGGCTAACCTCATCTGAGAGTGATTTTAGCATACCAGTTACTGTTACTGGACAGTTATTAAAGGAGCTTGTGGAACATGACCTTGTTGCCATACAAATGGTGGGAAACCCTGCTCTTCACCCAATTAACAATTGACATTGGCCAGTTTCAAGAAGATAGAAGTTAAAACTTGGGTTTTTTTAATGCATTATTATTAATATTGTTAGAGATACAGAACTAGAGGAAGTTCTTACTGCTCACATTATTTGGCTGATTTTCATAATTCTTCCTGTTTTCTTTAGGGTCCTATGGATAAATTTAAAAGGATAATTTACATATGATAAAAGGATACATTTTGTAACACTGATCAGTTAAGAGAACAGCCAGTAGACATTGCAGCTGAGCATTCAAAAATTGTTTAGTGATGTCTCTCTACCGAAAAAAGTTTCCAAGAGGAATCTGGAAAGGTGAGTCTTATGGAGCTCACTCAGTTTCTAACCTAGAACTTCTGCTAGTATTGAAGGGACTTGGATTTTCATGAGACAAGAAACATAAAATCAGGCTGCTATAGCCCCTTCTATGTTGCTCTCAGCTTTTCCAGACTATTCATGTGTTATGTTGCACTAGGCTTTGCCTGTATCATATGTAGTTGTGCAGGAATCCAGAACAGCTTGTGAAAACAGTCAATAAACCTGATATTGATCTCTTATTAAGGTAGGATAGGGCTCTAGAGTAAAGTTATTGTGGAGTGAGCTTTTGCCAGTTAAATATGCTGAATGTGGACCAAATGCTTCCCTTTCCTAGTTGAGGATCTGGCCCGTGCTTCTGAAATCCAAAATTGCAAGCTAAGCTCTTCAAGCTGAGAGGAAAACACCTTGTGTCTAGGTGACTTGGAAAAATCCCAGTGAAAGGCATGTGCCCCCATGGCTCACTAGGGGGGCTGGGGAAGCAGGCAGGCTGCCAGCAGGTACCCAGAGCCTGTCTGGAGGCACCCAAGGACCCTGGAGACCCTGCCAGACCAGCTGCCCTCTCCTTGGTCTGAGTTCCTGGAGCACAGACCCACAGCACTGAAGAGCAGAGATGTACAGAATAGGGCTGGCTGCTTGGTCACACTACCTACTGACCCTGTCTCGTAACAGTAGAAAGCACTCAGAGACATTAAAATAGAACAAATTTGCAATGAGATCAGGTTATATGTTTTATGAGCCATATAATTAACATGCGACACTCAGAGCCATGGGATATTATTGACTTAAATAGCTTAGTAACTATCAAAAAGGATTAGGCGTTGACATGAAACAGAATAGCATGTGCACTGACACAAGCTAGGATCAAAATTACAGGGGCTACCAATCCTGGTGCTTCAGGGCACATTTTGATCATCAGCTTGGGGTCAGGAGGAAAGCCACTCTCTAATCAAGAAGCATGCAATATGCACATGGGTCATAGTTACACGGATTTCTTTATCGGCCTGCTTTGATTCCTTCCCCTTTTTCTTCTCTGTCTTCCTTTCATACCCTTCTCTTCCCCCTCCTGTACATTTATCATCTGGAATAGGTCACTACTGAAGACAAGACACTAAACTAGATGGATGGCTGAATAGTCCCTACTAATAGGGTAATTTAATATTTGCTTCTCTCCAGAACTCCATCGTTTATTTCAAATATAAATTTTATATTCATTCACTAAAAAGTTCCTCTCTTTCCAATCTTCTTTCTATGCATGCTACCTTTTATTTTTATCAACCTCACTTATAAATCCTCAGAGGTAGCAAATCAATGTCAGTTTGGGAGAACAACCAGGCACATTAAAGAAAATTGATTTTTTGGTAGATGCTGAACAGTGGCATCAGTAAAAAAAAAAAAAAATGAGATTTTGTATAGCCAACATGAATAATCACATGTGAAAATAAGGGGGCTTTCTTCTGTGAACATGAAAGTGAGTCCATGAACAGTAATGAGAAAATGATGCTTCATTTAGGTAAATCTTTGCATATTTCTTTGCAGATTCAGAAGTAACATAATAGTTAAGAATTTCAAAACTTTCCCTCACCTGCCAAAAAACCTCTCATTTTAAGATGATGGAATATTTCAAGCAATTTTAGATGTTTGGATGTTTAGTTTTGCATTTTCATTTGTTGAAATTAAAGATAAGAGATAAGACCCACCTGGAGCTAACCACTTTAAAGAGGCAGGCTGGAGAGCAGAAACATAGAGAAGAAAATTGGCTGATTCTTTGTGGGACCCCAAGTTAATAGCAGAAACCCAGAAAATTCTGTTTGAAAAATATGCCTACTCATTTTCTTTACTGCATGTTTCTTTTTTTGGTACTTGCTTTCAACCTCCCAGTCTGATTTCTAACTCCACCCATTCTTACCCTTCCCAAGTCCTTTACTTTTGCTAACATCCTTTCTTCCTATCTGGTACTAGCCAGCACTGCTTCACTCAGCACACTGATACATGCTGCCCTTGGGCTTGCTCAGCCTTGCTGGAAAGATGCTATCATGCATCTTCTCCAGCATCCTTCCCATTTTCCACAGTTAATTCCAGTTAGTTTCTGAGAAATATTTTTTTAGTCCTTCACTCTGCTTCCCTAAAAACCAACGCTTTTGTGTTATTGCCTTCCCACAGGCATTCTTCAACATACCAAAGTTGACCTTAGGCTCCATGGACAGATGGGGCCTGATCCGAAGTCTATTAACATCAGAGGAAATGTCCATTTACGCCCATGGGCTTTGCATTAAATCCTTTGCATTCTACTTACTTTCTTTAGTGGCTCTTACTCAGCTGCAGTTATTAAAATCAGATTATTACCTCTCAGATCCCTGACAGTTCAGAGTACTGTATAAGGCAAACTGTGCTACTTCAAAGATAGAGACCAAAACTGCCACTCTGCTAATGTGAAATCTGCAGCTGGCTGGTACTAAAAGCAAAGCATTACTTCCAGATTTCAATCCTGCATATAATTCAGGTCAGGATCTCACTTACTGCTCATTAGCTGAATCTCCCATTACTAGTGCAGAGGCTCTCAAAACCATTTCTTACTGTTCAGATATTTTCTGGTCCCTGCAACATTATTGTGACTAGGCACCATCCAGATTCACCTCTGTTTGCAGTTTTGCTCTCAGTACAAGTAGACTAGAATGTCAGCCAGAACATCAATATTTCTTTCTGTTGACACAATACTCTCTTATCCATATTGCCACCCCTCCTCCTGCTTCATTTGTCTACATTCCTTTTAAAAACTCTACTCCCATCATTTAGTCTCCCACTCAGTACTTGGTTTAATCAAGTCTGTCACTCAATTTATATCCCACTTCTCACTTAACACAAGTTTCTCAGTTAGCAATCTGTTTCTGTAGCACTTGCTATGCAGAACACATGGTTAGCTTTTCTTTACACACTTTACACACTCTGTTCCCTTTCTGATTTCCAGACCTCACTTTTCCTTGTAGTACTTGAGAAATGTCCTCTTCTGTCTCCCTCTTTTTACATTCCTCATGTATTTTTATCAGACCACTGCTATCAGAGCTTCTTAAATATCTTTTGTCTTTTGCTTTGTCTAGAGCACAGAACACTCCTTGAGTCCAGTTAAAACAGTTTTCAACTGCAGAATAGCTCTCAGTTTGATACATAGCTTTAGGTAAACCTCTCCTGTTGCTGTACTTTTTGGTCATGGCTCAGCCACTTTCCTCTGCATTGAAGTTAGATTCACTCCTTCTGGCTGCTTATTCACTACAGCATGCTAAAATTTGGTCCTAATCCTCCACTCTCAGTTTTGTGTCGTTGGAGCAGAGCCCTGTTCCAGTTGCTCTGTATATTTTAACATTGGTGAACGGGTTGCGTATTTCCTGATGACATCGCTTAGCACAACCACAGCACAAACTTAACAGCTCACTTTTCCTGCACAAAGGACATCTAATGTCATTTTGGGTGGTGGAAATGCAGTGCAGGTTGTGTATCAGCAACACTGCCCATCTCCCACTTGAATTTCATGTTATCAGCCAATTCCCTTGGTAAGGACCATGGGTTGTCAAACTGTTTTCCTCCTTGGCTGCAACTGTTCTGTTAAAGAAACTGGTGGATCACCAAATGGGGCTGTTGGAAGAGTTTTATCTTGGCAGGAGCCTGATCAACTGATACTTGTTGGATGGATTATTTGTTGGTTCTCTGAGTTATACAGCTGTGTCAGCAGGTTTCCAGGTTTAAATGCTGGCATGGTCTAAAGACGCAGAATGCTGTTGTTTCATAATCACCTTCTAGAGGTATTGCTTTGTTGTAATGCTACTGTTATGTTGTCCTACTTTTGCTATCTACTTTCTGCATAGGAGGAGGGAATTTTTGCCCACTGCATCACTTCAGTGTAGTCTTTGCAGCACTGGGCTGGCTGCATTTAACCTGGAGACAGGGAGCAGGGGGGATATGCAGGTGGCTGCTGTCACTGCTTTTCATATGATATGATTGAATATGATGACTGAATAACATGATGATTTCATAGTCCAGACACGGCGCGGAAATATATGGTACTTATACTGTAGTCTTAATTTTCAGATCAGTCTAATGCTACTCCTGGCTTATGGTACACTCATCTGTCTCTCTGAATGTTCTTAACACAGCTTGCACTCCCAGTCACGCAGGAGAGGCCAGTGCAGCTCTTCCCTCTCTGGCTGGATCAGTGACTGCCCTATATAAATCTGCATATTAAGCAGATTTGGCAATTGTTCAGACAGAGACAGACTCACTTAAGTAAAAGGAGAAAACAAACTTGCTTATGAAGGCACTGCAGCACTCTCAGACGCTGTGCTAGGAGAGACAGCACAGAGGCTGGTTTGTTTTCTTTAGTAGTTGGGAGACTGATGATTTCTGTTTGTCTTCTGCGTCCAAGTCCCATCACCATAAAGCACGCGTGTGTGCGAATGCCGGTTCTCACTCTCTAACAGTTTCAAGCAATTTCGCGTGTTACCGCTTTACCTCTGCACCAGATGGTTCATTTCCTCGGGGACTTCCACACGCGTCCCCAAGGTCGGGCAGCCTGACAGCGCTCAGGAGCGCATTGGGCCCAACTTTGAGGTGGATCCGCAGAAGGGCTTGAGGCCCCGCTTCCCCCGGTGGCGGGCGGCACGCAGCGGGCCGGGCTCCCTGCGCTGTGCGCCGGGCTCTGCCTGCGGTCGGGACGGGCGGCGGTGGCCGGGAGCAGCTGCGGCCGGAGCGAGCCGGGCGGCTGCCGCCGGCGGGCCGCGGACACGCGGGGGCCAAGTGGCTCGGTGTTAGCCCCGCTGACGTGCGCCCGGGAGAGGGCGGCGGCGGCAGCGGCTCCCTCTTCCCTCCCCGCCCGCCGCACGCAGGAAGCTTATCCGCCCGCGGCTGGCCCGGCGCCCCTCGCGCGGGGAATCAAGAGAAACACCCGCGGTGCCCCGGCCAGGCTCTGCTCCCTGCCGCCGGCGGAGCGCGTGGGGAGGGGGCGCGCCCGCCGCAGTCCGCCCGCCCTTGGCGCGGGGCGGGGGCGCTCACTGCAGTGCCCGCTCCGCGCCCGCGCCGGGGGGAGCGGCCGCGCCCCGGCTGCAGCCCCCGGCGGGCGACGGCGCTGCGGGCGCCCCGGGAGCGCCCCCGGCGGCCACACCCCGCGGCGGGCCGGGGCCGGCGGAGGGAGGGGGCCGGCGCGGGGTGTCTCCGAGCCAGTTCTCGCGGTGCTGGCCAGGCTCAGCCTCCTTCCCCTCCCCGGCGAGCGGTGACTGTGCACGGCGGAGCGGGGAGCGCCGAGCCGGGCGCCGGGGGAGCCCGCGCCGCCCCGCCGAGCCAGGAGGAAGGCCGCCGAGCAGCGCTCCCGCCCGGCCCGTCCCCGCCGCCCTGCCCCATGCCCCAGCGACGCTGAGCCTCCCGCATCCCGAACATGGCCACCACGGCAACGTGCACCCGCTTCACCGACGAGTACCAGCTCTACGAGGAGCTCGGCAAGTACGGAGCCTGCTGCGCGCCCCGCGCCGCGCCCTGCCGCCCGCCCCGGCCCCGGGACCCGCCGGCTCTGCCGGAGCACTGTGCCGGCGACCCGGCTCTCCCGGCAGCCGCAGGAGGATTAGCTGTCGCGCTGTAATCCTGTTCTCCAGCCCTCCGTCCACCCCAGCGGCACAGCCGCCGGAGGGAAAGGTGTTGCTGCCCTCCCGGGTCGCCCCGCCGCAGCGGGTGTCCCTGCAGCCTGTCTCGGGCTGCGCGCTCCTGTTGCACCCCGAGATTTCCTTTCTTCCCTCCTTTCCTTCCTCAGGACCTGGCTGCCCCGTCCTCCTTCCCGCACCGTCTCCCAGCTACACGTTGCCGTTCCCTGCAGCCGGGACGTTCCTGCGGTGGGACGCGGCACTGTTACAGCCACTACGCGATGCTTCAGTCCCCACTTCCTTGTCCCTGTGAAAGGACCAGGTGCTGCTGCACCGAGCTTCTCCCTCCCCGCTTCCTCGCTTCTTCCCTCCCTCTCTCCGCACTTGTCTCCGCATTGGCAGACTTGCTGCTGCACCCTAGGACAGGGCTTTGCAGGGGAGCGCAGTTGGGCAGGAAAACAGCGCAGAAAGGGCCAGGGTAGGATTGTGGGGACGGTGCTTTCGTGGGTGCTGCTGCTGGCTCTCTCCCTTCCTGCACCAACTGCTGGGCTCTGCTGCATCTCTTCTCTCCAGCCCGGTGTCCCTGTCCCTCCCCACACTGCTGCAGCTGTGTGTCACCAAGCCCGGGCCCCAGTGCTGGTGCTCACCTTGATGCTCATTGGTTTGTGTGTAGAGGTTGAGGAAGGGGATAAAACGGCAGGACTCCGCAGTCTTGGAAGGATTCAAGCTATTTTAGGCTCCCTGTAGGTCTAACTGTATGTGGGGCCCTTGTGCAGTTTCTGTTCCCCTCTCCTATTTGTTCCTAGACACGGGTTTGCATTCCTGATCTGAAGGACTTGGAATTTCTGCTAGTTTTCTCATATTTGTCCTTTCCAATCTCAGATCTTTCCGGTAAAGCTAGTTGTTGTTCTTTACCCACCGTGGTTTTTTGTAGTTTTTTTAAAATAAGGGGCTGTTTCCAAGTGCTAATTGTATAGTCCTGTAGATTTTCAGTCTTTATCTTTTCATCTTGGTCTCTGTTGTAGTCACTCTTTTCCTCACAAAAATCCTTCCTTCTCTCTCAGACCTCTTCTCTGAGAGTAATGCTCTTTGGAATAATTATAATAATATAAGTAGTTTCAGCTTGTGAAAATGTACAAAGCCTTGTAGTTTTCTACTCACTCCATTAATAGGTACATGCTTTTCCCCACTTTGCAGGTGGGTTGAGAGATATAAGAGAACTAGTAACTTCTGCAAAGTATTGCAGTGATTATGTGACTGAGGTTGCACTTGAGCATGGGAGACACGAGTCCTGGTTTTGAGCTGTGACTGCCTGGGGTGCTGTCTCTGTCATGGACTTACCAGCTAGTGTTTGCAGCGCCTTTTGGGGCTGTTTGTCTTCTGTGTATCCATCTCTTCATGCCCTGTTTCTGTGCCTGTGTGGTCTCTCTCCTATACAGTGTGCTCTTCTTACTGTGCTGCCTGTGAGGGGCCTTGAGGAGTCTTCAGGAGGCTTGAGTGCCATATAGACTTAAGTGTTTTGCTGATCAAACAGCCTGCATTGTTCATCACATTCTCAGATGTTGTGTCCCTCCTCTGTATGTCTTCTGCCCTGTCCTTAATCTGGTCCACTCTGGGGACAGGAATTGTTGCTCATTTTCAGTTTCATAGCACCTACCCTCTTTATTTTTCTTTCAGGGGAGCCTTCTCCGTGGTCCGCAGATGTGTAAAGAAAAATTCTTCACAGGAATATGCTGCAAAAATCATCAACACCAAAAAACTGTCAGCCAGAGGTTAGTGTCTCTATCTACCTTTCTTCTCTGTATTAGTAGAAAAATATTTCCCTGGAGTTGAGGCGGTAATAAATTTAAGGGATCTGGAGTTGCTTGTTTCAGTCATTATTTAGGCATTTCAAAATAATTCAGTTGTGTGGCAAAGAGGAGACGGAAGAAGGTAGTGTGGGATGATAGAAAAATTCTTGTGTCTGGAAATGGTTACTCTATATAATGGTGTTGTCTTTTTTCTTCTTGAGGTCTTTCTTCTTCAAGCTGAGCTAGAGGTAGATTCATCTATGTGTGTGTGTACCAATCACTCATAATAAAGAGAAATATTGCAGACTTATTTTGCTGAATGTCTTTTTTACTTAGGACATCTGTCTTACCAGAACAGATGTGATTATTTTTTTGAAAGATAGATGCTGTATGCTTTGCTGTATGCTCCTTTCATGCTGTAGTTAAAGGTGGTGTGTTTGGAAGCTAAAAAGTCTGCCTTCAAAGGCAGAAATAGGTTGGATGGAGAAATCTTGCTGATTTGACTTCTCAGACAAGGGACTTGTGCTTTCAGTACTCCTGGAGACTTAGAAAACATGAAACTAGACTGTAGTGTTATAAAAAGAGGAAAAATTTAACTATTCCAAGCTGTTAGTCTTCTGCTTTTCAGGGACGTACGTATACATAAAGGGTAGTAGACCATAGAGTATGAAGGGAATGTGCATCTTCTAGGAAATCACTTGAGGGATTAATGTTGCTCTGTGGGTGGGGTGGATGAAGGGGACAATGATGGAAACTGAACTGCAATGAATGATGCTGAAAAGAGGGAGTGCAACAAGTTGAGGTGCCAGAGGCAGCTCTTTCTAGAAAAGGTGGACAAGAAGAGTTGTAAGTCTTTAGAGGCCTTTCAGATTTGACAAAATTAATGTATAAAGCCCTTGACTATCTTGCTAGTTGAGTAGAGGGCTTAGTGGGGGGGTGACTGAGAAATGGAAGAGAAATTCATGAGGAAAAAGCAAATGATCTTGAGAAATGATTTAGAAGTGAATAATATTTCGCCTAACCCTAGGCGAAATATTTCTAAAGAAAACTAGAATATGTATTCTCCTTTTTGCCAGAATATGAAATGTGATGATAAGAACAGAAGATAGCTTGAAGAATAGTGAAAAATTTCCATTTTCTGTAGTTTGTGTGGTTTGTATGAAGAAGTGATGTCAGTGGTAGTGTGCTGTGAGGCAGTGATTTTTCTCTTGTCTTTTTCGGTGTTTGGTTTGATTTTTTTTCCTTCTGGAAGCAAGCATGTGTGCTAAGGTGTTTAGTTTTTCACCTAAGTGAGGTCATTGTGGGGGCCAGCCAATGGAGCCCTGGATTGTTAATGAGGTGGCTGCAGATCTTTTGAGAATCAGTGTCCCCTCAATGGTCACGTGACAGTCCTGCTGATGTAGGTGGGATATCCAATCTCTTGAGTTCAAAATTAGTTCATCTTAATATGGGAGAGGGTTGAAGAGTGGCTTTGCTTTGCTGACAGCCATCAATGCTGTGTTTGCTCCTCAGACTTCATCCTGTAGTGAGGACTAAAGCTCAGGAGAGTGTTTTCTCAGATGTTAGTGGACACCAGGCTGCTTGAAGAAGGGAGGGGGCAGTTCCATAAACTGTTCATAAACCATTATCGTACTAAGGATGATAATGGGGGTATTGAAGTTAACTCTGGAGATAAGAAAAATGGGAAAAAATGCTGACTGAATATAGTTGAAAATTCAAAAATATATTAGCTGAAGTCAAAAACTCTCAGAAAAACTGATTGAGTCAGTTTTAAGTATTTGGTCATTTCATGAATTACACAGGGAGAAATGTATAGATTCTAATTGTTTTTCATAGTGAGGTGATGACAGTTTAATGACCCAACAAGTAGAAAAAGTAAGTATGGGTGAATATAGGCCATGTTTTGATCTATACTTACTATTTAGATTTCATACCTTTCTCTAAATAAAATACATTGAGGCTGCTAGCCTGCTCCTCAGTTACTTAACTCAAGGCAGCTGGCAATGATATACTTAAAAATGTACTGGTTAGGTAGGCTAAGTGTGAGGAGAACCAAGAAACAAAATGTGTGCTTCTGCTTCTACAGAAGAGTATCAGCTACAAGGGACTGATCAGGTTGTGTTGAAGTTTTAACTGAGAACTGAGGAATCTCTGAAAAGTAGATGGTGACTTCAGCTGAATATATAAGTTCCTCAGTTATTCCAGCTGTGTTTGCTGAGAGCTGAAGTACAAAAAGTACTTATAGTAAAAGACTTGAGTATTTTGATAGGAAGTTAGTGAATTCACCTTGGAATAGGTCTTTAAAGCACTGAAGGAAAAATGTGTGCTATTTAGACATTGCAGCTGTAAGTCGGTGATTAGAGAGATTCAATTCAGCAACCTGGAAATGAAAGTCTTGGGAAAAGGCGTTTTAGAAAGCTGTCTCCCTGAGGAGCAGAATTATGGTGTTAATTCTGCAGCATCCTGGCTATGTGTTGCCTGATGTGTCCTTTCCCCAAGTTGGCACTTCTCCTTGGGCTGTCTGACTCTGCCCATCAGTACCTCCATCCAGGGCTCTCCTGTGCACCCAGCTGCACGCTGTCCATTGTGCAAGGTAACCCACCCTCCTGACCTGCCTGCCATGCTGCTGGCTTCTCTTCTAGGCACGGTCACAGAGCCAGAATATTCCCTTATGTGGGGACAGCCAGCCCGTCTCCAATTTAAGCATAGCTACATTTAACATTTTTTACTATCTCTAGCAGAATTTGAACCTGTATGGACACCTGATGCAGTAACTGCTGCTTCAAGAGTCAGCATCTTACTTCTGCTGCAAAGGATAGCCCATTGCTGCTTCACAGAAATTTTGCCTTCTGTAGTGCTTTCCTTGATTCTCTTCAAGGCAGTGGTAACAGTCTTGCTCTCCTCCTGCAGTACTTGTTACCTTCATTTATCAAGACTTGTGATGAAGAAATACTGGATAGCTAACTGGGAAGTGCTGAAAAGCTTAGCATACAGGGCTGAAAAAGAGGAAGAGGAATGCTTCAGGCTTCCCTGTGAAAGGAAGGAGGATGGACAGGGTGCTAGTCGTAACAGCTTCAGTCTAGTAAACTTCATCCTTCATAAAATACCAAGTCAGCTGTTGAAAGTCTCTTTTTTATATTATCTGTGATTTTTGGATGCTTGTTCTCTGTTTTAATAAGTTTTGTCAGTAAGACCTGGTCTAAATTAAAATTCATATTTTGGCTTTAGTAAAGTATTTGCTATTATTCATGTTGTGTTGATGCTTAAGACTGCCCAGTGAAGACCATGCCAGGAAGTTTAATGTTAAATAGGGTCCAAATGCTTGTGGAAAGGGAGAGGAAACAGACTTCACCTTAGCCAGCATTCAGCTGACATATAAGAGCAGTGGTTATTACACATGGAGGAAATACAGTGCTTCAGTCTCTGAAATTCCCATGGGAATGAATGCACAGACTTTTACCAGTGCTACAGATAGAGGGAATTAATAACTGTAATTTTTTGAAAGTTGTCTTGTGGCTTTCACCAGAATACTTTTTGAACATGAAAATTCATAGCAAGTAGTGCTACAGTGAAGTTCAAATAAAGTAAAATTACTTGCAGTGATCAAAAGATCAAGAAAGAAGCAGCAGCTTTAATAGCAGTAGGGAGATACCCACTATTTGACTTGCCAGCATACACTTCAAGAGAGAGTCTGGCTTTAGAAAGAGGTAGGCAGAGCTTTAGGATTTGATCATTTTTGGGATGTTTTTTATACTAAATAATATTTAGTGATCCTGCTGCTATCTGTAGTATTTCTGACCTTTTTTTAGGTGCAGAAGGAAAAATCTCTCTCTATTACATCTATTGTTAATTTTAATATTCTGTGGAAAATCTGTATCTTTTAACTCTTGCAAGTGAAATCTCTTGATGAAAGAATTAAAAACAGCTGTCCTGTAAGTTAGTCGACTTCACTGTGCTTTCTTTCTGTGGCTTTGCTTTTGACTGTGAAATAAAGGTGGCTTCTCTCCCTGCTTTTCATCTTTCCAAATTTATAAACCAGATAAAAATTTGCAGCCTACCGAGTTATTTTGTTGTTGTTCCTGTAGGAGATTATGTGGATTGTGGGAGGAGCAGGGAATTACTTCTGTGTATGAAACCCCAGCAGGAAAAAAAACACTCTTTATATTCCAACTCTGCTTTTTTTTCCCATACAACTATTGTCCTGGCTTTTGGTTCTGTAGTGCTTGCTGATTTGAACTTTACAATATGCTGTGTTGGAAGTGTCATCAGGAGTTTCCCTGGACACTGAAATGTTGAGCTTGAATGCTGCAGAGGAAGTTTTGCAGCATCAGTTCGTGACATCTCTCTTGGTCTGTTCTGTACGTGTTCGTAGCTGCTGCTTACATGAGGACTGCCTTGTCTGCTCTTGAGGCTGCCAGCTTTTGAGTCGGTGGGGCACACTGCTGGAGTCGGCTGCATGCAGGCTGCTGCACTGCAGCAGGGTCACTGGCTCTGCGAGGGCAGGCACAACACCCCATCACAGGGGGCTCAAGAGCAAAGCCAGACACACGTAGAGATGTCCTGTGATAGGTGTCCTCTGTGTGCCCTGTGTTTGCAGGTTGAGGACAAATGTCCTTTCTTGCAGAGGATGGCAAATCAAATCGTGTCTGCTCGGCCGTACTTGCTGAGCAGCCAAATCAGGTCCAGTCATTTGGTTTGGGAGAGAAGCTCCCTTCCTGCAGCATGGGCTGAGTGAAGAACTTCCCTGTGCCCCAGCTCCGCCCTGTGCCTCCCCTTTGCTGCCTGCAGAAGTCTGAGAGATGCTGTGATTAGGGAGCATATAAAGGAGACCAGCTGTAGTGGATTGGAAGTTTTTTGGAGGTCTTTGCACACATGGAGAGAAGCAGGGAGCAGAGCAGAGTGCTGCACACTCCCCAGAGCAGTGTATGAGGCTGGGAGCTGCCTGGTGGAGCAACTGTAAGAGGCTGGGTGCTGCTGGATGGGGGCTGCAGGGGAGGAATCAGTCGGTGGAGTGGGTAGAAAGTGGCTGAACTCTTCACTCTGCACCACAGCACATGAGTGCAGCAGGGGCTGGTGGTGAGGCTGCTGAGCTGATGTCAGAAACAGCAGCCCTCTACCTCCCACCAGCAGCCGGCCTCCCCCTCTTCTTCCTACCTGCCTCTGCTTGCAGTCCCCTGCATAGGGGAAGAGGGGTTCAAATAGTATGTATATATATACACACCAGTAGGGGAAATTTCATTGGAAGAGGTGTTTGAAGAAGAGGAGGGCTTCTGCCAAAAAGACCCTTACCCTGACCTTGGAGGAGAGGTTGGAGCTGGGAACTTAGTGGGGGGCTGCTGAGGGTTAGGTTGGCTATTTGCCTGCCCCAGTGTATCAGTACAGGCAGGAAAATGCTCTGGTGTGAGAGCCAGCAGAGATTGTTGGGGTGGTGCGTGGTGGAAGCCTTGCTTTGGTGTGGCTCACTATGGCCAGAAGCTGGCTTCTTCCCACTGTGGATGTTAGTGATGGTTGGGGTTACCCCAGGTTGCCTCTCAGTTTACGCTGTATATTTTATAAAGGAGCTGGAACAGAGCAGACAGGATTTCAGCTTGTGTCTGTCTTCTCAGTGGTCACATTGAGTATTAAATTTCCGGCATTAACAATGAGGAGGGGGGGAAGTGGGCACACAGATTGGGCAGGAATTCCTACTGCCTCTGCACGAGGTTAGAGAAAGGAGCTTGGTGAGAGAGTCGGGTTTCTTGTTTTCCCAATATAAACTGGATTTGTGTATGGCAGAAAGGTGATTAGGCTAGCTCCTGCACGTGTCCCGAATCACTTGGCTCTGCAGCATTTATCCTGACCAGCCAGCCATGGTTGAAGTATTTGTAGGTGTCCCTATGGTGAAGAGCAGGGAGTTGAGCAGCCTGTAGGTATTTGGGGCAAGGAGAGCTACTTCAATTTCTTGTAAGAAGGTTCCAGTGAAAAAGCTATTTGCTTTTTTTGTTGGTTTTGCAGTGTAGCACAGAGACTTCAGAATTTATTCTTTCTCTAGACAGTAGCAAAATCATCACTAGCTGAGGAGGATTCATATGTGGATCATAAAGAAATTTTTAAAGGGTGCCCAGTGCCCTCCTCCCTAACAATGGGTTAGTACCACTGTTTCACTGTTTTAAGAGAGGACTATGACAATATTTTTGTTCCTTTCCACGCCCTGCAAGTATTCTAGTTGTTCTGGCCCTCCAGATTGGGTGAAGAGAGTTTTTAAAAGGGAAGCATGCTAATGCAAAAATTTTTCTCCACTGTGCAGTCTGTGAGCACAATGAAGGTATCACCCCCCACTTTTTCTGACCTGTCATCTGTTTTGATATTTCAGGTATTTGTTTTAGTTTCCTCTGTTCTTGAAATCTCCCAATTTCTGCCAACATAACAGATGTAAAAAAAACATACATTCATTTGCCAATGTTTGACTATAAAGTGAGCTATTGCTGTTTGCTTAGTTGGGCAAAGAGGTCAGTATTGCCTGGCACCAGGGTCACCAGCAGAGGAAAGAAGCCTTGAATGCTGTGAAAAAGAAATGTGGAATATCTCACATCATTGTGTGTTGCCTGCAACTGAAGTGATGTCAGTGCTCAGAGTGGTCATCTTCTAGAAAACAGAGGTGCACTGATTTTTGATGGGCAAATGCATCCTTAAAATTTTGAGTTGCTCACTAGATGTTCTGGGTTTTTATTTTTTTTTAGTGTGTGGAGGAGATGTGATCCTGTAACTTCAACTACTGTAGTTGCTGCTGATCCTTACGACAATAAGCTTAATGCTTTAAAAACTGGGACCCTATGAATTAGGCTGACATCATGTTCCTTTTTATACCTTATTAAATTTAAATACCACTTTATACTTTGGTAACATCTCCGCACACATTCTGGTATTGCTGCCTGCATGATTTTTGGAGAATAGTTGCAGAACACCTCTGAAGAAATGGGCTGGCAGTGTCTTAGAAGTAAGCTTTCTGAACACTGGGGGCAGCCAAAGATAAGTGGGGCATGGATTTAACTTTCTGCCGAAAGCGAGTCTACAGTTGTTGGATTTCGAATTCTTTGTAGCTTTTTTTACCTTCTGCCTTTCTTTCCTTTTAAATTTTGAGTTTGTTTTGAAAGTTTGTTTCTCATGGATCAGTTACTTTAACCCATAATTATATTAATTTATAATGCTTTGATTGGAAATAGCCTTTTAGTAATGCTGCTTTGCTCCCCTTCCCTCCCAGAGAATATTGCACAATTTCTGTTGCTCCCACAGTTTAGATGAGCAGACTGGGAAGTTGGTTGTTGGTTCAAGCGGCTGATTTCTGGTGTCTGAGACTAATACAGAGATGCCAGGAGAGCTGGTTAATGCTGTACCTTGCTTTTTTATGACAGAATCAGGAGAGGAGGAGATGACTGTGGTGGTGTTACTCCTGGTGTCAGGATCTGTCTCGCTCTGCTCCTGGCAGAGTCAGAGGGAGAATTCCCCATCTCTGAGATGTGAGTTGAGTAAATGCAATGACCTTTCAGAGAATGTGTTTGTGCATATAACTTTCATGTTATGTTCCTGAGAGCATGAGTTACATATCACTCTGGTGACCCCCTGTCCTGCTGTTCCTGTCCAAAGTTCCCATCCTGAGTTAGCTGCTGTCCAAGCATCCACAGCCATGAGCCCTTGTTTTACCTGTGGCTGGAGTGTGCTTACCCATGACACTGGGACAAGTCCAAGTTAGTGTGGTGCTTCAGAGAAGACTGCTAGTTAATCTTTTCTCTTTGCTAGAAGCCACAGGTGATTTCACTGTTAAACACAAAACTTCTCTTTCTCAGACAGCAAAGGTACCGTCTCTTTTGGCAGTACTATTGTTTGTGTGATTTTGTCAGAGTCCCAAAAACTGAGCTGACAATTGTCTCAGTGGGCATAGTGGGAATGAAGACTCAGTTAACTTTAAAGAAAAACAAACGCCATGTAAACTTATCTCTGAGGAAGGAATATGCTTGTGAAGATGAGCCTGGGAGCGGCCACAGCTTTTTGTAGGCCTAGGAGCCGAAGGCTGAATGGCAGATCAGGCAGGGAGTGGCAGCCTGCCTGCTGTGGCAGAGCTGCTGGGTTATCTCTAGGGGCTGTTGCCATGATGACAGTGGCAAACAGGGACTGAAAAATTTACCAGATGCATGTGAGCCAAAGGATTAAACTTTCACATAGGAGAGAATGGAGGGGAGGAGGTTGGGTGATGATGTATTAATGAAGGACAGTATCCTAGTGAGAAATACCAGGCTTACTCTCCTATAGCTACTGGGATGGCAGGGGGGAATGCAGACTGGCATTCCTCCTCCAGCCTAAACTCTGAGCAACACTGCTCTGACAGATTTCCTCTTTGAAGAGCAGGTGAATGCATCTTGCTTTCACTGCATAAGCCACCAGGATTTGCATTGCTTTGGCAGGCGGAAAGTAAGAAGTGGGAAAAGATGATCTCTCTTTTTTAGTCTTTTTTTCCTATTCCCTATACCTACAAGTAACTCTGGTTCTTTACTTTGTGCTTAGAGATTTTCTGCACTAGAGTTCATGCAAATCAAATGTCAGTGTTGGCTGCAGGTTGCAGGCTATCAAACATGGTTCTGACCAGCCTGCACTGCTGTCATCAGTAGCACAAGACTGTTGTCACTGAAAATGTCTGATGCAAAACCATGTCAGCGCTACTAGAGCTAGTAGTGGTCTTGACCCTGCTTTTGTCTCCTTCCCAGAGCTGGGGCAGTGTCCCTGCATATCAGAGTTGATAGCATGGTGGGCCTGCAGTGCATGAGAGAGGCTAAGCTTGGCAGTTTTCCCTTCCACTGGAGTCTGAGGAAGTCCTACTGCTACCCTGTGCTGCAGCCTCCTTTGTGGAGGTTGACCATGGTAAGGGCTGGTTCTAGGGGAATTAGTGATTTGCAGCTGGCTGGGGAGCACGGAGCTGGTGAGGGGGATCTCTGCACTCAATGCCCAGAATCTCAGTGCTCCATAGCAAAAGGTGGTATCAGTTGTTTGCAGTACTGCAAATTATCACGGCACCTTCTTGCAGGCAGCTTCACAAATGACCTACCTGATTGTGCCTGGGAAAATTCTGAGCAGCAATATACTAGTATGAAATGTTTGTCTGAAGGCTTAGTAAGATAGAATTGTGGTAATAAAAACTAGTTTCATTCTAGAAGGACTTCTTCAACTGAAAACATTTATTTATTAAATGAGACGCTAATATCTATGGAAATTATTGATATAGATCTTTCCCACTGGCCAAATCCCAGTGGACTTCTTAAGCTCCTGTGAATACAGGCCATATGTGAGAACAAGGATTTTAAGCCTCCAAAGCCAGTTCCTGAAAGCCTATGGAAAGGATTCTGTCCTTTCCTTCACTTCTGCTCCTCTTCAAGGCACCTGAGTTAGCTGGTGTAGGCTGCAGCTTGTCTTTGGAGTAACTCAGTGTTTGGACATGCTTTATCTTCTGCAGTTACTGTGTCATCTCCGATAAGTCAGCTGGTGTAGACTGTTCTAAGTGATAGCTGTGAAGACAGAAATGCCATTTCTTGATTTTGAAGACAAGTCTTTCTTGAAAGAGGTTTTCTCAGTCCCAGGGGAGCAGTGAGAAAAGGATTGCCTGACATCTGAGGTGAAAAAAAGGAGACTGAAGAGCTAAATCCTTAAACTTCAGTGTACTTCCTCTGTTCCCTGTTCATTTACAGGGACCTCTCTTTCACAAGGGCTCTCCTTGTCTGTGCAGCAGAATATAGAGTGTGTGAAGTTTCTTGCACTCTGGAGATGGGTGAGATGTATGTGTTTATCCAGCTCTGTTTGCTGCTAGAGACCTGATCTCATACACCTGACTTGAAATGTGACTTCATAGGGGACAGTCCAGTGCTTTCTCTGGGATGCACTTTCCAGATGCACATTTCAAATTACATGGGTACCCTGGAAGCTTTTTCAGAGAAAACAGCTTGTTAAAACTCATCCTTTATTGGTTTCCAGTGCCTGCCAAATAAACTTCGTGTTTCTAATGTATTGCAGCAGCTGCCAATCTGAAAATGTCCATGTGTCTCTTGTTTTTTTCTTTTTGTTTTTTCTTATTTTTTAAAATTTTGTTTACTTCCTCATATTCCTTTATGTCAAAGCATGTAACATTTCATGAGTAATGGGCTAAGAAATTGCCTATTGGCTGGAGGAAAAAATTGATGTAGAGGGAGGAACTTGTCTTTACTGGCCCCTGTAACCCATAGGGACTTGCTGGAGCATTTTTCTTGGAGGCTACTAGAGAGTATAGGCTGATGATGCCAAGCAGGACTTTCCTGTTGTTTGCCAAAAGAATTGGTGTGCTGTTAAGTTTAATTTTGCCTGCCTCAGGGCCAGTCCATGTAAGCTTTGGGTATCAAATGTCCTCTGTTGAGATTGTGTCAGAGAGATTAGGAGCATTCAAGTTGCACAGCTTTATTTTATAACTGGTGCCTGTGCAGAGACAAAGCTTGATTATGATGATGTGTTTCTTCACTGCAAGTTAAAGTAGTGATTCATAGCTCCTGTGTTACTTTAAATATTCCTGATTTTTGGATTGCAGATTGAAAAGTGGCTTTCAGCTTTGCCCATTTTTGTTTGACTCGTGTGTCATCTGGCCTAGAATCTGCCAGCTCTGCAGATTAGGATATTGTGTTGTGTCTGCTGCTTGTTATGAAGTTGCCTGGATTAAAATTTTCAGTGCAGAGCAGTGATCCACAGCCTTCTCTGTCTGTCTGAATTGCTCTTAATAAGGGATGATGCAGAGGAGTGAAGTGTTGGTCAGCTTGTCCTTTGTGTGGAAACACTTCTACAGCAGTAGACTGACAGTCAAGCTCTCATAACACATTTGTCTTCTCCAGACAGCCAAGTTCATCATCAGGGATATGAGAAAAGAGGCAGAGGCGGTTGGCTTTTTTGATAATCATTATCAAATATTGCTAATGAGTTCAGATGACTCTAGTTGCTGCAGACCTGGTTACAATTTTAAGGAAGCACATTATGCCTTGTTAACTCTTTGTGGCTATGTACATTTAGTTACTTCAGTAGTCCTGAAGCAGAGCTTAAAAAACTTTCCTTCTACCACCTCACAAATCATCAAGAAGTGCCTAATCTCCCCGATAAATTATGAAATGTTAGTTGCTGAAGTTTTTTTTCATTTGAAAACACAGCCAAAATTTCTTCCCTGTCTTGGAAACAAAACTTGGGTCTCTTGGTTGCAGTTACCTTATCTAAAGGGGTGTCAGGGATTGGCTCAGGAACAAGGCAACATGCAGCTCGACTGAGCCAGAGGAACTTAAATTCTTCCTTCTGCATCTTTGAATCCCTGGATCCTGCATTGCAGTGACTTGACACTGCTGAGATCTGCCTCCCTGTTGCACTGTTGCCTTGTCTGCTAACCAGCTGTAGTCTGATACTTACTTAGCTGGTTCATCCAAAACCACTGACACCTGATGTGA
Organism: Oenanthe melanoleuca; assembly: GCF_029582105.1. Classification (NCBI taxonomy): domain Eukaryota; kingdom Metazoa; phylum Chordata; class Aves; order Passeriformes; family Muscicapidae; genus Oenanthe; species Oenanthe melanoleuca. Next base: position 14,773,368 of record NC_079340.1, read on the forward strand.
TCAGCTGATGGGGCGAAGAAGGGGACTTAGGTCCACAAATAAGCTCACTTGGTGTGATTTCTCTTTGTTAGGCTGTGTTCTTCAGGACCCTCTGTGCCTAGTCAGTTTAAGACAGAGCTGCTGGAGTTCTTGCACAGGTACAGTTGCTGTGTATGCAGCAGAGAAGGTGCTGATATGGCTGTGTTGCCTTTGGAGCAGCTCTGTGTCCTACTGTCTCACATACTGCATGTCCACTTTAAGGGAGTTCATCTGCAATGCAGCTGTTAGCAGGGAAGTTCTGTAAATCAAGAGGGAGTGAGTGCAAGTGAGCCCGGTGTCTGCAGTTGTGGCTGGGTCCTTCCCATGGCACAGGGAAACTTGTTCAGAAAAGACTTTGCTGGAGGATAAAGGGATGGCAGCATTGTGCTGATGGTAGGAAGCCCTCCCTTCCGTGCCTGTGTACGCATCAGCTGTTCAGAACCAGGAAAACACGGAAAAGCACAGTGGGCAGCAATCCTGGAACTGAAAAATCCTGTCACGCTTTTCCCCTCCTCACTCTGCCGCAGAGTCTAACCAAGTGTTTGCTTAGGGCCAGTCCTGTCAGGATGTCTTTATAGCACACTCCTTTCTTACACAGGATGTCCTGTTACAATTTGGAGCTTGTTTTGAGCATCTGCTTGTCACTCAGAAGTGCACAGAGGCTCTGTGGGTTGCAGGTTTACGACTGTGTTGTCCCTCTTTGCATGGCTGTCAGAGGGACCATGTGCAAAGGGATGCTCCCAGGGAGAGAGCCCAGAGGTGGAGTCAGCTGGAGTGCCCTGGCTGCCTGGCAGGCTGGGGACTGCTGCTGAGAGACTTGTAACAGGAGGGGGAGAAGAGCCACATGTGCAGTAGCCCTGCTGCAAGTGGGGTAGATGAGCCATCTGAGGGGAGCTTTGTAAAGATTGCAGCCCCTCCAGCACATGCCAGGGAGGCTGGCTGGGGAGCTTGTGGCTTTAAGCACGTGGCTGAGGAATGGATGGCTTGTTCTGCTCTTCCCCTGCCGCTCCTCTGCTTCTTCAGCAAGCAGAAGCTCCTTGAAAGACTGCCTGGCTATCAGCCATGACAGGAGTACTTGTACAATTGCTTCCTGGTTCCCCATCCACAAGTTTCTGAGGATGTTCTGGTGAAGAAATTCCTCTGTAGCTCACAGGGATCTGTGGGGATACCTAGGGCCCCTTGGGCCATTGCTGCAAAGGGCTCCAGAGGACCTTCCTTCAAGGTGGCTGCAGGAAGTATGTATTGCTTTTCATTCTGGTTCTTAGCAGGCAAGGCTTCCTTCTTCACTGTATTTGGAAGTATTCTGGGCAGACTTGGTTCCAGATTTCTATTTCCATTTCTTTATTTCTGCTTGGGAAAGCGTTTCCAATTGACAGTCATTGGTGATGCAGAAAAAATTGATGTATGATTCACCACCCACTTTTCCTCCTCTGCTTCCTCTCTGCCTCTCCTGTTTTCTGGGCATTTGTTGTCCCTCTCATAATAACCAAATAGTGCTAACTGTGTGTAAGCAATGTTCCCTCCCCTTTTGCTGGGGGACTGTCTGACTTGTTGTAAGAAGTTATTTTTAGGGTTTGCTTCCTGGGATATTCTACCCATGGCCAGTTATGGTGATGAAAATGTCACTGAGATGCAGAAAGGACTCCCAATTCATTGATAGCATGCTTGATCTTTCTCTTGTAAGGGTGCCCATGGAGATCATGAGTTCCTTGCAACTACACTGCCAGTGCTCAGGGACACAGCCCCTGTGTCTGTGCAGCATGACTCCCTGTTAAAAGCATAATGGGCTTCTGAATTAGCCCGGGGGAAAAGAAGAATACAAGAAAAAAGAAATTAAAAATAAGTAAAGCCTTTCTTTGGTTGCAGTGGAGTTTGTTTTTGCCCTTTTTCTCTTTTTTTGTGTATAGGGATGTCAGTGCTGCAGAGCTGTGTGTCAGTGTACAGGGAAGTCCCTCACAGGCAATTTGCTCCTTGTACTGGATGTATTATGTTGCACTGGGTTCCTGCCAAATGGCTGGTTTAGGCTAGAGGAGAAGGTGTGTGCTTATTCTTTTGAAACACCTCTCCCACCCCATGTCTGTTGTCGGGTTTACAACATCCAAAAAAGTTGATCTTTATGGCAGCTATAGCTAACAAAGCATGAATGTAATAAAGGCAAATTACAAAGCAAAACTGACCAAGGCCATGGACTGACAGAATACAGTGTTTGGTGTCAATGTTGGCTTAAGGATCACCTGTGTCTTCTGTACTGCAGCACCTTTCTTTTCCTTCTCAGTCTCATGCCTTGGATCAGGAAAACAAGTTCAGTAGAACCATTCAGTAAGGAATTACTGAAGTGGTGGGGATGGGCAGCTATTTGTTCTCAAGGTAGATTGGAGATCTAAATAGATCTTCATATTTCTTGGAGCAACCGTAGGAGGGGCTGCTTTAGTGTAGCTCTGGAAACCGGGATCTTCTACATCTGGATCTGAGAAAAGTGCATTTAGAGTGTTATCTTAGTGATGTGGAAATAGGTATTATGTGCCTGTATCATACTGCATGGGAAGCAGAGCCCCTTGAGTGGCTTTGGATCAAGGTAAGGGAGAAGAAGACCTTGGTTTTCCAAGGCCTGATGCTGTTGGGATCGGGAAGCCGTGTGGCTGCAGTGCAGGGATGGTGGCAGCAGTCTCAAGTGGGTGGGTGCTGTGCCTGTACAACAGAGACTTGTGAGCTGCCCACAAGAAAACACAGTTACAGATTAGTTACTGATTAGATAGCATCTTCAAAGTTATCAGTGCTTAGAAACTCCTCTTATGCTTTTACGTACAAAGAGTTTATTTCCATTGTGTAACATACATGCATAACCCTGTGTATGTTTTTGAGTAATCCTGACATCTGAAGTTGTTTTAGTGAGTGGTAATGTTTATTGTGTCTTCTTGCTGTCTTGCTTCCATACAATACCTTGAAGTGCCTGAGCACTTTATGTGCAGGATGAAGTTCTTGGACTCTTCAGGAGCCGGAGGCAACCGCGCTGTCTCCTTTTCCTGCTGCCCTGTGTTCCTAACTGCCCCATGGATTTACTGAGACGTGGTGTATTTTGCTCTTTGGTGCAGAAGTATTTTGGTAGCTCTGCTGCAGGTGATATCTGGTGTGGCACATTGTGTACATTTTAAGTCTTCTCTCATTGAAATGTCTGGTTAGCTGCTCTGTATTTACAGCTTGCTCTGCTTAATTTAAAGTGCTCCTAGCATCGCTAGGGGAACTTAGCCTTAAAATAGATGGTTTGACCTTTTTTTTTTTAATTATTCTAATCCCCTGAGGCTTGATGTTCCTTCTTGTCAGAAGAGTGTATTTTAACAGAGGTATTATCTCTTTTGGAGAGAAGTCATTCAGCACTGTGGTGCAGTGCCATTCATCTGTGCCTTTAAGAAGATTTTCTCTTTAGTTTACTTCTCTCATTCATGTCTCTCAAATATCAAATCGAGGCAGCATTTCCAGCATCCTTCCTTTTCCCAGCTGGATGGAATAGCTAAAAAAGAAGCAATAGATATAGGCTTGGTGTTGCATGGACACAGGCCCCCCAGCATCTCCTGCAATGAAGGATGGCATTATGCAGTGAAGAGTAATGTTCTGCTGAATACCAGTATTGGGAGTATGCAGAAATTTTAAGGTGTTGGTTCCCTTCTGAGTGTCTCTCATTTTTGTTCAAGCATAAATTTCCTTGGTTCATTCAAAAGAAATCCAGCTGTTTGGTGACCAGTGGCTGCATTATCATGTAGTATTTTATTCAAGAGCCACACTACAGATGTATTAAGGGAAAACTGGGACTGGATGCCATAGCTCTGCAGGCTTGGACAGCCCTGACAGTGATGGCTGAATTGGAGCAGATTGGGTTTGAGAAGGAGCTTGTGTAGCCCCTTGTGCACAGAGGGGACCATTGTGGTTTCTGTTCATATGTTGGTAAAGGTGGAGTCAATGCTAGAAACTCCCTCTTCCAAGTAGGGTTTTTTCCAGGGTTTTATTAATGTGCTTTCATCTGTAGATGTTTAGTCTTGTTTTCCAGGAGCTTGGTTCTCTTTTCTCCACTGCTTTGTCCTTCCAAAATTTGTATTCCTCTACCTGAAAGAATGTCATCATTCCACTGCAATGTGCTCCTCTGCACCACCAGCAGCTTTTTTAAAATCATATACCCTCAGTCTTACTTTGTTGGTCTCCCTGCCAACTGTGTAATGCATCAACAGGTTTCATTAAGCATCCTTTATCCTCCCAGTACTACTGCTGGGCAGGGAAGTTTTAGCCCTGTTTTACACTTGGAAATACTGAGAAAGATGCAAATTTTCAAGTGCTTTCCAGAACACTTGGCAATGAGCCATGATGAGTTAGGAAAAGGGTCCAAGTCATATTCTTTACTGTAACAGTGATAGGAAGAGTGTAGGTAGAAAAAAAAACGTGGGTATTTGGCAGAAAATAATGTGGGCTAAAGCATGTAGTAGTACGAGGAGCTGTGGTCGAGTTTGCTGGTTATAGGAATAATATTTTGATGTGTTTTCTGTACTACTTTTCACTCTGATTTGCTTACTGTTTGTGTAATAAAGCTCCGAAATATGTTATATTTGGTATGCCTTTGGACTCTCTCCCTTTCTGATTTTTCCAGGTGAAGGGGATTGAAAACTCAATCAGAGGTAATTGCTGTTGGTACAGAAAGCTCTTACATGACTGTAAACACACAATGGTTCTGTGTGTCCGTGTGTTTGAAGACAAGTCAGAAAAATTAAAGGAGGTCACTTAGATGTAAAATTATTTCCTTATATTAGTCATAACTACAGGGACAGTAACATCTGCAATAGTTTATTTTCTGAAGTGTGTAAAAGTAAGGTGGCAAAAACGAAAACTTAAATTTCTAAAATAAGCAATTGTACCTAAGAGTTAAGAAAAACCTCAATTTCATAACAAGAACTTAGGTAAACACTAAAATTGTCTGCATTTTGAGATCTAAGTAATTGATTCAGTTGTGAAAATTTGGATTATGGGATGCTCTCAGGAAATTGTTCCTGCTCCACTCTTGCTATGTTTTTTTGGCTAATAATCTGTCTCTTAGTGCAAAGATTTCTACCTTCCTGAAGAATTTGGAAACATCCATATTAATGCGTGGTTAAGGCATTTGAAGTCTTTTCCCAGGAAACAGCTGTAGGTGCACAAGGTATACTGCTGCAAGCCCTCTTGACCATATGATAATGTCAAACTAATATGAAGTCTTCAAGAGCAGAACATCCTTTACCACCCAGGGAGGAATAAAATCTTGTGTGTGCTTAAGAAGATTACTTTTAGCTCATCAGGAGGAATAATGAGAAGTTATGGGACAGAGCTGAAGACCTGTCATTAACTGAAGGCCAGTCCAGGGGAAGGACTAAAAACTGTGAGGGAATGACCAGAAAGCTATTCTACACTTAATAATGTGTATGCTGGGGACACTGCTTACTTCTCAAATAGTGTGATTCAGGTTTTGTTTAGAAGACAGTTAGAATCCATACTGTGGCAGTGCTGCAAGGAATAGCCATATAAGAAGGAGAGTAGAGGGAAAAGGAAAATACTAGGGAGAAGTGGAATGTGATTAAGGATAATTAAAGTGTACTGTGAAAACTAGTTAGATGCTCTGGTCTGCCCTTTCTGTAATAAAAACAAATGTGGTTATGCAACGAATGGAAAATTTATCTTTTCAATAATTCATTTCAAACTTGTTGCCTTTAGACAAATATTGTAGATTAGAAAAAAAAGAATGAAAATCTTGTGTGTAATTTGAGTCAGCATATTTGAAGAGGAATGCTTTTAAAAAAATAAAGGGCTTACAGACTTATTTCTTCCGATTATTTTGTGTTTTGCATTGTGAAATTAATTCCTTCTTTTCTTTGTACAGGGTGACTGAGATCATCCTGAAACATAGATATGGTGTCTTTTTTTTTTTCCTTTTAATTGACAGTTGTTTTCTTCATAACTTCAGCAAAGAATACAGGCTTCCCTTTAGAGAGGAAGGTGCTCTCCTAGCACAAGAGCAGGAGAGGGACAGATGGAGGAAGGGGTGGATATTCAGCTCCAGCATTGGGAATGATTCATCCTATGTCTTGATACAAAAAACCTCAAACAAACAAGCAAGAAAAACCACAAAAACCAAACCAAACAACAACAAAAACAAAAAAGCAGCAAAGGACATCCAGACACTATCCTTTTTCAGTCTGGCTTTTCTGCCATCTGGCTGTCCTAATGTTCCAGCATGTTGCAAGTTGAATTGTTGCTATTCTACCTGAATTAGAAGGTTTCAGACACCATTGGTTACAGAACACAAAGCAAAATGAATTAGAGGTTTGGCAATGAGTGTATATTAAATTTAGGAGCTGACAGTACTGCCTACCCTGACTTGACTTTCTCCACTTTTGGAATTGTATTTGTCTTTTTGTGCTTGAGCTTTGTTTTCATCTTTAGCAGGTTTGCATGGTCTGTAATACTGCTGAGGACTAATGCTCGTGCATGGACCTATGCTAGTCTTATTGCACATAATGTTTTTGCCTCCAGGTTACAAAGAATTTTTCTGCTAGTTGTTGGGGGATTTTTTGATGAGGGACAGAGGAGAAAAGGAAAGCCTCAAGAAAATGTAGCATTCCATGATGCTGTTTTTAGATATTCTGTGTGGTACAGGTTTATATAAAAGACACTTAGGAGGCATTTCCTTGCCACCCCCAGTTTTTTACCTCCTATGAATAAAAGAATGTGAATACTGTGAAGGAGGATGTGAAGCACTATTCTTCCAGGCTCTGTCCTATGAATGACCTCAGTGTGGTGCATGGTTGGAATTAACTTTTTACAGTGGAGCTACAAACATTGTTCTGCTTCTCTCTGTGGATGATATGTTGCCTCCAAACAAACAGGATGTCTGTTCATGACTAGAAATTCACTTTGACTTAAGCAATATTTGAATTGAAAACATGAAGAGTATGATATCAAGCCTTCTCCATGGAAAATGATGTTAAAAGTTGTTAGCTGTTTCAACCCACAAGTTGTAGTGGTGTCAGCTATATTACTAACTGAAAACCCTGGTGATTCTACAAGTTTTCTGTAGCACTGAAACATTGCAACAAGTGGGGAAGGTCCTTTTCTGACTCTTGAGTGGATTTTAATTTTCATGGAATCACAGAATAATAGAATGGCCTGGGCTGGAAAGGACCTTAAAGATCATTGAGTTCTAGCCCCTTGCCATGGACAGAGACATCTTTCAGAAGTCCAGATTGCTCAGAGCCCCATCCAACCTGGCCTTGAACACTCCTAGAGATGAGGTAAGTACAGCCTTTCTGCGCAATCTGTGCCAATGCCTCATCACCCTTACAGGGAAGAATTACTTCTTGATATCTAATCTAAACCTCTTTCAGTTTGAAGACATTCTCCCTGGTGCTGTCACTGCATGCCCTGTAAATAGTTCCTCTCCATCTTTCTTGTGAGCTCCCTACAGGTACTGGAAGGCTGCGCCTAGGTCACCCTGAAACCTTCTTTTCTTCAGGCTGAACAATCTCAGTTCTCTCAGCCTTTCTTCATAGGAGAAGTTGATGAGATCCCTCTGATCAACTTGGTAGCCCTCCTATGGACTCGTTCCAACAGATCAAAGTCTTTCCTGTGCAGGGGACAGGGCTGCTCTGGATTGCTTCATGTCCCAGCCTGGATTTATACCTGGGGTTGCCCAGCCAGGTGCAGCACCTTGCACTTGGTCTTGTTAAACATGAGATTTCCATGGGCCCACTCCTTGAACTTGTCCACGTCCCTCTGAATGTCAGCCTGGGCTGACTTTTCTAGGAAGAAGTCAACTTTCCCTGTGCTCAGTAGTTCCATAGCTTCATAAAAGTGAAGTTCTTGTTCAGGCTTCTCTTTGGGCTTCCAAATATACACATTATTTCAGACTTTCAGCAGAAGTGAGAGCTCAGTGTTCAGTCCCTATGTATGAGGGGGGTCGGGGGGAAATATGTACTTGTTTCTTTAGGTCACTTATGTGCCTGAAATTTAAGGGTGTGGTTGCATAAAAATAAAATAAATCTGTGATGCCATCATTAACCCCAGAAAGGTCTGAAAGTTTTGCTTCAGTCAAGCTTCTGTTTTAAAATTAAGTGGTGTTCATTTTTAAGTCATCAGGTATAGCTTAAATGCAAGCTGAAGATCTTTAAAACCATCCTCTCTTAACTGACTACTAATTTGAAGTAACTGTGAACCTAAATGAAGGGCAAATAGTGCTTGGTTTTGAATTATTGGTATTTATGGAAAGGCAAACTGTTTCCTTCCCTCCTGCCCTTGCCACAATAAGGGCATTGCTTTTGTGCAGTGTAAACTGCATTTAGTAATGGTCTTGTACTTAAGAGCTTCTAGTTAATGAGACCTATTAACAATAATGAAAAATGGCATCCTTAAAGTGCAGAGCTAGTCAGAAAAATAATTCTCCAAGAATGGCTGGATGGCTGTGTACTCTTTCTTGGCTTATTTAATTTAAGGGGTGGGGGAGGGGCACAGTCTTGGCTCTGAAACTAATTATTCTCCTACATATGTGCCCGTGATCTGCAGTTCCCAGTGGGGATTTGCAGAGCTGGGGCTTCTAGAGCTAAAGAGCTTCCCAGACTGAGCTTAGCTGAGACTGGGGCGTGTAGGCTTGGCTTTGCTTTCCCAAGTCCCAGTGGGAGCAGCAGTAGTAAAACCCTTTTTTTTGTCTGTTCAAATGAACACATCTGAGTCAACAAGACAGAGCAGTTGCATGGAGTAGAAAAGTGATTTTTTTTACAAGATTATTCATCTGGCTGTGTTTGTATTTTAGTGTGTTGCCACCTCCACATCATGTGCTGTTTTAGTTAGACAGGATATGCGTTGCTTTTCAATATGTGAATAATCCTGCTTAAGGAAAGGGGAGGATTGGCAATGATTTTATTGGATTTGAAATACAAAAACCCCTACATTCCTGCTTAGGAAAGGACACAAGGAGACTGCCTGGATGATGGCTGTTCATATGAATAAATAGTAAGGTGTTACAGGGAAAGTCTAGAGAAGTGAAAGCTACCTATATCTCTGCCTTGGTGTCCTCCCGCTCAGTACTGTACTCCCATGTACATTTTAGTAATTTCCTTTTCAGCTAGGAGAACCTGTCATGCCAGCCAGCAGACTTGGAATAGCTTTATGGGACCACCTTATCCATCTTCACTGAAAAGGATTTCTCTCATTGTTCTGTTACTGCTCTGTTTGTGCTAAGAATTACAATTTTTTGTGGTTATAGGTATTGTGTATATTGGGAGCACTCCCATTCTGTGGGACAAAGTGCGCACATTTTAGGACAAAGGAGAGATTTTCATGTAAAGGGAATGTGTCTTTTCCCACTTTGGGGGCAGCATTGATTGGTGAAGGCAGACTTAATTTCTTGGTTCTGTACCCTGGCTGCCAACTCAAGCTAATGGTACCACACCCTTCAGTGTTTTAGCTGAACTTCATCTTCTAAGAAGGCACCATCCTGTTAACTGCCATCTGTGGCAGGCTCACGTGCTCGAAGCAGTCCTAGATGGACAGACAGTGTCCAGCTCAGTGGTGATTCTTGTGTGTCTTTATCCTCTGGTGCTAAGCAGGAAGGTGTCAGTGTCTGCTCACAGAGAAGCTCTTTCTGTGCTATAAAGAAAGCACTTCAAACCACTTTGTCCTTGCCTCTAGCAGGTTTTGGGAGGTTCATGTAATTTTACAGGATGTGTTATATGCTAATGTGTGTGTTCTTTGTGGAGGAGAAGAGTTGGAGTGTTCGCCACTGAGCACTCAACCCCTACTCTAAGGACTGTTGAGCCATCTGTGGGAGGCAATCACCTTCTTGAAAAGAAAACAGGCTTCTGAAGCTTCTGTGTGGAAATTGAAATCCTGTGGATACCTAGGGCATGCAGAAGCATTGGCTAGGAGCTTCCTTTAAGATGGAGCTGAGAAAGATGCTGCATGGTGAGCTGCTGCATCCCCAGTGGAGCTGCAGGATTGTTACACAGGAAGCTGGCCAGAGAAGGTGGCTGGCAGTGAAGCAGGGAGCAGAGCATTGATGGGGGACTGCAGAGAGCTGCTCTGTAGGTGAGAGGAGAAATTAGTTCTTGGTGCAGAGTGTTTTGTGGCCTGATGGCCAAAGCCACTTACCAGTGCCAGTTTTGTGTGCATATTTGGCCAGATTTTCTTTTCCAGGTCTTGCTCTCTCCTGCTGTATGCTACCACAAGTCCAAGATTTCTGAGTTTGACCCAGAATTGCAAGAGTATGCCTCTGCTCTGTTTTCTTAGACTGATTTGTAAAGATTGAGGTTTCCTTACTGAAAAATCAAAACAGATATGATTTCCCCTGGAATTTCGTATCTTCTAATAAGATGTTAACTGAAGGAAGGGAAAAAGTAATTCAGCAAAACTGAATACCATTATGTAAGCTTGTGCTAAAACTTGGACTTTATTAATTGCCTCTTGCTCTCCTTAGCTTATCTGTTTTTGAGGTGGAAGCACTGAGCACCCGTGTATCTACTAGGCATAATTTATCTTGACATTCCCATTGTGGAGCATTCTTTGGGATCAAAGGTCTAATCATGCATTCTCTAATCACATTTACTATGTGGCATCACTACCAATTTGCATAGACGATGTTAATTCTGCTGTTTTTTAAACTTCTAGGTATTTTGGAACAGAGCTTAGGTATTCCACTTCTAAAAATGTGTTATGTCTACTGGATCTATAAATGTTCTTCCTCTTTCTCTTCATTAACTTGGTCATTCAGTTCTGCATTCCAGTGTTTATTACTTACACTCCTGGGTTAACTGTTGGCTAGTAGGGAAGGAAGGCTTTTACATCTATTAATCGTTTGCTAAGAGATAATGTCTTTTGCAATTGCTGCCACTTCTCCTTCAGTCTCCTTTTCTATGACTCGTGAAAAGGATGTAAAAGAGCATGGGAAACAAAGATACAGTTTGTCACAATCTGCCTTCACTTCCAAGATGTCTAGAATGTCTTTTGACTAGAATGAATTGGGATAAATGGCTGGGTGCCACTTTCAGAGTGCATTTAATGTTTGGATATTAGAGCATAGTTTCTGTGTAGCTGATACGGAGAGGAGACACCAAGAACTGCCCTTTATTAGAAGCACCTATAGCAAATGGGTATCTCTGGGGCACTGTTGTCCTTTTCCTTAAAAACCTTACTCATAGATTATGTAATAAGGTGATAAAGAAGTCATTGCATTTTGGTGTCTGCTGAGGTTTGTTGTTAAATGGTATTAAATTCAGACAGAAAGCCCAGTACTCCCTCTTTATTTTTTTTTTTTTTTTTTTTTTTCTTTTCTCTCTTGTCTGTCTCCATTCTTTCAGAAGTAAATAATGTCTGGTCAAAGCAAGTCAGATTGTTGGGCAGGCATCATCTGTGGAAAAGCAGAGAGACATACTAGGCCTCAACCTTTTAGAAGGCAGACAATTTTGAGTCTTGGATTATGTTTCTGTAAAATGGTGTATTCTGTTATGGCTGGAGCTATTAGGCTAAATTAGTTGTTGTTCAAAGCATCTGAAAATCCAGTGCTAGAAGTTTCATAGGAAATGCTAGGTGTTCTTTTTGCTGCCAATATGACATCCTAGATCTGTATTTTGTTTGAAGAGTGTTTCAGATTCTTCTTGATGCTTAGTCATGGCCTGTCTATATGTTAACAGGCATTTTCTACATAGTAAATGCAGACTTTAACAATTTATGTGCTGAGCAGAAGGATCTTTAACATGAAATATTTGCTAATACACTGTCATGTTTTGGGTCACTCTGGTCTACTGAGGTAGATGATTAGAGCTGGTCTAGTGATGCCCTTGGAGCTTTGCTAATCAGAATCTTATGAACTGAACCAGGAGCAGATATTTTATCTTTGTAATAAAATTTCATAAGCTGAGGGATCTCAAAGTGCATTCCAAGCTGACAGTGGTAATGGGACCACTGAATTGCAGTCATAGGCTGGGGAATCACAGAATGAAATTGTATCTTAAATTGGAGCTGAATCTGAATTCTCCTATTGCACAACTCAGACATGATGAAGACAGTTAACATGTTGGGAATATGATGGTTCAGCATAAAATCAGAAGAAATAATAAAGCTTTTTTCATGGGAGGAGTGGTGATAGTTATTGCTCTTTTAAAGTGTGAGGAGCAGAGGGAAGCAGCCTTGCACTGACGAACACAGGAAGATGCAAAATAAAGATGTGGTGTATTTTTGCCAAAATATGACTCATTGTTTCTCTTATCCGAATTATATTCCTGGGAGCATCTGATCACCACAGAGTTGCAAACTGATTTTGCCCAGTGATTAAGACTAAAGGATGCATCTTGTTAGCATGAAGGCAACCAAAAGTTCCTAAGGACAGTCTCTTGTCAGAATAGCTGGATAGAGCAAAATATGTTTACTCAGCAGGAGGCAGAGAAGACTGGGAAAGCACCTTAAAGCAGCAGACATTTGGTTTTCTGAGATATGTTGCCCTTTTTCACCTCTGATGTCAGAAAGCATACTGTCCCAAGTCCTCCTATATGAGGACTTGCTTATTTGATAAACAAAGCAAACTCTTCAAAATCCCCTCTTTTCCTGGTAAAATGGGTGTTTTCCCTCTCTGGACTCTGCTTATCTTGTCTTCCCTGTGCTGCAGGTCAGAGAGGCCAAGGCAGGTTTATCTGAGCCCGCAGCAGTGCAGCCTGACCTCAGTGTGAGTCTGGCACAGCGCTTGCCACCAGCCATGGCTCTTCCTTCTGAAACACCTTCCTCCCACACCTGCCTGGGCAATTTGGTAGCTGCTTTCCCCAGACATGTCTTCACTTTATTTGTTCCTGTGGAGCCAATCTTTGATTTTTCTCTTATGCAGAATTAATTAATGTATAGGCTGTAAAAAAGAAGAGCGTCTCACATAAGCAGTCACTGATGTGCTTTTCTGGATAAGCTGCTGTCCCCTTGAAACTTTCATTTCTTTTAGTTGCAGAATCAAGTGTCCTATTTCTCTGATACTTGAATAATTCTTGATGTGTGGCTCCATTCTGATCTTGTAGGGCAAACTGGGAAGCTTTAGCTGTCTCCAGTTTTAACTTTGGATACTGTAAATGCCTCGGTGCTCTGGCGGTTTCCTGACAGAGAGAGAGAGAGAATTGCTCTATGTGCTTATAGACGGAGGAGGAGATGCTGCTCCTTGCAAGTTCTCCAGTATATTGGATGAATGAGAGGGAGCTAAGTGCAGATTTAGGAGTTAGTACACTCTAGTTTTGGCCATTCTTGTTAAAGAGCAGGAGGCAACCTGGGGGATATCAGGCAGTGTCTGTTCTCATGGGAGAGGTCCTTGGTTCTGGCTGTAAGCAGCCAACTGCATGACTGCATCTTGGGAAATCGCTGTGTTTCACTGACTGCTGAGCAGCCCATCTCTGAGCACTGCTGTCTCAGTAGCAATGTCCCATTTGCCTTGGTACAATGCAGATCGCATGTGATATCTTGGTATTCTATGGTTGGTGTTTTATTTCTTTCTTTTAGGCGCAGGATCTGACTCCTTGCAAATTTCAAACAAATTGCTGTATTCCCACGCTACTTTTTTGATCTCCAGAACTGAGTATTTTTCTTCACTAGGTGATGAGGGGATGGTAAAGATAGATATTCCCTATGTACTTATAAAAATTATGGCCTCTTTATAAGTGCCAGAAGTTATGAAGGGAGAATATTAGGGGAGCTCTGAACAGTTTTCTCTTACAATGGATCAGAAACTAGGGGTAATTCAGTCAGAAAACTAGAGCACCTTATGGTCTGATATGAACTGTATGTGAGCAGTATCTTGGAGTGTCACAGCACAGGGTAGTTGAGTTGTCCTCCGTAGCAACATGAGCAGTTTCAGCCAGCATGAGCTCTGCTGCAGGTGAAAGGGGCAGCTTTTCTTCTTGCACTAGCACAAATTCTTTATGTAGGTGTGTGGTGAACCAGGTTAAGGATGGATCAGTTCAGTTATCCAGTTCAGTGCGCTGCTGCACAAGTGCTTGTGTCAGCATCAGAAGTAAAGAGGATACAGGGCCATTAGCAAGAGGCAGGGGAAGGATGTGACTGCAGTGACTGCCAGCTTTGCAGCAAGGGGATCTCCTGTACCTGCTGTTGGACAAATCTGCACTGCAATGCCAGTGCCAGAAGAGTGCTGTCTTTTTTTCCTAGAGATACTAAAAAAAAATCTGGCTCTGTCTTAACTGTGGCCTTTCAGGAGAGGAAGTCAAGGTACTACATCAGTGCTGTAGTGGGATGTTAACTTCTAAGCTGTGCCACTGAGCCCCTCAATTCCGGGAGCTTATCTAAGGAATCAGAGGTGCTGTTACATTTCTGTGCAACTGAATTGCTAAAATACTAATCTAATGGGTATATGGGTTTTTTTTTTGGAGGAAGCGTGAGGTTCTTTAGGCTAAACACTGTCTTGCTGTGGTGCTGGCTTTACTGATGTGCACTAGCCTTTGCTGAAGGAACTCTTCTAATGCAACATCCTGGAATTGCATGCCTATAAAAATTATTTACTGGTAGACATGATCCAGACAAAAAGGAAGACCAGCAGTGGTTAGTATCATCTCTAGCAGGGAATTTTAATGTTCTGGAAGTGTAGTCTTGATGGGGTTTTCTATCCACTCAAGCCTCCATGTCAGGTGCTGAATCCAAAATTTGGGTCTGAGATTGGTCTGTTTATCTATTTAAAGCTACAGCATAGTTGAAGAGAGTGTCCTACAGTCTTAAGATCTCCTGAATGAGTGGAGATCTCTGTAGTGTCTCCTTTGTCTCTGTGGGAAGTCATTTCATAGAGTTCAGGAGCCAGGCTCCAGGAGTGGGAGCGGTTATCTGTGTGATCCCTCACAGTGTCATTGCCCACACGGTGAGTCACTGGTAATGCCTGAGTTCTTATTTTTAGTCCTGTTGCTGCCATCGTGCTGAAACCATTGGCCGGTAAGAGACTTAGGCAAGGAGATAAACATGTTAATCTCCCTAGACCTTCCCCCCTCAGCTGCTGCCTCTCTGCTTTTGTGCATCTCAAGATGTAGCCTTGCCTGGACCATTGGGCAGAATGATGTCCTGTGTACCCTGGTGAGATGTCACTCAAGCATTTTCACAATTAAGTGCTGGAGTGGGAGGAATGCCTTCCATGCATGTGGGTTTGCATGTGCAGGCAGGGCAGTGTGCTTTGTCAGCGAGCAAAGCCAGCTGGGCAGGCTGGCACTGCTCACCCAAGCACCTTTGCCACCAGGGCTTTCCTCGGGTCCTGTCATCCCAGCAAGTGCCTTTCCTCAGTTCCCTCGGAAGAGTTCTGACACAGACAGGATTCTTTTGTATAAGCTTGCTGTAACAATTAAGCAAGTCTGTCCCTTTTGGTGAATTGTTAGTGTCCTGTTGAATTCTTAGGTGAGGACACTGGTTTCTCTGATATATAATTTTACTTTAATAACTGTTTTTTGCATTTTTTCTTAGGCTTCTTATTTTACTTGCTTTGTTGACATGGCAAGATAGAGGATATGGGTGTACTAGTGAGTGCTTCTTTGTCCAATAGTGGGCTAGTAGTGATGCAGACTGAATAAAGTGTTTTCTTCTGCGCTGTCCTTCTTGTGCTCTCTTTCCTAGATACTTCTGATCCTGCAAAATTAACTAGTTTTCAGATCCCTAGGGTTCCAGCTAGTTGTTTTCTGTGGTAATTTTGTTAGCATGTGTCTCCAACTTCGGGGACTCTTAAACAGATTTAGACTGTGTGAATGTTAAGGGAAGAAAGGTGTGTGTTCAGCTGTTCTGCAGTTAATTTTCTTAAATTATGTATTTTGAGGGTTTTGCTTGATGAAGAGAAGTGAAGGAAATACAATCAGCTGGTGGAGACTTGCTTTTGTTCCAGCAATAACCTGAGCCCTCGTGGACCTCATTGCTCAGAAGTCCCAAAACACACATCCATAGCTAGTAGCACTGTGTGTTTATGGGTGATCTGCTTCTCAGTTTCTTCGGCTCAGTGGCCTTGGGTAGCCAGCTGTAGCTCGTAATTTGAGTATGGTTCAGGCTCCTGAGCTCCTGGCAGTGTGCTGGTGGTACAACACGCACATGCTTAACTGGGGTGGAGTTCAGTCCTGTTGATAATGGCTCAGTTGGTGTCATTCTTCTGACCTTCCTGGTCCAAAGCCTCTTTCAGTTCTGTACCCTCATTTTCATTCCTGTCCATGTGCCTTTGAGGGTGGCCCAATCTTTTTAAAATTCAGAATGATAATTTTGAAAACCTTTTTTCTTTCTGATGCCTACCTTTTATAGAAAAGGAGTGAAGTGCTGGATAATTGAGGCCTGGCCTCCTTTTTGTTTGTTTGTTTGAACACTGTTCTGACTGTCAGACCTGGGAAAACTTTAACTCAACCTAGGAATAGCACACTCAAGTATAGAGTTGAGCCATAAATTGAACACAGTAACTACCAGTACTGCCCCATCCTGCTGGGTGATGTGATGTAAAAAAGCGAGTGAAGGGAGTGGTCACAGTTTTGAATGAGGAAGCAGTGCTGCCAGCATGCTGAGGTGGGGGACCAGTCCTGTGTGTGACTGAACTCACCTGCAGCTTCTCTGGAGGCTGCTCATTGCACTGTAAATGAAATTGACTGTGGACAGTGGAGTTGTGAGAGAGGAAGTGTAATCACTTCACCCACATGTGCTGTGAGTTCCTGGAGCTGGTCTTCACTTGTCTCTCCCTTTTGATGTGTTTTTCTGTTATTACTATTATTTATTTATATCATTATTATTATTGCGAAATTTTGTTTCTGGATGTGTTCAGTATTTGAAAGTGAAAATGCACAGGACTGGGCAAGCAAAGCATAATTAGTAATATCTCACCGTGTCTGTATTCTCTCTTTCTCTCTGTTTCTCCCTCTCTCCACTCCTTTTACTGTGCTACTCCTAGTCTAAACACAAGTGCTAAGCATCTGAAGCTGATGAAGGGAGAGCTGAGTCTCTGCTCATGGTATAGCAGAAGGTGTGATTGCAGCATGAAGGACATAGTTCACTAACTTCATTCTTAGTGGTGTAGAGATAATAGCATTGAAGTCCCAGAGATGTGGGTTTCAGTGGAGGCTAGCAGCTTAGGCACATATATAAGTCCCCAGCAGGCCTGTACAATTTGTGTTCAAGTCTGTGAATCCCACTATTACTGCTCCTGCTAGTGAGGCGTAGTGCTAACATGGTTATGTCTGTTCATGCTGCAATTAAACCTTTGATTGTGGAGTAGACATCTCCATAAAGATTTGAGCTCTTTTACAAGGACAGAAGGTGCCCAGCAGGAAAAATATCAGAAGCTGGGTGTCTGTCTCCTGCTCATGAGTGCCAGTTCCAGAGGATATTGTTATGCAGTTTGTTTTTCACTTCAGTTTTACACCTTCTCGCTCTCTCTGCTGCTGTACTTTTAAAGTGAAGGTCTCGGCTTCTCAGAGGACAGCTGCTTATGATATCTCCTTGCATAGGATCTTATTCACTGAAGCCCAGCCTCCTGGAACTTTTCCGCTCTCTAACCCCATGGAGTAAAATCTGTGTGATCACTGGAGTCCTTATAGGCAACAGCTTGTCTACAATCCTGGATTCATCACCTTCAGATCCAAGAGATGGCTGATTTCTGTCCCCTTAGTTGAGGTGAGGCAACAGATGGATGGAAGATGCTTCAAGAGCCATCCGTCTGTCCATTCATGGCAGAGTAGCAAAGACAGGGCTCTAGGAAGCCAAAGGATTTTGATAGCCTGTGTCTGTGCTAGCTGTGGTGTTTTAAGAGTGCTGGTGTTTTTAATGTCCTGGAGGTCATGAAAGTTAGTACTTTGTCTGTAGTGTGCATGAAGAATTACCATGAATCTCATGGCTTATGAAATGTAAAAAAGGGATCTAAAAACTAGTAACGTGACCACAAAGCCTAGTAACCTCTGTGTGCTGTAATGTACCTTTCTTTGCTCTTCCACACACGTGTCCTACCAAATGAAAATGCAGCCATGGGAACTATTAGCTATGTTGATGTCTGAGTTTCAGCAGTGGGATTGTTGGGTCTCAGGGATTGTCTCAGGGATTTTGCTTCGAAGAGGCCTTGGTTTTTGTTGTTTCTTTGGGTTTTTTTTTCCCTCCCCACAAAGCTCCAGAGAAAACTGTGTTCTTGGAAAGGTGACTCAACTCTGCCCATGGATATGTTAGCCCTGCAACTCACCAGGGTAGATGCCTCGGGCACTGCAGAAAATAGGGGAGAACTGTGGGGATGGCAAGGCTGAGACCAAGATTACCTGATTCTTGAAATCAAAATAAGAGATACCTGCTGCTTCCCTGCATGTCTGGGTGATCTGTCAAATCTGGTGACAGGGTCTGAGAATTTCATTTTTCTGGTGCTTGGCTCTTGACACAAAGTTCACCAGCAATATTGACAGTGATCACTGCAGTCATGGCCATGCAGAAATTACCCTCTTGTCCCTGCCACCTGGTCCTGTGTCTGCTATATGCTTCCTCCAGTTTGCCAAGCAATTTTTAGAATCTTTCCTCCTGTTCGCTTGGAATCTCTCCAGCTGTAGATCTATCAAGATCCTGTTCTGAATCAAGGATGTTTCCCCACTCTAGATACCACCATGGTTTTATGGGTTTATTAGTGATTTAGGCTCTGTGAAGGAGGAAGTGGACAGTGAAGGTCGTTTATCATTGCTGCATGGGATGAACTTTCCTGTGCCTGTGTGTTCAAGTAATCACTGTGAAAATCCTTGGTGACCTATTCTTCAGAACTTGTACAGCCTCTTTTTCTGGATTAGACAGAGACTCACCCAGAAGAAGGAAACAGCTTGCATGCAAACTAATGGCTCAGCCACCTTTTGTTACTCCTTTACAGTAGCCTCAGCTCCATTTGAGTGGCTGCTTCTGCTGGGCATTGAAGTGAATCCTGTCCCTCATGGTGCAGTTCCCTCCCCCACTTACTCTTCCCCAGGCAGACATCCCCAGATGCTCTACTCTGGCCATGCCATGGACTGCCTCTCTGAGCATTCAGTTTTTCAGTTACAACTCTGGATACACTGCCTGTGTTGTCCTTCTTTGTTGTGCTTTACAACTAGTGCTGTGCTCTGAGCCTCACTCAGTTGTACAGATGCAGGGAGTTCCTGTCTCTGTTCCTGTGAAGCTCTGTAGCAGGAGATGAGAATTATCATCCAGCTTCTGAATGAGGGTACAGCCAGAAGGGAATTAGCCTCTGACGTATGGTGGAAGGGACAGTGAACGCACAACATCACTGATGGCATGTGGGCATAGGTTAAGAAGGTCAGGATAGCAAAGCAACATCTGCGTAATCCCTTTGCTATTTTGTGTGAAGATGAATGAGTGGCTGGGCAGGGGAAAGAGACAGCAAAATCACTGTTAGCAGGGCAGACTAGAGTGTGGTTACAGGTCTGATTTTTGTGGGGTTTTGTTTTGTTTTTAATAGGAATGAACAGATTTTTAGTATAGCAGCAGTAAAACATGCACAGAGCTGGCAGTCCTCTTCTCAGGAATTTGAGAACTTCCTAGAATTGCTCACATGAACTGTGGAGGCAGATTCCCCACAGCTCAGAAGCTCTTGAACAGTTGATAACAGCTCAGCATTTGAAGGACAGCATGCTTACTCTGTGACTACTCTTCCATTCCTCAGCCTGCCTGACCCTCCAGCCCTCTGGAATGCAAACCTCTCTGTAGGTGCTGGTGAAAGCACAGCAGCAGCATTTCCTTGGTGTTCCCTTCATACTGAGTCCTTGCTCCTTGCTGCACCTTCCCTGTTGGCTGTAGCCAACACAGAGCAAGGAGGTATGCAGTAAGAGATGATTCCAGTCTGACTGCTGGGGATGAGGTGTGCTCAGAAAGCTGGAGTGGGTACAGAAGCCATGCAGAAGTACAGTGTAGTCCCAACACTTCAAACTGTCCTGGCTAGGGGAGAGTCTCTGTGAATTTTGGGCTTTCTGCAGCATGCTGCAACTTTAGGGAGGAAAAGAGGAGTGGCTGTCTTTTCAAAACCTCTGAACTGCTTGCCTTGCACTCTTTCTTTGTGGATGAGCTTTCATGAGAATAGTGACAGCTACTAGAGAAGCTGCAGCCTCAGGATTTTCCTGCGTCTTCCTCTCACCAGAGCTGTTTTGATGTGTTTAATAGAGCGAGCCTTGAGACAGTGTGGGCCAGTGCCAATTGGAAGGATCCATTTTCCAGCTGCATCTTCCTGGGTGGTGTCTGCCAGAGAGCAGAAGGCTGTACCTAGATGGAGGGATATGGAGACTTGTGTATTATGAGGACTTTCTGGAAGGAAATGTGCAGCAGCTGCACTTTGGGGCATGGAGGCCTTGTCTCCCATGGAAGCCAGGAAGATAGAGCCCTCCTCAGCTTCCTCTGGAAAGAAAAAAAAACCGTGGATGACTAATGCACTTTTTGTAAATACAACTTATCCTATCAGTCCTATCAGTGACTAATGAAGGCTTTTTTCTCCCTTTCCCTCCTGTCTCACTAATATAAATGCAGTTGCTCAGAGCTCTCTTTACTCTTGTTTTATGTTACTCTTATCAGTGGTGTAGCAGGTGATGCAGGTCTTTTACAAAAGGCAGCTTATTGCCCCTTTTTCTCATGTGAAACTTAATTCTAGATGGTAATTTGTGTATTCATTTTTTATGAGGGTCATGGTGCACTCCTGAAGTGATTTGCTGTTCCATATGCTGATCTTTGTTTCTCATATTGGAACCTGTGTCATGTCTACAATGCAGCAAACCCTTGCTTTAATTTTTTTGGTTAGGCGTGTGGCAACATGCAGTTAGTCCTGTACATTTGGACTGTGCTCAGACACTTGCTCCTGATTGCACACCTAATCCTTGTGAAGGGGGCATTCTGTTTTTTTCCTGGCATTCTACTAACAGGCAGCTGCCAGCCTGCAGGTTAGGAAGCCTGAGGGCTTGCTAAAAGCTCTTGGAGAAAGCTCACTGTGCTAGTGCCATGCTGTCTGGCCCTCACAGATACACACAATATGCTAACAAGCTACCTTAAAGAACCTGAAACAATATTCACCAAGACGTCTGTGGAGATTAAACTCATGTGGTAAGTGCACTGTTAAAAAGAAGGACTTGTAATTCAATAGAAAGCATAGTTTTAGGTGGAAAGGGTATATCAAATAGAAAAATTGCCTACAGAAGTTCTCTGAACTTGGTAAGACCATGTGCCTTTTGAGGAGGCTGTCAAGTACACCTTCCTTCCTGCTCTGTGCAAACCAGCCTGTGTAACATTCCTCTGGCAGTTATATGTTATTAGAGCAGTAATTTACATGTCACTGCAATGTTACAAAGGAGAATTTTGCAGAATTTTTTTTTTTTTTTTTTGGTCCTTTGTCAGGCAGGATCATGCCTCATTTTCTTTTCTCTCTGTTTTACTTTGCAGCTCCCATCCTGCCCTTCCCTCTGCCAAATCATGGCTTGTTCTCTTTGGTTTCTCTCTCTGCCTGTCCTGGTGTGACACCAAGGTTTCACTGCAGCCTTTCCCCACCCCCTCTTTATATCCAGCTTATAACTGACCTTAGCTGCTCCTCCTGTGGCAGTGTAGCTGTTTGCTCTTGCCTACGCTTGTACTCACAGGTCTCTGGGGTGCTTGTAGAAGTGAATCATAGAATCACCAAATATCCTGAGCTGGAATGGGCCCACAAGGATCATGGAAGTCCAGCTCCTGGCACTGAACAGGACCATCCCCAGGAGTCTCACCAGGTGCCTGAGAGCATTGTCCAAACATTCCTTGAACTCTGTCAAGCTGATGTGGTGCCTGGTGCCCCCCAGGACACCAGTGGCCCTCTTGGCTGCCAGGGCACTGCTGGCTCACGTTCAGCTTGCCAAGGACCATAGACCCTCAGGTCCCTTTCTGCAGGACTGCTCTCCAGCATCTCATTACCCAGTCTCTACACACAAGTGGAGATAGCCAAGTGTTATGGTCCTGTCTGACTTTTAGAGGTCACCATCAGTGGCCCTCAGCTGTCTTTTGGGTACCTTCTAAATTAAGATTTACGTGAAGTTACTTGCTGACTTTACTCTAAAGAGACAAAGTATGCATTTTCTCCTATAGGCCTTTTGAGTTTGTTTATATTTCAAAACAAAAAATGGTTTTATTTATAAGCACAACTCTGTTGGTTAAAATGTGAAGTAAGGAAATAGTCCACAATTAAGGTGAGATAGAAGGAATATAAGAGGGGAAACTTGGACTTCAAAAGCAAGAAATCTGTGCTGGAATCACACGTTAAATCAAACTCTGGTCACAAAATGGAAACAAATTTGCCATTTAAAAGGTAGCATAATTGCTGATAGCAGCAAAATGTTTCTCCTAAAAGTGTTTCTTTCTCTAAAGAAGATAGACCCCTGGTCTATCCCAGGCAGGTTCCAATCGTAGTGACTTTCTCCTCCCACAGACCTTTTGACTCTGAGTTCTTGGTCTCCTTGACAGCTCAGTGAGCAGTCTCTTACCCTAGGCTTCAGAGTTAGGCTAACTTAAATATGACAAAGTGTGATTGATTGCACAAGCAGGACCTGAGCCAGTTGATACAAGTCTGCCTCTATCACAGATGTATAAGCAGTAGGGCACATGATGTATGTTCAGTGCTCGGGATCCAAGTGCTTAGGGAAGTTAAGCAGAGATTACTTTGGAGTGGTATTGGATGGACCAAGCTGACCAGTAGAAGAAAATAAACAAGTCTTCCTGGGTCTCCAAGTCCGCTGGTTGATTTGTCCATTGCTGTATTTTTGCATGATCTCAGTATAAAGGGAAGATACTTTCCTCTGCCACTCCATAGTTCATTTAGTGCCTGGACCATTTTCTTCTGAAGCAGGGATTTGCTATTTTAGGATACCTTTGCTAGAGCTGGGTGGAAGACAAACTTTTTAAGGCAGGACATCTTTTTCTGGAAACTTTAGAAGCCTCATGAATACATAATTTTCTTGGGCTAGCCTGTTTTTTGGCACATCAGCGTTGCTAGCCAGATGTTTTCTTGGAACAAGCAGCAGCATTGGATGCTTCAGGAGAATCAGTGTGCTGGAGTACCCAGCTGGAGACTGGACAGAGTGCTTGTGACTAGTGTAAGTCAGTTTGTCTTAGGGTATGATAGGCAGCACTGCATGTCTTCACCACTCCGGTTTCATTCCTTCTCTTGCTGTTTCTCAGTGTGCACTGTGTTGGTCTGAAGGTAGAAATGGTAATCTCTTTCCTCTTCACTTTTTAGTAATGCAGTAAAGGAGCTCAGATATGCTTGTTTTAGCTGCAGTTTCATTAGAGAAACCAGCAATGAAAAATGAATCAAATCTTACAAGCAATTCCATCTGCATAGGGAGCTGTATAATGACTGCACAAGCAGTTTAATCTGTTGACCTTTTTTATTTAGTTATATCACTGACCCTTTATGAAGCTATTGCATGTACATGTACTTAGTAGGATTTGTTGTTAGCAAGCTCTGGGTTGAGGCGGGTGTCCTGTGCAGCACCTTACTTGCTGCTTTGTGCTGCTCTCTCTTCTTCATATATTCCTTGCTTTTAACCACATGTGGCAACACTGTAATCCTCCCATCATGTGTTAAAAGTTACAGGCTAGGAAGTTTTACAGGTGCACCTAAAATGATTGGGTTTTTTTGTGGTAGTGGGAAAATCGCTGTAAGATATATCTTCAGGCCAGAGGCAAAGATGGATTAGGTGAAGGATAAGCTGTTCTTTTATTTCTTTGGATTTTCTGAAATACTTACGATAATGACTTGGAAGAGACACACCAGTGCAATCTTGGTTAGTTTTAACTGTGAGCACAACTGTGTTTTGCCCAGAATTCCATTTGTTTTGTAATTTCACAACTAAGAATAATGAGGGAAGTTTTCAGAACTGTGTGACATAGAAAGTAGAATTTAGAAAACTGCAAAATGTTGCATCACTAATCTGAAACTTGGAGTCTGTGGCCTGACCTTTTCTTCTTGGTATGAGTATCAGCTAGCCAGCTTCTGTTTCTGAAATCCTTAGCATCCAGTGTGTACACCAGTGTTGTAGATGCAGCTAATTGAGACTCTTTTCCTTCAAGGTTCTTTTCCTTTTCTTGCCCTGTTCCTTCTGGTGTCTCTGTACACCTGGGAAACCAGGGTAAAGAAATGTCACATTCTCAGCAGGTGAGGACAGTTAAAACTTTAATAGCTCTTCCACAGGGGTTGCATTGGGCACAGGACTTAGTTAAACTTCTTAATTCTTGAAACAGTGGATGACTTGACTGCAGGATTGGCAGCTGTGATGCCTCTGTATTGAGGCTTTGCCTTATGGAGTGTCTGTTTTAGACCAGTTCCTTGTCTTTTGTGCATCTGTAATGGAGATGTTACATGTGATGTAGACTTGATATGATTTGCTCTTAATTCTGATGCATTTTATGCTTTGGGTAATCATCCTAAACTTCTGCTTCAAGGTAAGGCCGTTCTTGTTGCTCACATGGTACAGGTGAGCAGCCTGCACTGTAAACAAACAATGCCAGTGCAGGGACTCAGTGCAGCTTCCTATACATGTCTTTATTACTATTTTTATTATCTGCTTTCCACTTTTTTCAGTGTTCTCCTTGTCTAAATGGGCAAGTTTTATAATGCACCCTCACCTGCCTGATATCTCAGCCCTTGATGGACAATTTGTGAAAGCAGGAGCAAGTGCAAGAAGAGACATAAAAGTTGATCATAGCCAAATGGGAACTCTGAGCCCTAATGGTGATTGTGACTACCTCTCTTGCTTTGTCACACAAAGATGGTGTTGTTCAGTGCAGGCTTTGTGCCCACCAGGAGATGAGCAGCGGGGATGCTGTGGGCTTAAGAGCTGGTTTGCAGCACCCATCATGGACTGGCAGCAGCATTTATCTAGGCCAGCAGGGATGCAGGGAGTGAGTGACTCACTCGAGGATTCATGCGCGCTTTCCCCCTCTCCTCCCCCCCCAGCGCAGCTGTGGCTTGGTCATCAGCCATTTGGGAACTAGCAGCTTTATTTGGTTGCTGTTTGCAGTGGGCAGTTTCTGTTAGGTTGTTAATTTTATCAACTGCTTTCAAAGCTAACTGACTTCAGAGAAGACTTAAAATTGCCTTTGCTGCGCTCTTCTCCTTCGCTGCTCATAGGGCTGTCACCCAAACATCTGATCTGACAGCGAACTTGGCTGAGGAGGTGAGAACAAGCAAATGGGCTGGAGGCAGAAACTTCCTAAGCTGATCCACCAACAGCATGGTCACTGTTTTGGATGGTGGCTGTTGTGGTTAGGCTGGCTGCCCTCTCGGAGCACCTCCTTGGCCGTGAGAACTGGAGGGTCTTGTGGCTTTGCTCCAGCTGAACAGAGAAACATGTTTCAGTGTGTGGTAGAGGAGCGAATATGGGTACAGTGTGAAGAGCAGGAAATTGTTTAAATAACTGTAAAATTAAAAATTGATTAGTTTGTGATGATAACAGTTGCTAAAGTAATAAGAAGTTGCCAGAGTTACTTTCTGTTGAGCTGTGGGTGACATGGTCAGTAAGGCTGCTGAGGGTTATGGCTCATGAAGGAGAGCAACCTGCCCTGGGCAGTCACCGTGCTGCCCTTTGCTCTATTCACCAAGGCAAACAAGTCTCATCTCTGAGCTGGGCTCTCTCATCTCACATGATCCCATTTTCCTTATGCTGCCCCTTTTGGTGGGTTTTCTGTCCTTCCCATGCTCTGTACATGTGGCTTTGTCTTCCCTCTGGTCACTTCTTTAGTTGTCTTTGTCTCCTGTCTCTCTTCCTGTCTACAAGTCCTGTTAATGTTTTTCTTTTAGAAGCACATTTTATGCTTCCATTTCCCAGGACCTGGAGGACACGCTTTCTAGGCCTTCCTGCCCGCTGGCTGCTGTCACTTTAGATCCTGGCTGTGTTAGATGTAAGCAGCTTGGGAGACTTGCTGTCCCTAAGTCCTGAACAAGTGTTTCTTGCTCTGCCACTGCTCCCATCCTCTGCTGGGTCACAGAACCCAGGAACCACTTTTTCTGCAGAGACCAGTCCTACAGCACTGGGGAATAGTTGGTTAGTTATTTTAGGTAATGGGCCATACTGCTTTTTTCCATGTTCCTCAGCTGTCTGTGAGCTTGTGAGCTATGTGTTCCTGTGCTGGGGTTGCAGCAGTATCTTCACAGCATACACCTGTAGTTGTCTTCTGCCTGCTGTGCTGAAGGACTGTGCTGTTTGGATACACTGCTTGACAGAAGAAGTGAAGAAAAGGAGCGAGGCTTAGGAGGGGCAGGGATCACCTTTGCTAGCATTCCTCTTGAAATGAAGATAGCAGTTTTAGTGATAGGATGAGCAAGGTCCCAAGTCTTATTTTGCTAGACCAGCTGTCCAGGTAAAGATAGCAGAAAAAAGTAAGCATAAGGATACATTTTTTTACTGTGCTGTCTTCTGTGAATGGTGCCTGTTCAGAAGCTTCTGCCAGACAGTGCTGCAGTCTGCAGCCCACCTTTGTGCTCCACGGAGCTCATATTGGACTGTAAAGGCTCCTCGGGCACTGGCCATAGGTGAGACCATGCTCTGCTGTCCTTTTTGCATTTCAAATTCAACCTCTTTGTTGAAATAACATTTGTGGAGCAGAAGTGTTCCTTATAGGTCAAAGCTGAGGCTGCCTGATGGGTAGTGTGGAGAAGTTTTTTCTGCCACATTTTCTTCTCACTTATGTGTTCTGTAGACAGAGGAGGGTTTAGTCTTCAGACATGTTGGCTTGACATCTTAACCATCACCTCATTAAAACTGAATCTCAGCAGAGAAAGTTCCTTGTAGCCATCAGTGTTAGTGCTTTAATAACAGTTTCACTGCATGTTTTTTCTCCATCTGACACACCACCCTTTCCCCTCTCATTTTTTGCCTTAGATAGGCAGCAATTTACAGAACTGTGTGCTTTGAGATGAGGGCTACAGTTTCAGCCCCTCATCTTCACTCTTTGTGGCGGGATGGACCTCATCAATGAGAATGTTCTGGGTATGTTGTCTGTTAATCAGCAAATCTGACCATCTCTTGAGATTCATGGCTGGATATGGTGCTGTGCAATTCAATGCCAAAATGTACCACATAATTTAGATCCAAATCACAGCAGAAGACTTGATGGGGGGGAGCTGTAGATGACCTTATATTAGTGTTATAGTAATGTAGCAGCATTAAATGCCTCCAGGCAAACAAGACCTAAACTGATCTAGCCAGGAGCATTAAATATTGATCAAAACAAGAAATAAACTTAGACAGAGAATAAATCAAAACTGTAGCATAACAGCTGCTTTTTTGGAAAAATGTGCAAGTCAGGTGCCTCATTCCCTGAGAATCTGAAAGTAAGTATGGTAATGGAACAGAGTGACCACTTTAAAGCTGTTGTATGCACTAGACTATCCAAATCTGGAGCTTTCATGTGAAGGAAGCTATTTTCAGGCTGTGCTCTTGTCAAGTGCAATGCAGTCTTTGTTGGGTGGCAGTTCCCAAAGAGACTAAATGTGGCTTTTTTTAAAAAGAAAAATTTTTTCCAATTCTGAACACCAGACCTCATAATAAAAATTCCTTATGTCCTAGCATGCCGTTGCAGTTGGATTTTATGCTTCCCAGAGTGAGCCATGATGAGGTATCACAGCAGTACTAATGCTGCCCCTATCAATTTTTGCTTTGAGTATTCAAAATCCATTGGATTTGAGCTGCATTGTTTCTATCTTCGTTTCTCTTTCTGCAGAGGGATGAAAAACAGAGTAGTGAAAGGCTCAGATTCCAGAGATCTGAGTTTGTTCACAGACGTGTGACTGACGTGTTCTCTGGTTTCAGTACCTCTACTTTTCTTCTCAGCTCTTTAAAGGTAGGGAAAGAAACCTTGTGCTTCAAGGGTTTTCTGGCCTTATAGTAAATGTTTGTTAGACAGCTAGAGATTCTCCAAAAAAAGGATACTGTGCAAGTTGTTGTTCATTTATGAGCATCTCTGCTTGTGCTGTATAGGTCTAGGGACAATTCAAGAGAGGTCTCCGAAGGGCACCTAGGGAAATACATCATTGTACAGCTCTGTGTGAGCTAAGAGATGCTGCCATGCATATTATCCTGTCCATCTCCTTGCAGAAAGCATATTTAAAATTTAGAATGCGTATTTTTTTTAAAAGTCACTTGTACCCTCCCCATGTCTCTGCGAGAGCATGTTGGGATGCTCTTTATTTAAGCATGCATCCTACAGCCAGCGTCTTGGATCTGAAACATGCCCATTCAACTTTCTAACCAAAATATTGTGGTGTGTTGTGTAAGTTAGCAGTGATACTGCAGCTTCCTGCCTCAGCATCTCCAAACCTACATCTTCTCCCTTTCTCTGTGTGGGAGCCATAGCCGTTGTAGGAGAGATGAGCCTCTTGAATGTATGCCTTCAGGGATCCACTGGAATGCAAAGCTGGTGTCCCACCTCTTTTTGGACTTGATGCTTGGCTGTAGGTATGTGAGTTGCCAGATTCTCCTGTTGTGCATTTACTCTGCACCTCTGCTGTCAGAGTATCTGGGGGAAGGGGCTGTGCTCAAGGAGGGGTGTGGGTGGAGGATCTGATCTGCTCTTGGTCTCAGTGAAGTTTCTGGTAAGCTGAAACAAAAAATACATCAGCTCCCTTCCCCCATACACCGAAGTGTTTCTTGGCTCTGCACCCAAACTAGCAGCTGAGCACGTGATTTACTTGTAAAATGCAGTTTAAAAAAAAAATGGTGCCCTTGCAGATGGAAAACTAGGGATGGGAGAACTGGACTGGGGCTGCCCTGTATGCAGCTGGGGCTGTCTCAGAGGGAAGGGGATGTCTCCATTCTGAGCTGCTGAAACTGGGTGGATGTGGGGCTCCAGAGGAAGCGCAGGCTGCGGAGGCAAAATGGAGAACACGCTGAGCCACAGCCTCAGCGGGGGAAGGAGGTGGGTGTGCTGCTTGTGGGGCAGGGACAAGTAGAGGGAGGGCTCTGTTACACCTGGTCTAGGGGGCTGTGCTTTGGGAGCTGGGCTACACAGGTACTCTCTGAGCTGAAGGTCTTCTGGCAAGATACACGGTCTGAAATGACCGTGACAGAGTTGCAGTCACGTTTGTTCCAGTTTGGTGCAAGAAAGGGGAAGTTGTTTCACCATTCACAGCTGAGGAGCTAAGCATCTTCTCTTCTGAAAACTTCATTCATTTTGCTAGTTGTGTTTGCTCCCCACAGTTCTTCTTTTCTCTGGGATGTAGGCTTTCCAAAGCTTTTTAAATTACACTAAGCTAATATGCCCAAGAAGAACTAAAATAAGCTGTTACACTCAGCACACGCTCAGTTGGAACCTTCAAGCATATGCCCTTAGTGTGCCAGGCTGGTCAGCAGGGCAATCACACCAATCTTAGGGGATGTGCAATTGCACCACATCTCTTCCTGTGTCAGGGCTCTGATGGGTGCACTAATGCCTCTAGGGCACAGCAGAAAAAGGAATTCATGCCCTCTGCTGTGCTTCTGTCAGTCTGACAGCATTTGTGTTGGTGATCTCCATTGTTTCAGATTAGGAGGAAGGTGGCTGCATTTTTGTTCTTGTCAGATGGAGGATGCATTCCTTCAGAGGGGAGCTACAATCTGCTGCTGCAGGAATGGTTGTCAGTACCTTCCACTGCTGCACTGATTTTGCTTGTGTTCCATCCCACCCCAAGCGAGGAAGAAGTTTGTAAAGCAAGAAATGGCATTCTTTGCAGTAGCCAGTGAAGCAGGTGCAGTTGATGAATGATGGGTAATTTTAATGGTCAGTCTGTGGAATTCTTAATTATTGCAGCAGACTCTATGTACCAACTTTGTGGCTGCTTTGCAGGCAGCCTCTGAGGTGAAACATTTCCTTCCCAACCATTCACCACAAAACCTGGGAGAGTATTTCCTTCTATTACTAGTCTCCATCATGGTGGCATGAAATAAACTGATGGTTACCAGGGAAAAAGAGGGGGAATGAAATTCAAGTCAGAGGCTCTTGGAAATTCTTTATTGGTTTTTAGCAACTAAAGTAAATATTTGATGGGAAAGACAGATTATAGTAAGGCAGAATAAAGCAGAGTTGGCACAGGCCTTGTATATCCCACTGGCGGCATGGGAAAGATGACTAGGGAGATGGAGAGATGTTTATCTTGCCAGCAAGAGGGACTGATATGCCCTGAGAAATGTGGACCACAAACAGGACTCACACATGAGATGGCACGTATTTCATATTGGGTTTTATTGAAGATTCTAACTGGAGCCTCAGTGGTGCTTCATCCTCTGTCAGCTGTTCTGTAGGCAGCTATCCTTCACTCTCCTAATGCAGTCATGCTGCTGGCTCTTTAACACCAGGGCTTCTACCTTAGTCCACTGGGCTCTGCCTGGCTCCTTGCACTTTGCTGAGTTAGACTGGGAACAGTAAAGCTTTTGAAACAGCCTGAAGAGCAGGGGCTGCAGCAGCTTGTGGCTCATGGGGAGGGGGCAGTGTATGTTGTGGAGGGATGTCTCATGAAGAGGTTTACAAAATGCTTCTCTGAGTGCTGTAGCAAGGCCAGATTCTGAGTTCATATCAAGTTTGAAGCCAAGGACTGTCTGTAGTGGATGGTCAGGGTGCTTGCTCCTTCCCCTTCCTGAATGCCCATGCAGTTGTATTTCATGTTGGTTTGCAGTGCTGGCTTTGGTCAAACTGTGGGATCTTCCACAGGCAAGAACCTGAGGAAATGGGTACCATTCTCTCTGAGATGGTGAAAACACACAATGTGTCTTTATCTGTGCCTTTGTAGGCAAAGAATGGCGTGTTAGGCTTGAGCATGCTTAGTCTGCTCACATCATCAATTGTGACAGAGATCACTCTCACCTATAGCAGTGAGCCTGTGCTGATTCACTGATTTGACCTCCTTTGACTCGAAGTTCCTGGAAAGCTGCAGGTGGCTGTGAGAGTCCAAGCTCCCCACTTCCTCTTAATGTGCACATCAGTGTGCTGCTGGTTTGCTTTAGAAGGTGTACAGTAGGTAATACTCAGGGTATGTGTTCCTGTTGAAAACAAGTGGATAGGAATTCTCTTTCCCTTACTAGGTCCACCTGCTGGATAATTCAAAGAAAAATTCTGGACAGGTTGTTAGCTGATAAACTGAAAAATATACATGTGAATAGAAAAGCCAGCTTTGAGTGACACCAAATGTAGAAAGTGCAATGTCAAAGGTGCACACTATGATTTTTTTTTTTAAAAAAAAGATTCCTCTCTTCTAGGTATTTTTGATAGCTTTTTTGCTTTTGCCACTGTTGTATACATATTAATATCTACCTTCAGTTAGATTATCTTTGCAAGGTAAGTACAAGGTAATGAAATGCAGAAAAAGAGAATAAATTGCCTTGGCCCACTCTTCAGGGTGCTCATTTGAGATACAAATAGAATTACTTAAAGCACCTTGACTTCTACTCTGTGGTGTTCAAAGTCTAATTTCTGCGTTAGTTGAACAGAAAAGTGGAGACTGTACTAAGTTTATATAGGTTGTTCCTTTTAATTTGTTTGTTTTGGTTTTCCAGTTCGGTAATGCCAGTGGGTTCAGAGATACTAGTGTGTGTAAACAGCTTGTGACCAACTATGTGGACTTTAGGTTGCCTTTAAGATCTGTGAGTATATGGACTGTTAGGGGTCATATTACACTTTTACTCCTGGAGTTGTTTGTTTCTGGGAAGATGTGAGAGCACGGGAAAAGGCTGTTACAAGGTGCTAATGTTAGTGTTTTGCTGGAGGAAAGGCTTTCAGAAAATATGTTTGCCAGCATTTGTTGAAAGAAATCTTATATTTGTTTATTGTGTCATGTTAGCACTTGAACCTCCTCCTTCTGTCTGTAGCTGAAGGCAAGTGATGAGGATTTTGCCACTGTCTTGTTTCCCTAGCTTTCACTGGCTGAGAAAAGTGGAGCTTGGCTCTTTCATCTTCACATGCTGTCTCCAGACATGTCTTCCCCTCAGTGACTTTGTGACTCTTGCACAGCTGCTGCAGCAGAGATTCTGGGGGTGCTTTTTGGGTGTGAGAGCCCCTCCACCCTCGCACTTGGGACATCGTGGCACCGGGATCATTCTGCACTGAGAGGCTGGAAAACAGACTGGCTTTCAGAAATGTCACCTGAAATGGCTATGCTGCTAACATATTTATTAATTTTAGTTGGCCTTTGAAATGGCAATGTAGAAACACTGAAATGGAAATGAGGGAGGGTAGAAGGGGTCATTATATGCTTATTTTCTTTGCATTTTTCCTTAGGCATCTGCTCTTAGCTCTTGTCAGAAAGGATATACTGAATCAGTGGGGGCCTCTGGTCATTCCTAAGGCCTGGGATGATTTTTTATGTTTGTTTCTACTAATTCTGCAGATGGGGAAGTGGTGTCAGTCTGACACTTGCTGGTATCTCTGTTTAAAGTGGTGGTGTAATATGGCATACTGTCCTCTGCTACTCTGTTACAAATGCTGAGACATCTCAGTTGTTCTGTAGTACAGTCTTGCTGGAGAAAATAAGAGAATATGGTGAAAAGTCTGTATCTTGAAGTGCAGGATGAGAGAATTAACTGTCTTTTGCTGGAGTGTTTCAAAGAGGAAGTTTAAATTTCAACAAGCATGAAGGAACCTGAAGGTTCAGACTAGTCTCACACTACAAAATGCATTTGATGTAAATTCGATTTCTGTCTTGAAGCAACTCAAATGGTATCTTAGCAGCTGGCACCAATTGACTATCTCCCGGAATTGGCATGATGACAGCAATCAAACTGAATTTATTGCTTAGAGTTTGATTCTTCTTCCGGACTCTTCCCCTTCTCAGAAATGTAATCTAGAATGTGTTCCCACAGGAATGATAGTTGCAAGCCTCCTTTAACAGCAAGGACAGAGCACGGTCCTAATGCAGGATGAAGATGTGATACTGCAGTGTTGAGCAGCCAGATTGTATATTCCAGTTGAAAATAGGAAGATTATGTAAAGGGGGGAGCACTGGTTTTTACTTCATGACATAGATTCTTATCACAGAGCTGATTCACACCTAAGTGTTAGTTTTCTTGATGCTTCTTTTTACTGCTTTAGGAAAGAATCTGCCTTTTCACTGAAGTAGCTAAAATTTAGGCTGCTAAAAGTTACTACCTCTGGTCCTTTTTCTTTTTCTTTTCTTAAGGCAGGTGTACTAAATAAAGAGGGAGCTTTAGCCACAAGACCTCAGTATAACTGCAGTTTGGTAAAGTAAGCCAGTAAATGCTGCAGTAGATGTAGTCCTTTGCACAGGGAACAATTTTGAAACAGTTTCTAATGTTTGTAGAAGAAAGTATGTTAGAATTAAGTTTTTACGCCTTGCTTTCTGAAAGGTGTGAAATTAATCACTTTTACTGATCTATGTCTAAACCAATAATTGTTTTAACCAGTATTTCAATTAGTTTTTAATTCTGATTTCTACTTCCTCATGCCAGTAGAGGGAATAACCTGAAATAAGCGTGCTTTTGCTCACATTTATTCCTAAAGCAATAAATTCCAGTGTTCCTTGGGCAGGTGGAGGGAATGGGATTCATGATGGGCACTTCTCTTTCAACCTCCCTGGCCAGTGATCCTTTGTGGAGCTTGTGGCTAAGCTGGGGCTGGAGAGCATGTTCAAATGGCAGCTGCCCACAGCTGATACAGAGCCCCTCTGTGCACCTCTTGGGGCGTCACAGCTCTGTCTGAAGCTGGGAGGATCTCGTGCAGTGCTGCCAGTGCAGAGTGGCAGTGTTGGCACCTGACACCAACCAGCTTCTCCTGCTCTCTGGCTCGGGTTTGGCCCTCACCCCACCTGCTTGGGACTGGTCTCCTTTTTGGGTTTGTGGTGGGTGTTCTCCAGGCTCTGCCTCTCACAAGCATGCACAGCTCCATGCAGTCAGGTCTCCCTGTGCTTCCCTGGCAGCCCCTTCTCACACAGCTTCTTAACAGGATGATTAGGCACAGTGAACTTTTCCTGAGTCTTTCTTGTTGTTGTTATGTAAATGTTCTCACTTGACAGCTCTAGACTACTGGGATTTATAGATATTCTCTACCCTGTCTGTGTCTGAAAATGTTCTCCAGGTCTTGCGTACCCTTGGAGGATAAAGACCTGGTGAGGATGAACTTCTTGCAAAGCAGCCATGTGTGTAGTGGCTAGAGTAGTAAACTGGGAGCTATTTCCCTGGAGAAAAATTGAGCCCAGAAATTTGGTCTCATGTTATTCTTCCATCTCTGCCACCACATCCTTATTTCAGGATATCAGACAGAACTGGTCAGATAATAAAATTATTTTCTTAGCAAAGAGTAAGAAATATGCATCAGTATAAAACCAGTTATATTCCACACTCGGCTGGAGATTGACAGGTGTTTGTGAAGTAATCTGCTTCTAGAATTTTATTTCTGTTGGGCATACCTTTCTTTAGCATCAAGTTATCCTGAGTATCTGTTGAAGTTTGATGCGTTGTGGAAAATCAGGACAAACTACGATGGTTTTGGTGTGCTGTCTCCTGTACTCAAGCAAGGTTGTTGTTTTAACCTTCCCAGTTAGAGTTCCTTACAGCAGTGACTTCACTGATAGTGCACAGCCGTTCCTGTCCATCCGTTGTGCATGAAGAGTCCTGCCTCAGTGAGGGGACTGCATGTTTGTGTAAAGTGGAGCAGTTCCATTTTTATAGGTCCTTAACTTTTACAAATTATGCTAGCACAGCCATTCTTGTTTTCTATTTAAGTAAATCCCTAGCCAAATCAAAACCCATCTCAGAGAAATCCCAGTTCTTTTAAAAGAAATTTTCTCTTCAGGTATGTTCTAAAGAAATTCAGCAGTAACGTCACTAGAATGACAGTGCTATGTTTCCAGAGCAATAAAGGTGTTAAAGGATACTTGGATTAAATGTCAGTTTACGTGCTGGATAGAGATACAAAAATTATATTGTATAAAGGGCTGATAAAGATAAATAGGTATTTACACTTTAGTTTGTATATTAAACATGAGTAAGTTTTCTCTTGTTTTTAAACACCATCTTCTTAAGCATTTATATTTTAAGTTTTGCTACAAAAGAGATACAATAGACTGGACTTTCCTGTCTGTGTAGATACTCACTGCTTCAGACTGCAGATAGAATAATTTCCCAAATAGCAAGATTCCTTTTTTTTTTGGCTGGAAAACAGTGAATGAATATTGGATGAGTATTTGTAATATCCTGTACTTAAGTTTTGAGCATCAGCTATTGTTCAGGGCTAGACAGCTCTGTAGCATAGCAGGAAAAGAGCTTAATGAAATCCAATATTTGGAAGCAGGAGGTAGATGAATTCAGACTTGGAACAGCAGTGCCGAATTTTAACAGGAAGGATAGCTAATATTTGGAGTAATTTCTGTGGGTGTATGACTTTATTTATCAGTTGAAGTCTTGAATGTGAACCCTTATGTTTTCAAAAGAATATACTTTGTTTTAGGCAAATTATGGAAATTGCTGGTTGAGTTTCACAGGTTTGTGAAAGGTGGGAAATAGACCAAATATCCCAGACCTAGAATCCTGTAAGGTAGGTCAGATGTGTTGTGCTCCTGTTAGCTATGAGGTGTAGTTCCACTGTGCATTAGGAATAAACATCTCCACTCCAAAATGACTTGCAGAAATAAGTTTTATCTTTAGGGCAGAGGGAGGAGAAATTATTTCTTTGCAAGCTCTTGGTAAGTAAGGGATCTTTTCATTGTTATTTTAATATCATTAAGATTGCTTTGCATTTTAAAGTTCAGAGAGACCCTGTATGGGAGAAGTGTTAAAGCCAATCCATTCATTGCTGTGTTGGACTCAAAAAAATTTGGATATTTTGTCTACTACTGGGCATAAAGCTTTGTTAGACCAGAGTAAAGTAGAAAATCGAGGTTCTGTTTTTATTTCTTATGCATTTAGGTGCTAGGTTTTTCCCCACAAGTACCAAATTTACTCTGTGAGTTGAATGTTTACATGGTGCCAAAGGCCACTGGGTGATGAAGACCTTTGGGGATGGGGTGGGGGAGCGATTATCAGGTCACTGTTTGGGCTGTGTGCTGGTGCTGCCTGGAACAGGACGAGTGATCCTGCAGGATCAGGAGCTGTGATCCTGCAGAAACAGGACTAGTGACCCTGCCGGATCGGGAGCTGTGACCCTGCCGGATCGGGAGCTGTGACCCTGCCGGATCGGGAGCTGTGACCCTGCCGGATCAGGAGCTGTGACCCTGCAGGATCAGGTGGTGTGACCCTGGAGGAGCAGGAGCTGTGATTCTACAGGAGCTGTGATTCTGCAGGAGCAGGAGCTGTGTGATCCTGTAGGATCAGGAGCTGTGACCCTGCAGGAGCAGGATCTGTAATTCTGCAGGAGCAGGAGCTGTGTGATCCTGTAGGATCAGGAGCTGTGACCCTGCAGGAGCAGGAGCTGTAATTCTGCAGGAGCAGGAGCTGTGTGATCCTGTAGGATCAGGAGCTGTGACCCTGCAGGAGCAGGAGCTGTGGTTCTGCAGGAGCTGTGATCCTATAGGACTCGCTGCAGGAAACCCGCCTAGCCTGACCTTTCGCTGCTCTCGGTTGTGGCGGCTGACTGCTGCGGGCTGCTGCTCCCAGGGCTGCAGTGTGCTTTTTCTCTGGGAGTTGTGCTTGAGTTGGCCTGTTTTGTTGCCCTGGAGACAGAAGAGTGTGGTATGCTTTCCCCCCGACCAGAAATAGTTTCCTGTACCTTGTGACCGGAGTGCTGTACTCCTCCTCTGGTCTCCAGCCAGGCTGTGTGGTGCTGGAGGGATGGGGTGTGGGGTGGTGACCTCTTGTCACAAGTTCTGGTGTGGCTGCTGCCCATGAACACTAGCTGCCCTGCCAGCTCCCCTCCCTCTGCACCGTGGTGTAGGATTTCAGGGGAGCAATTGCTCTTGATTTACATCTCCCATGGCATTTTGATGGTTATGTCATTTTGTTTGAGCCTTGCTCCTGTCAGCTGTCTGTCCTGACTGTCAGGACTTGGTAGCTGAGTAGCACGTGGTGAGCTCTTGCCTCTTCTTCCCCCTTTGCTCAGCTGTTTTTGCTGTCTGCTTCTCTGTGTCCTTGTACTTGGGAACAGATTCTCAGCAAGTATAGCTGTGCAAAAGGGCAATGTGATCCGGGTGGATGAAGGATCCCCTTCTGTAGGAGTTCAAGTAGAGCTGGGAGGGAAAGTGGGGAATTTGCAGGGCCAAAACATGCGAGCAGGCTGGGGATAGTTTATCTTAAACTCTTGTCCTCCTGTGAGAATCTGTCCTGAGTGCAGAACGTGCAGCACTGTCTGGTACTTTGCAACTGTGTTTTGCAAAACTTCATTTGTGAGAGATGCTCCTAAAAGGGAAGCAGAGACACCCCCACTCCTCCCAGCCAATGCAGGTGAGGAAGTGCTTGCACTGCACCAAGGCCTTGGGAGCATGGAAGCTCTCCAGGCTTTCTTGCTGCCTGGTATTTTATTGGAGAGTGGTTCTGGCTCAGAACTCTAAAATATATGTAACAACAACAATAATTTCCAGGACTGAGAAGGAAGGAGAGATGAAAGGAGTAATTTACCTTCCCCCATCCCTGAACAATAGCAGATGAGGATGTAAGCACATCTCAGCTCTATAAAGCATTAATTGGGACATTTTCTGTAGTTCAGCAGTGGAAGACAGGAATTGTGCAATGCCCTGAGCTTCTATTCCCAGCCTGGGAGAGAAAAGTGTTCTGTGCTGAGATTTGGCTCAGTCTCTGTCTTCTACTCATAGGGAAGAGAACAATTGCCAAAAGCCTCCTTTACAGAGAGAAGGGAAGATGATGCAGAGACCAAGGAGCTGAACAGGCAATTTCCAGGCAGAGTAGTGCAGTGCAGCTTTGTTGAAGTGGGTCTCTAGTGTGGTTCCTATAAATCAAAGGGTGCTGCATTCCTACCAGTGATCTGCTGGGTAGTCCAATCAGCCAAGGGTCCTGCTTACTTCTGTGAAGGTCTGTGTGTGACAGGGATGCAGAGTCACACCTGTGCTGATGATCTGCTGGAGAGGAAATGTCAAGAGTGGGCAGGGACTGCTACTTCCCATTGCTGTGTTCTTTAGATGGCTGGAATGAGAAGTCCAAGGACTGGATGTTCTTACTTGTCTTGTTCTAGGCATCTGCATCCACAGAAGTCTGGATTTTAGCAGCTGCCAGGGCTGCCTAAAGATTTTGTCTCCCTCAGTTCCTTTCAGTCAACCTATGCTTGTCCAGTGTGAACATTTCACAGGAGAAGATGGGGTTATTGTAGTGTAAATTCACTGCTGTAGTGAAAAGTGTCCATGGCTAAAAAGCCCCTTACTTCTTGGCTGAGAAAGGCAGAGTTGCTCTAACTCCTTCTCCTTTCCTTGTATTCACACATGGGAAGAAAAACCATTTTTTAGTCTCCTCGATATTTTTCTTTAATCCAGATGAATGTCGTGCTTGAACTGATGTTGCCTTTGGGCTGGAATAAGCATACTTAGCATTTGAGCAGAACTTCTTGCCTGGAGATTTCTAAGTGCGTGATCAGCATTTCACCAGCGAGTTTGTCCATGGGTACTGAAGTATGGTTACCTTTACAGTTCACTGAAGCTGGCAGAGTTCCCTACTTCATGTGATGGCTGAGCACTAGCAGGAGCTGTACATTTCTCCCTCCTCCACTGCCCTTCTTTCACGGTTTCTTTGGAGTGGAAGCAGTTCCTTTTCCCATTTCATGTGTGTTATTTTTTCTGGGACTTATCCTCCAACTCTCCAGCCTTGGAGAAAGGATACCTCGCAGAAGGGGTCTCACTGGAAGTGGCTTTGCTTATTTGAGAAGCTGATGGAAGAGCAGTGCCTTTCATTCTGCAGCTACTCACTTTGAATCAAAGGATGCAATACCAGTTTAGTGCTGGCTCTGTAGTGGGAGCAGCAGTGCTTGTGCAGCCTCAGCTGCAAAGTCCTCACCTGAAATGCCTGTGAAGTTTTGGGAGACCAAAACATGTTCCAGCAGTTCCCAGCCTATCTATCAGGATGTCTGCTGGGTCACTGTGTTCCTCTCTCTGTTGAGTATGAGCAAGAGCTTAATTCAGAGATGTGGTGCCTAACACCTTGTTTCTTATTCTTTTTCAGATCACCAGAAACTGGAACGTGAAGCTCGAATTTGCCGACTTCTAAAGCATCCAAATATTGGTAAACTTCCTTTGGTTCAGAGGGGTGGGGACAGGAGTAGGACTGTGTCTCAGCTAGCATGCTGTAAGAGAATAGATGTATTCTGAATGTTCACAACAGCTGATCAAAGTTGCCTGTTGAAATCACCTCAATAGTTTCTCTCTCTGACAAATTTTGCATTCAGCCATGTCCAATTCCTTAGCATCCCAGCCCGAAGAGTTCACCAAAGAGTGCCATGTTCTTGCCTGCTCACCCCTGCAGAGCTGTCCCTGCTTTTTGGGTGATGCATGGCTCTTGTCTGCTCATCTGACGTTCTGCAATGGGAGTGAGGTGTTGTGTTTGTTTTCCTCACATCCATCTTCTGTTTGTTCTCCTTGGCCTTTAGTGACATGTCTGTTTAAATGCTGTATTCAGAGACGTGCCCAAAGTTAAAAGGGGGTAGGCTAATACCTCAGCTTCTCTCATTGCAGTGGCCATTTACTCTGAGAAGACACCAAAACCAAATTGCCCATATTGAAGGAGGGGAAAAAAAAGAGTACTGGAGCAAAGGGAATGGTTTGTCTAAAAATACAGAGAAAGGAAAAATAGGGCACAACATTAAAAAAAAACCTACCTTATTTACTGAAATGTAGAGAGAGGGGATGGATTTTTGTCTAGTTCCAAAGCACCATGGAAGCTTGGACCATTAATAATCCCCTTTTTAGCTTTTTAAAATAAATAAAGCCTCTGGGATCCTAGCTACAATTTGATTTGAGCTAATTTATTTAAGAAAACATTAAGAAATACCAAACTGCCACTTTTAACCAAACCACAGTTAAATATCCATTCCTGGGCAGACTATGATGTATTACTTTGTATTACTTTTGCATAACTCAGTCAGCGGAGATAATACTTCAAGGCCATCTCTCTCGTCTTCTGACTTTCATCTTTGTAATTACTTGCTCCTGTCCTCTGAAGGCCTGGGAGAGGAAAGGTGCCTTAGAGGATACCCCATGGACTGGCATCTGTACTCTATTCCATGCATGATGAACAAGCAATTTCCACAGGCTCAGGACCTCACATAATTAAAAGTTCCTTAGCAGCTGCTTTTAATCAGAAAGAGCTTTCTTCATCTGGGTGTAGTTGTGGTGTAGGTATGGCTTGGGAGGACCAGGGGCCACCTTCTCCAGTAACTAGCCAGTAAATTTATTGCTTGGCAGTATTCAGACTCACTGAAACTCTAGTTATTTCACTTAATTTGTCCTGTAAGTCTTACTATACTTAGTTTAGAAGGTGATGTCACTTTATATTTTGACCTTCACTTCCATCATCTCTTCCTTTTTATAATTTCTTACATCTTTTCTTTCCAAACCTCTTACAGAGTTAATCTTATACACAACAAAACCACTCTTACAAGTAAACATCATGGATAGAGAAATGTATGACATTCCTGGTTCAATTCTACAGTTGTAATGCATGGCAGTGTTTGTCTCCTGTTCTGCTGTGGTTAGGAAAAGGCAGTTTGGGAGAATGTCAGTGGGCCTTGCATTTTCTACAGAGAATTTCTTGTCTTCCAGTTTGTCTTTTAAGAAAAGGAACTAATCATTTGTAAACTCAGTGAGTGCTTACAAATAAAAATAAGGGAATTAATTTTTATGCCTACAACACAGAATCAAAGTGCATTGAATAAAACCTCAAGAAGTCATATGGTTCATTCAGCAGTCCTGTGAAAATCTTTTATACCTGGCTGGTTTCAGGCATGTTTGTACTTAAAAACCTTTAATCCTTTCACAGCCCCTGGTGGCAGTCTTTCAAATGTTTCATTTTTCTGTCACTTAAACATTAAAACATAATTTGCCTTTCTCTTAGCGTCTTTCTAGTTCTATCTGGAGTATCTGTTGAGAGTAGTTTTTCTTTCTTGTAACAATCTTTTACATATTTGAAGACTGTTATCATGTCTCTTTTTAGTCTTTTTCTTCAGACTAAACAAACCCAGTTCTTTCAATCTTTTCTCATATGTCATGTTTTCTAGACCTCCAGTTCTTTTTTTTCCCTTTTACCCCCTCCTTCTTTTCTGGACTCTCTCCAGTTGCTTCATATCTTTCTGGAAATGTGATGCCCAAAACTGGACATGACTGAGGTCATGTCAGTGCTGTCCAGAGTGGAAAGAATTGCTTCACCTGTCCTACCAAAGATGTTTGTTTTGTACATCAGCCTTTGAAGCTTTTCATTTAAATATATTGTTGATGCATATTTGTTTTTTGACACATTATTGGTCCAGGCTATTTTCTGCACAATTTCTGGCAAGCAAATATTTTTTTCCCATCTTGTATAAATGAGGATCTCTATTGAACTGTATATTATCTTTGTCTTTATTAAGAGACACTAAGAAATCCAGTCTGTGGGTTCCTCCCTCCACATTTGTCAAAAGCATTTTGATTTATCTTCTGATAAAAGGGTTGCAGCTCCCACAGTAATGTGGTCTTTAATAACAATGCCATATATTGCATTATGTAGATAGTTAATAACACTGTTTAATACTGTTGGACTCCAGTCAAACTCTTGAAGATATCACTTCATACATTGTTCCAGTGTGACAGTGATCAATTTTGAGTACTTCTTTCAATGAGTTGTATACACTGTTGTCAGCTAGTTTTGAATACACATTTTTTCTTAATTGCTTGTGGAAAGAGCATGTAAGATGCTGTCAGAAGCCTTGCTGAAGTCCAGATGCTACATGCATTGCTGCTTCCATGTTCCTTGGACTTGTTATGTTGTCATAGAAGAGAAACATGTTGTTTTGATAGAGTGGGGTTTTTTCCTCGAAATGTGTATTAGCACTTAGTAATCACCTAGTTACTGGCATTCCATGTTGTAAACTCTTCTGGGTGAGTACTTGGTGCGTTGCCTCAGTGTGAGCTATGTGAGTAACACTGCACAAACCGTGAAGAATTCTGCAGCTTTTGCACTTGCTTTCAATTTCAAGTTTTGTTGTCATTGTTTTTGTTGTGAACTGTGTTGCAACACAATTGCCTTCGTCTAGAGGGACTCAGCCTGTAGTGAGTCTGGGGCAGAAGTCTGAAAGTTACAACTGTGTGGCAGACTGCTTTTCTCTCTTGCCTGTACACAGGATATAAAGCAAGCCTGTTGTTGAATTTGTGGTCTTGTGCATTTACTACTCTGATAAAATAAAGATTTCTCTAGATACAAAGTGATATTTCCATTTGCTGTTGCTTTTTTTTTTTTTTTCCTTAATGACTGCTTTCTGAGTTATCCTAACATGCCTTCGTCAAATATCAGCTCTAATTACAGGCTTTGTCTCTGTAGTTGGGTGTTTGGCTTGTCTTTAGATGCACATTGTGGCCAAGGTAGTCAGAGTGGAGTGATCCTTCTAAAAGCTTGGTGTTGCAATAAGGGTTTTTTGGTCTGGACAAAATTGATGCAGTTTTCTTCTGATTTCTGACTTATGGTATGCATGATATGGAATGTGTCATTAGAGCTCGTCAGACTTCAGTAGAGGAAGGATTCTTTCCCTTAATTTCAGTTTGTTCTTTCTCCTTCTGACAACTTCTAGAGAACTTTGCATTCTGGCCCAGAGAGCCATTTGCCAGCCATGGTCATCAAATACAGCAGAACTGGACAGAGATCAGTCAGGGATCTGCTCTTTTCAAAAGAAGGCACCCATTACTGAGGATATGGGTGTGTAAAAGAGGCAGGAGACAACATCATTAAAACCCCACTGTCCATAAAGAGATAAAGTGCCTGTGGAAGTTGGCATGTGTTATGGCTCTGTCGCAAATTCCACTTCTAGAAGAGCTTAGTGTTCCAGTGATTCACTTACATATAGATCTTGTGCCATTAGGCATGGATGTATTTGTGAACATGAAGAAGAGAATGATACAGGTGCTTCTCCCTTAATCCCTGTTTTGCTGGAATGAGACAGATTTCTGTAAGAGCACTCACAGCCCTGACCCTTCATTTGCAGATGCTCTGCTGGTTATGCCACTGAAACCAGTGCAATTGCTAAGATCAGAGCTGATCTTACAATGTCTTGAATAACAACTCCTGCTTACAGGAACAGCTCTTTTGTTCTTCTGCTTAGTTGAAAACTTTAGCTAGTCTAAAAATCTGAATTTGACTTTTAAGTCCTGTAGTTCATCCACTACAGATACTGTCTTGTGAAACATTAATTTTTCCCCCATGCTTCCCATGCTACCCATCAAATTTTAAAGCAGTGACAGAGCTAGGAAACCTAGAATCTTCCTGCATGTTTGTTCAGTGTAGATATGAAGTTCAGAAAGCTGTTAAACGTGACCTTTCCTGTCTTAGGACTCCCAAAGCAGTAATGATGCAAAATTCAATCAAAGTCATCATTCATAGTTTTGAAAAGTCTTTTCTAGCATTCTTCTACAAAGCTAGGGTTGTGACTTGTTTAGTGTACAGAGCAGAAGTCTGCTCTGTGTGTGGATTTTGTCCACTGTGTTGTTAGGTGTTGCCCTTCTAAATTTTCTTTGTAATGGTAGTCTGAATATGTGCCTCTTCTCTGGATTTGTCATCACTTGATCTGTACTCTTTCTTAGGTATTTTTAATCCAACTGTACAAAAGTAGTTCTTGAATCTCTTTTGTTCATAGTTGGAACTGGGCACTTCTGGTTGGTCATTGTGCCCCAGCTCATGGCAGCCCATTGCTGTGAAGAACTGCATGCACTTAGGTCTAAAATAATAAAAACACATATTTTAAGAGAGGTTGGTAGTAGCCCAAGAGCCAGAGCCAAATTCTTTTTCTGATTTCTGCCTTTGTATCCTCTGCTGAACTGCTTCAGAGTTAATTTCTTTGAGAGAATTTATAGCAGTGGTGAAATGCTGTCCTCAGCATCTATCAGAATTATTGCTTTTTCAGGTTTTTCCTACTTCAGACTTCTCCAGAATATACTTGCACCTGAATTCTTCTTATTTTAACTTCTATCCATTGGCTTTTCTCAGCATAAACCCACAATTTTGGACATGTCCTTATTTATAATGGGGAGAAAATGGTATAGAAATCTCCTGTGAATTAGAGGAATTTCTTTTGATCCA
This sequence comes from Oenanthe melanoleuca, assembly GCF_029582105.1. Taxonomy (NCBI): domain Eukaryota; kingdom Metazoa; phylum Chordata; class Aves; order Passeriformes; family Muscicapidae; genus Oenanthe; species Oenanthe melanoleuca. Next base: position 14,817,563 of record NC_079340.1, read on the forward strand.
GTTGACTTTTATTTCCTTTGACAAGTGGTCTGTCGTCCTAGTACCTCTGAGTTGTGGGTGTGATTTTGATGGATGTGTATAAGAAAAGGGCTCCAGTTTGTGTGCCCTTAAATGCTGGTTACAGTTGAAGTGTGAAGTGGGGCAAAGACAGAAGGAAGGATGCTGTGCTTTTGTGTACAGCCAGCTGGAGAATCCCACAATGCTCATAACGAACCTTTGTGGGAAATGGTGCATGGATCACGTCTTCAGACTTAATACTGGATTTATTGTCTTGGTGGTATCAGCCACAACTTCAGGTTCACTCATTCCTCATTTTAAGATATTAGTCTTGATAACAAAGCCTTCAGTATTTCCTCACTGCTGCCATTTGGAATGTTGTCCTATCACCTTTTCCTTAACAAGAGATTTGAATTGCTTCCTTAGTGAACAAGAAAAAATCCGTAGGCTGTGTTTTGCTGTAAACAGCAGATTTCCTTGTTTTCATTTGGCTGTAGGCATCCAGACTGCCTTTGCAATTGGGACAGAAAGGATGTGATGTGCAAAGAATAGTTAAAATGCTGGCCATTCTCCAGTGTTTTGGCCATGATTGCTGCCCTATGGATACTCAGTTGTATCCAAGTGGGATGCTCCCATGCATGACTGTCTTTAAATCTGCTGCCCTGCAATTTCTGTTGCTGAGGGACTGCTTCTGATGCAGAGGGGATGGTGTGGGGAAGGTGGAGTAGGGGGATAAGAGACCTTTTAGTAGGAGTTATGCTTTGGGACTTTCTCAGTTACTGAGCAGCTTTTCTTTGGAAGTGTCAAGGGGCTGTCGTAGAGGACAGCAAGTTGCTGAGCTTCCTAAGAGGTCAAATAATAATATTCTTGGACTTATGCCTTTAACCTGCTCTCCTCCTGTCTTGCCAAAAGAAAAAATACCACCAACAAACACTCAAAACAGACTATCAGCTGAAGTGAGTTCCTGCTAGAAAGTTTGAGCCTTTGAGTTGCAAGTTACCATTTGTTATTTCCAGTCTCTGCACTGTTAGACATTTAGGTGAGTGCCCATGCATGTTTGCCTGATAGAATGCTCCCCAAAACCCCAGGCTATCCACCTTTTCGCTTCTCATTCTGATTTTCACAGTTAATTCTTTCACTATTATTTATCTCTGCATGTTTTCTTCTTTTGCTGCCACCTCTTCCTATAGCTTTTCCTGTAGTTTTAAGAAAACAATTTCTCCATAATCCATCTTAATTTGGGCATGGAGTAATAATTGCATTTTTTCCTTGCCAGGGGATATATTTATTCTGTATGTCTCTCTGGTCTGTACTAGAGAGATATTTGGATTCCATTATTCATCTATTTAGCTGCGAAATTTATCTGTATGCAGGCAATCCTTTCAAAAAGTAAGTAGTGGGATGAGGGCCAGATTCTGCGCACTCAAAGGTACTGCAAAAATCGGAGGAGGATTCCCCTACTTGCTGCCTTCCCCCCAACACTGCAGAGTGGAGGGAGCCTCCTTTGGGCTGGGAGCAGGGTGGCTCAGTGACATCCTGCAGGTAACTGCTGCCTTTGGAGCAGAGCCCACGTCCCTGCCAAGGGCTCATGGCTGTCCTGGGCAGCACCAGGCACGAGCTGAGGACATCAGGGTCACACAGCAAGGTTTGGGGATGGCAGGCAGAGCACCTGCCTGCAGGGATTCATCCCTCATGGCAGAGATGCCAAGATGCAGAGCATTGTATGAGAGGGCTAAAATTTGTCGTGGCCACTATGTGTATTTACTTAATTTTAATAAAGTGGGTGTTCTCTAAGTATTTTATTTTGAGGTTGGCTCATTATTATTTTGGGTGTTTTTAGCAAAAGCTCTCATATAATACTAGTGGTTATCATAAGTACTCTGCTTATCTGCTATGTGGCTAATAGGAAATTATTAATAACAATTCTGGATGGTCATGATTGCACTGTTATCAGGAGAGCAGGAAATATTCCTGTGAATGCACTCTTTTGGCTCATCTAGTGTTTAAGTAGGACATTCTAAATGTTATGTATCATGTGCTGAACTTCAGCTTTTCAATACAGACATTATAAAATCAAAGGGAAAATAACATTTACTTGGCACTGAAATGTTTTTTAAAAATACTTTGTGTTTTTTTTTTTTTTCTTTTTACATCTGCAGAAAGACAGGTTTCCTAACAGGAAAGGTACTGTTCTCCCTGCAGTTTTTTTCTAAGCTGTGAGTTTCTGTGCATTAGAGAATTTCCTGACTGGGCACTGCCTTAGCCTCATCTTTTAGGCTGGAGAGTTAAAAAGGTTACAGTGAGAACAATGGTGAGGGGGACAGGAAACCCACCTCTGTGCTTGTGGGCCCTTTCGTACTTCCTTAGTACTGTTCTGTGTCTTTCTTTGCAGAGCCTGCAGCAGCTTGGTTCTGCCTGAACCTGAGCAGACCTTAACAAATCCTCCTTCTCTTCCATTTTCCAAAGCTTTAGAATGCAGTTGGTGTGAAATGCTGTGTGTCTGGGGAGTCTACAGCAGGCTGCTGTATGTCCAGCATAGCGTGACCTCGCTGTGTCAGATTTGGGAGGGGAGGGAAGGAGAGCACGTTTCACTGTGTCCTGTTAGCTAACTGTCCTGCTGCTGCTGGTTACTGCTCTGACAAAGCTGGTCATTAGCTGCTGGGATGGATGATTTCTAGAGGATTATTTGCATTACACAATTTAATGCTTTTTAATAGCAAATTTTTAATTAAAAGGCGAGTCCTTTTGGAAGCAGCCTGAGCAGCTGCAGCTGAATCCTGCGTGTTTAATGTAATTAGAGAAACAGCTGGGGTGGGAGCTGAGCACCCAGCTCACAGGCAGTCACAGGTTGGTGGTGGCTCCTCGTGGGATGGACATCCTGAGTGATGTGAAGCGTGCAGGAAGTGTCCTGGCACACTGCCAGGCTGGGAGATGGTGGGACAGTTCCCATCTTGGCTGCCCAGGCTGGTGAGCAGCTGGGGAAGCAGAGACTGTGGGTGGTAGCCATCTGCGTCAGTTCACTTGTCACTGGTGCTGCCGTGGACCATAGTGCTCAGTTTGCAGTCAGTCGGGCCATGTGTGTTTGTAATAGTTTCAGCACCTCCTGGCACTTTGCACAGTATCAATGAAAGAGGAAATCAGGTAGGTTTTGCCCTCCAGTTTTATTCTGCTGCTTCTTGTATGCAGAGTCTCTTGAAATGAACCCTTGCAGCATCTCTTACCTCCTCCATTTCTCCATGATACAGGCAAATGTCTGATGTCTGGAAAGTGGCTGAAAAGTGAAGCTGTGGTTGTTCCTAATGAGTGGCTGATGTTTGAATAACATGGTTCAATCCAGAAGATCCCAGAGAACTTTTGAGTTTGCATTACTAAGGCTGTGTGGAAGAGTTCCTGTGTTGCAATTGCCATGACCCAGGAGACAAGCATAAACCTCTACATTGTCTTGTATTGGCTCTGCAACACTGGCAACTTAATTTGTGTAAATATTGCATAAACACAGTACGCAGTGTTTGTTGGTTCAGAGGTAGTTGGCTGATATTGTCCTTTATGTACCCGTAGTATCAAAATGCTTGACACTTAAGAGCACCAGTGAACCTAGATACAACCTGTAGCTTGAACACTTCCCTTAAGGATGGGCAAAGACCACTGATATGTAGGAGCAAGCAGATTTCAGTCCATGTTACCTTTTTCTAAGCAGAGATGAGTGATTGCTGCATGAAGATGCCGGGAATTGTCCTGTGAAATTCTGCTTCTGTGCTTCTTTTTGTTGCAACTTTGGAAACTTCTTTGCTTGAAGATATTTATTTGCAGCAGGTTGCCCGAGATCACACTGTGTTAACAAGAGCCTGCCTGCCCCAGCCATGGGCTAAACCCCTGTACAGCCCTGCTCTGCTGTTTCCTGTGGATATGGGATACAGGGAATGTTCATCCTGGGGCTTATGTGGCAGGCATAAATGCTCCTGGCCTGTTGTGCTTGATGTAAGAGTAAAAAGATAATATTCAGCACACTGGACAGAGTGAAAGGGAGATGTGGGTCAAAGCTAGGTTAGGCATATTCTGTGTTTGTGATCCCAATACCAATTAGCTTTTTAGATATGACCTTTTAAAAATGCCTGTTGGTTTTCAGTGTCTTGTGTTCTTGTAGTTCAGGTGGATTTTTATAAAATTTGATAGCTCTTTTCTGACTTCTTCATGATTCACTTTAACTTTTGCATTCACAGAGCCTTGCTTTGCGTGACTCAGCAGCGATTTGCATTTGTTGTTAGGCTGCTCTAGTTTGTTATGAAGGAGATTTTCCTCTTATGTTGTTGGTTTGTATCACAGGCATTCAGAGAGCTGAGGCTGTCTGTTCAGGGTCACTTTACTCAGGCATGTAATGCAAGCCATATGGCATAACTGTTACTGCTTTGCTGTTTTTCACTAAAATGCCTAATTTTCTCTCGTCAATATAATACCTTATCAGTATTATTTATTTCTAAAATAAAAAATGTAAGTGCTCAAGGATTTTTAAACACTTTGAAGTAGCAGCTTGAAGTTCTGTTCTTGAGGCAAGATTTCCAGTGGGACTCTGAAGACAGCAGGCAGGAAAAAGTAATATTCACAGCAGATGTTCTTAGAAAGTGCTTGAACTCCTGGTGCACAGCTGCTGTTAGATTCAGTAACCGCAGCACGTCCCCTTGAGCCACTCAGTGTGGTATCAGCTCTTTGCAAATGCTCTGGATTGCGTTAGGGCCTCGGACCTTCCTCACACTCCCACACAAGACAGAAAAAACTTGGCCTAACTTGCATCAGCATGTGCTGAAGATCTGAGTTTTTGGGCAAAGGGAGCCATTTGATATCACTGTTTTTCTGTTGTTAGTTGCTTTTCCAAGAGACCAGCATTGTGGGAGATGCTCCCTGTACAGATAAAATCGGTTTATATAGGATACGGCCGGAGAGGAGACTGAGGGAAGACAAAGATGATAAAGCAGTTAACTAGGCTGTGTCTTGTGTGTTGTGATGCCTCACAGCTCTTTAACAGTGCAGTTACATGTGTGCATTTAAAACTGGGGGGACAGCTTTGAGTAGCAGACTCTCCTCACTCTTGGTGGAGTACCACTGCAGTACCAGATTCAGAAATACTTTTAAAAAAAATTAGATACTTTAAAAAAAAAAATAGCCTTTCTTTGTGACTTGCTGAAGCCATTTTCATCAAAATGTTGTACTGAAACCATTGCTTATTCCTCCCAGAATTTATATGCTACTTGGAGATATCATCCAAGTGGGGATGCACACTTTCTGCTGACTGAGCAGCAGATTTTGTTGGAAAGGTTTCTACCTACCAGTCTGTAATTGATGCTGCTCCTTTGGAGAGCATTTGTTCTGGCAGTGCTTACTAGTGCTCTGGGGTTTCTTAGGTATTATTTTGAAAGTTATCTGTGAGACTTGTCAGTCTTACAAAATTAGATGTGTTTGTGAACTCTACAAAACCTCTTTTTTGTGTGTGAATGGGACCTTTTTTTTTCCTGAATAAAACTTTGGGTGAAGTCTTTCACCATATCCTGTAATTGATTTAGTGCCTTGTTGTCCGACCTGCTTCTGTTTTCTTTCCTACTCCCCTCTCTGTCTGTTCTTGTGAACGTAACCATTGTAGTACATCCCTCAGAGATCTTTGAATGGGAAGTCATCAGGTGACTCCAGCTGCGAGTGGTGTTGGCAGGGTCTAATTTCCTACATCTGTAAGAATCCCTGTATTAAAAATGTTTGGCTAGGAAAGAAATACGGTTTGAATTGCTGCTTCTGGGTAACAGAATCAGCTAATAGAAATAATCTACCTCATCTTCTGGTGAATAGAGTGAGATGAGCTTCCTTGGCAAATACTGATCTCTTTTTAGCTTGGTCATATTTTGAAAGACACTGTTACTGTTGTGCAACTTCCCTCTTGTCGCGACTTGAGACTCTTTTTGTGATATGTGCATTTGTCTAGCCAGCCGTGCTAGACACATGCATCACTGCTCCCCTGATGAGAGAAAAAAAACCCAGTACTGTAGTATTTTTGAAGGAAAATTTAACTGGATGAATACTTTTGTTTTTATTTCTCTGTTTTTTTTAGTATGGATAATCAGGTTTCAGGAGTACTTTGCCCTCCAGTGTCTCCATATAATTATATTTTTCACTCTCTCGTAACCTCTGTCAACAGATTATACAGATATAAGCAGCTTTTGTGGGCTCTGCTCAACCACTGTGTTAAAGCTGAACTTGTGGTAATAAAGGAACGGTTAGACAGCGTGCCAGGACCAGCAGCCTGTGGAAGAAATGGGATCCTCTTTTCATGGGAAGATGTTTGAAACAGAGGACAACTCAGTACTTGTTTTACTCTTGGAACTGGCCATTCAGGAGCCTGTGTTCTGCATTCAGGTGGAGGACATTTGCAAAGGCTGTCTTTAAGCAGAGAGGGCTCTGTACTGTCCTCATAGTGAAGATATCAGATGTTTTCTGATGTTTGTGTATCTTCGTGCTGAATGTGGCGAATCACCCAATGTGGATCTTATTTGTGAATCACCAAAGTGGAGAGGAGGGGCAGAAGCTTTAAAAATGTTTTTTATTATTCAGTTACTTCTGAATATATACCATTTCAGGGACTAGCTGAGTAGTTTTGGAAAAGGGAGGTCATGTTTTTAAGCTAATCATCCCTTAGTTAGGGATGGGGATGCTAGCACTGTAGTAGAAAACCAGGTGTCTTAACTTTGCATGTCAGTAGAATGAACCATGGCCTTGGAGCTGCCCATTACTGTCTCTTTGCTAGTCAGGAAAGCTCTTGTGGCTCTGAAGAAGGGTGGATAAGCAAAACTTCAGGGGGGAAGGACACTAGGTTTTATTTCTCTTCTGCTGCTGGGTACTGCTTTTGTTCTTGTGCATCAGTATGAAGTTAGAGCTAGAATTGAGTCACAACAATTTTGGTATATTCAGACTTTTTTTTTTTTTTTTAAATCCTTTCTGACTCCCCTCATTGCTGTCCTCCTCCACACTTAAAGCCTTCTATTCTGAGCTGTCACTAATTATTCCTGTGCAAGGTGGTGGTGCCCAGTGCAATTTTTCTTCAGCTTTTTTGAGTTTTGCTATTCTACCACTACTCCCTGAGTTTTGTTACCTCAGCAGATGAAATCCCAGGCAGATTTTGTTCAAGCATCATTGTGGGCTGTTGTGAGGAGGCAGCTCCCTTGTTAAGTTAATGACCTGTGTCCTGCCTTCAAGGCCCTCTTTTGCCGTGCAGCCCTAGGGTGGTGCACAATGTCAGTATTTATGAACTGTCTCTGTCATCCTGTCATGGTTCCTCACCTAAGGATGCAAGTAGTGTTTTACTGTCCTTGAAGGCTCTTTTTGCTTCCTCTGCCAGTCTCTGCTAGCTGAATTGCTACTTCCTTCCATTTTAATAATGTAGCTGACAAAATTGCTTCCCTTGGGACAAAGAAATACACCAATCAGTACATTTGTGTTTTCTTTTCTGATGTAATTTGCTGCCCTAATATTTGCATCAAAGTTTATTGTTCACTGTTTCTCACTTCTACCTGCTGACATGTTTGCATGTCTTTTTCAAGGCCACTGTTCTCAGCATGCTAATGGCTATACTACTCCATTTTGATGTCACTCATGCCACTCTCCTCTGTGCTTGCTGTTCTGTCAGTGTTTTGGTGACCATTCTGGTGCCAGACAAAGGAGAATGCTTTCTCATGACCACTGAGCGTCACCAAACATGACCTTGGTAGTACATTGAGCTATCTTTGAAGTTTCTCCATCTGTTCATAAGGTCTCTCTGCAGACTACTTCTTGTGTTCTGGGCTTCAGCTTTTTCTGCTTTCACCTCAAGCAGTCTTCACTGGAGTGAAAACTGCCCTGGACTGGAAAGCCAAGGCTCTTTTTCAACTACTTTCCATCCTTTTTCCAATCTTCAGTGGAAATCTTCTCTCCTAGGAAATACCTTTCTCCTCACTTGTATTTTTGTAATGCCACCTCTGCTGGTTTCTGCCAAGTGCTCAGGAGGCAGGTTTTCTTGTAAACACAAATTTGTGTTGCAGTAAAGTTAATACAAACCCAACTAAAACTGCTTACTTGGAATAATTTTTTGTTTGCAGCAAGGGATTTACGGGACCTAGTTCCTCAGGGTGATGTGTCTGTTCTCACACTTTAGGGACGGCATGTTGCACCTGAATGCTGTACTGGCTTGTTTGCAGCATTTTGCTGGACGGAGTGCTCCTCCCAAACCCCTGCAGTTAGATATGCAGTAGAAATTCTAAGGAAAGGAAATTGGCCAAGGGATTAGGTCAGAGAGTTTGCAAAAAAAGGGAGGAAAAATATGGGAATCAACAGGCAAAAAGAACAAGGAAATAATTAAATCCTCTGAGGAAGGGTACTGGCAGTGGTCTCTGCACATCTGTGCTACTCTCTTTTCTGGATTCGAGTGTCTTTGCATGCATGTGGAAGGGTGCCTTAACAAAGGAGAGGTGCAAGGAGGAGTAGAGAAGAGCATTGACAACATGTGCAAAAGCTGTTCCATATGTGCCAAGTGCCAGTTTGAAATGTTCCTAAGACAGTGATGGTAGCTGACGTCATGCACTGATAAGAGGTGTAAACTGACTACTTGATACTGACAGAGAGAAAATCATGATACTGGGAAAATCAAGGCAGATGACCTGCATTATATGTGGGAGAGAATGGAGGATAGGGAAGAGAGGCAAAAGTACCATTGAAGAGACAGAGCAGGATAATGAGATTTTTCTTGTAACGATGAGAACGGTCAGCACTACTTTGGTCAATACTCAATTACAAGGTGTTAAAGTGACTGAGAACCAGTCTTGTCTCAGCAAGTGGCTTTACTTGGGTGAATCAATAGGCAAAAAGTATAGGTGGTCGTGGGAAGAAGACATCTTGTTCTAGTCAGGATGTGAAGGTTTAGGAATTGAGTCAAAGAGAATTGCTGACTTGTGACTGATTGGCAGGGAAAAGAGTGAAGATCTGCAGCAGAGGAAAAAAGCAAAAAGTAGGGTTTATATAGCTATATGAAGTTTCTCCTCTTGGGTTACAGTGGTGCCTAGGTATCCAAGAATGGTCAAAGAAATGGAGATTTTGCTTCAGATAAGAGGGAATGGCAGCATGCTGAATGCATAGATACAATAGTTACTGCCTGTGTATAACATAGGCAAAGGAGAACAGAACCTCAGAGATCCCAAAATATCAGGGGATAGTGGCCCATCATGGGCCTGGGACATGGAACGGTAAAAGATGAGAGTTAATTTAGGTAATAGGAACAGAGTTAAGGAGGGATAGCTGGAGGTGGATGAAATTTTGACGAGTATAATGGGATCAAATAATGTCTTTGGAAACAAGCAGGTCAGAAAAATGAGACAAGAAATTAGTTCTGAATTTTGTGTAAGGATTTACAACTTAAGTCAGTATGAAGTGGGGAAAAAGAAGTAACAGAAGAGAACATTGATGAGCCTTACAGGTAAATGGCACAAAGGAGACTAATGGTACTGACATGTAGGTAGGGTCAGAAGTCAATTTATGGATTTATTTATGGATGGGGGCTTCTTTCAGGACTTGGAAAAAGGTTTGTTTTAGGAAATATGGATTGGGAGAGATGCCAAAATATGAGCATATAGGAAAAAGTTGGCAGATGCAAAAGGAGGGTGCTGAAACATTAGAGAGGAAGAATGAACAGGAGGTCAGAGATACTCAGAGCTTGTTTTGATGCTGGTGAGGGGTGAATGTGTGTGCAGGACACCCATCTGTTCCTTTGAGATAACGGAAGGAAATAGGTCACTAAGGGAGCACACAGAGTAAAGGGCATGGGGAATTAATAGACTGAGTGGGCTGAGGGAGAACTTGGTTGTGTGCGTGAGTTTGACTTGAGAAGTGTCATATTTGCTGCGTGCTCTGTAAATCTCCAATTCTTGGTTATGTTTTTGCAGTGCGACTCCATGACAGTATTTCAGAAGAAGGTTTCCATTACCTCGTCTTTGATCTGTAAGTGTCTGTTTCTGATGTTTCACTAGTGATGCAGTGTCAACATGTCCTGTACACTGCTGGTGAAAAGGCAGTCCAAGGGCTCAGTGCTGGTGCTGGTGTGGAGCTCTGCCCTGGCTCCCCTGTAACCCAGTATCCCACACAGGCTGTGGCAAAGGGCTCGGGTGGGTGACCATTACATCCTGTGCAGCCTTTAACTGCACAGGCATGGGCTCTGTAACATCCTTTGTTCTTTTGCACTCCAGGGTTACTGGTGGGGAGCTCTTTGAGGATATCGTTGCTAGAGAATACTACAGTGAAGCAGATGCCAGGTAAGACTGTTTCCAGACCCTTCCATGCATGTTCCATGTACATGTACAAGTGGAATGAGTTTCCTGACTGCTGATCTGCGTGTGGCTTTGTTCTAACACTCTTGCCCCTTGTCTGGATAAAACAAATCCTCTTTCTGCTATTAGTGTGAACTTACTGTCACCAGACAGTCTGACTCAGTACAGCTCTAGCCCTTGCCCACTTGCAGACATTGCTGTCTCTGCCACTTGCAGATACTGTGCTCTTTGCTGGGAGAGCCACTGCTAGCAGCTTTATCTACCTGTCCTTTTTGGTGGGTGGTGACAGTGTGTCCTTACTGAGTAAGTATAGAGGAGAGCTGTGAGGATGCTGCCTGCTTGGCTTCTTCTTCTAGTAGGATTTTCCAGTGATGTGCCACTGCTGTTGGGCAGATCCATTCAATTTGCCTGTGTCTAGGTAGTGGTTTACAGGGCAGTGAGGAGAGGGGGCTTTGGAGGCTGTTTTTCTGTGTTTTTCTGAAGCCATTTCTGACTGTCAGCTGATCAGTGCAGTGATGGAAGGCATAATATGACAGAGCAACCTTCATATTTTAATGCTAAAAAGATTTAGAGTTATGCCCTTCTGTTCCTGAATATGTCCCCTCTCTCCCACGTGTAAGTTTCCTGAAGTGGCACGTGTTTGTCCCTGTTTATACAGTGTGGGTGTTAAGTGCAGCAGTAGCTGAGGGTGTTGTCTGACCCATCCATCTGTGGACATGCAGCATCTGGAATCAAAGCTGGGATTAGGCCACTCCTGTTCTGCTTTTGTACGGCTTGGGAGTGGCCCAGTGGTGACATTTCACCCTGCTTATTCTGCAGTCATGTTCTCATCCCATACTAACCCTTTGTGAAGCAGAAATCAGAGGAGCCATGAGAAGAGAGGATAAGAAGGAAGTAGTGGGTACTGTGGCAGGTTGGGCTTGGTGGGCAGTACTGAGTGCTGGGAATGAAAGAGAGCATGGCCTGGGGTGTTGGTGTAGGTACTGCTAATGGAGTCTGCAGGCACTTATTGCCCTTCCCCATAGCTCACTCACAGCACTGCAGGCTTTCAAATGAGGCACTGCCCTGCATGTTCTGCCAGGAGCCATATAGTGGTTGGGAAGGCCAGTGAGCTCATCAGCTCTGCTGGAGCTCCTGGCGGAGAGGTCTGAGAGCCCCATAGATGTTTTCTGTGGAGTGTACAGATCTTGTAGGCACAGCATCTCAGATGGATACACAGTCTATCATGCCACTCTGCCTTGAAATTGGGAGGTTTTGAGGTTATCAATCATAATCCTTCCACTGTTCCTCTTGCCAGTGCCTGTTCCCTGAAGTGCTCGAAAGCTGTCAGTGACTGACACTGCTCAGGAAAATTATGGCAGGGTTAGGGGAAAAGGAGGACTGTCTGTTGCTCTGTGAGCCCTCCTTAGGGTGCTCAGCCTTCTGACTGTCAGCTGGTCAGGTCTCCAAGTGCCCACAAGATGACAGAGTGAAACTCCTCCCTTTCTCTCCCCATGCTGTGCTGAATTCCAGAGCAGTCTGAGAGAGCGAGGGAGCGAGGTCCGTGCCAATCTGCCGTGTTTGGCTCGCCTGGGACACCTCACACTTTTGCCATTTTTGGCCAGAAAATCTCTCTCGCTCAGACTCAGCTCTGTTCTAATTATACATTTTTGTTTTGGGAGCAGGGAGGTTTTCATGGATTCTGACCCTGAGGATCATACTGCCAGCTCCAGAGGGGTGGGGGTAGCAAATACACAGTGCTGCACCTCCTCACCCTCTTCCCATCCTTTCCTGTAGCACTTTTTCCTTCCCTCAAATACTTCACTAATTTCAAATTTGTTCCTCTGAGATTTGCAGAAGTCAGTAAACGGTCTGAGAGATCCTACAGCGAGGACATAGACCTCTCTGAGTTGTCCACATCTGCATGCTTACTGCACAGCCATAGTTGTCAAAATCCCTATTCCATTCCACATTCAACCTTGGGAGTCAAGTAAATGTTTAGTGGAAGAGAAGGTTCCAACCTGGAATCTCACCCATGGGCTGATTGTGCTGTCATTATGCGACAGGTGTAAATAACATCTTGATTTTGTCCCTGTGGTTTACAGCAGCGGGAATGGCAGAGACAGGGTTTTCTGTGAGCTGGGGGAGTGCAGCATGCTGCACTTAACGGAATGAGTCTGCTTTTCAGATTACTAACCCCTTAAGTGGGATCTGTACTTAAAAGGCACCCAGCAAGCGGGTGTGTGTGCACATTGTGTATATAAAGTGCTTGAGATGCTGCTCTGAAAGCTTTGCAAACTGGCAGGCGCCCAGGCGTCGTCATCCTGAATTTGCTGGGGGAGGCTACTGCTCTCCCAGAGTTTATTCTTTGCTCAGGACTAGCAGTGGAATGTTTCCTGGAGCAATTTGGTCTTGCTTGCACAATTTCGGCTGCTGTTTGAAGATACTCACGTGCTTTGGTTGTTCTGTGTGGGGTGGGCACTGCTGGCTGAAGGAACAAGTGAGAGGCTTAGTATAGTGGGAAGGGAAGGAAGGAAATGATGGGAGGTAGGAAAGAGGCTTTGTGGTCCTGCTGTAGAGAGGATGTTTGGCATCCTGTTGCTGGGGGGCTGGGGTTGTTCAGCTGCAATGGTGCTGAGCTGTAGCATCCACTGGTCAGGATGAAGAGATTCAGCATGAGATCTTGAATGCCCTCTAATACAAATATAATAGTTAGGGAAGTAGTTCTGGGATGAGACGAGATGTTAAATGTGTGTGCATAATTTTGTGTGTCTCTCCCTTTTATCTTGCAGCCACTGTATTCATCAGATACTGGAGAGTGTGAATCACATTCACCAGCATGATATTGTGCACAGGGACTTGAAGGTAATGTTTCCTCTGAGCTGTAGTGTGAGGAAAGGAGTCAGGGGATCATTGGAAGAGGCAAGACAGGAATATTGTTTTGCCAGCTGGCAGGGTTTTTTGTGTGCTTTTTTTTTGGGGGGGGGGTTGGTTTTTTGGGGGTTTTTGGTTGTTTTTTATTGGGTTTTTTTTAAACTTAAACTGGGTTCAGGGGCTCCTGAAGCACAAATCTGCTTCTTCAGAGTTTTCTAGAGGGCTAGAGGGTGTGCTGAACTTCCAAGGAAGCTTTCAGTCTTTGTGAACCTTGCCAGCTCTCAGCCTCTCTGGGGCAGCTCCAGGATGGAGTAGTTGTGAATCTTGGAGAGAAGTATGCTTCCAGAGAAACTTGGGTAGGATTCATTATGATGAAGGACACTTTCTAGTTTGTGATTGAAGAGATCTCTAGAGACCTGGAGCAATCTTTGTTCAATCTGCCAGGATGAGTTTGTCTGCACAGAGCATGTATATTTTTATTCTGCAGTGTTGCCAAACACATGCCTCTGCACTAGGGCAAAGATGTTCAACAAGAATTTTTTTGTGTTATTTCTTTCTTCTCTCATCAGTAGAAGCACTTTTAATCTAAAACCAAAACTGCTGGCCAGTTAAATACTGGATGAATCAATCATTTGATGCATTATAACACATTTATAGCCCCTAAGCCTCTGCAGTGGAGTCACCTAAACTCCCCATGCTGGGAGCTGGGCAGGCTCCAGAATGAAGATATTTGTGCAGTAAAGTCTGTGTGCCCTGGAGCCTTCTCTGTCTAAAGTGGGAATGTTGATGGTCACCAGCAGTCCCGTTAAATTAATGCAGGATGACACCTGCTACTAGTGTTGGTTTGGGCTTGTTAAACAATGTACAGGGGGAAAGTAGAAAAATATTTTGCAGAGAGCAAGGTAAAAACACATTTCAGGCTTGGTGGCAATGTTCCTCTGGTGTTTTGATCTAGTGGAGAACCATTCGTGTTTCTGACAACTCCCATGCAACACTTTTGACCTTCTGATTCACTACACTGTGAAAAAATGCAGATGATCTGCTGTGGCTGCTCCTGATTAGACCAGCACCAGCTCCTGAGAAAGCAATATCCAAGACACACTACTGCCCAAAATTAGGGAGTCTATGAAAATCAATAATGTTTTCCAGGACAGAAGTTTTCCATGTGTTCAAATATATCCTGGTTTCCTTCCAAAAGTTTTGTTTGTAGGAAAGCTAGCAACTTGTTCAGAGCTTATCAGCTGCTGTAAACTCCCTGCTGCAGATACTATGTTTCTTCTGTTGCTTACTCTGATTGACTGAGACTATCCAGGCCTGAGGAATAACCATTCTTTTTAGCAATGAAAGTTCCTATGCTTTTTTTTTAATATTTAGTTCCTTTCCAGAAGCTTGGCCTTCAGGGTCAGTGTGTAGTAACTACGAGCAAAGCATCTTGTGCCTATCAGGCAGAACAAGGGTAAAGAGTTCCTATGGGTGAAAACAGTGAGCAAAAAAGAACTTTATCAGATTTGTGAAACTGAAACAAGCTCCTGTTTCTGGATTTCCAGGCTTCCGTCCTGCACAGTTAAAAAAATCATCTTGATACGAATTGCACAAAAGATGAGAATGGGATAGGATGAGAAACCATGTTTGACCTGTCTGTCTTTAAGTTGATTTTCCTGCAAAGCCATAATAGCCATCACCTTAAAGCTTTGGGGGTTCAGGGGGTCCCATGTAACTAGCTGCTCTGGTGCTTCAGAGGAAACTGCCAAGTCTCAGTCCAGTTTTGGGAGTTGTGTAAAACCTTCTGCAGGAACACAACAGAATTATTGAGTGAGATTCATTCAGGGTGGAAATGTGAGGGTCAAAAATCTGTCTCCCCTTCCTGGTGCATGGAAAAAGTGACATAGCTGCTTCTTGTATAGGTGATGGCAGCAGTAGCAAAACAGTATTTTATGCTGCTGTAAATGTGTAGCATGAAAAAATTGCTTACAAGAATACTCACTGCTGTGTTGCTTATGCCAGTTTGAGGCTGAAGCTTTTTCTGTAAGAGATGAAAACTACTGCCAGCCAAATGATGGCTTCCCACATTACAGCAGTGTGTTTGGCAGCCCTTATTAGTGTCATATTTACTTTTTCAGTGCCTTGGGGACTGTCTAATGTTCAAGGGGAGAAACATCACTGCAGATTGTATCACTGCATTGTCCCTCCCTTCTTCCCCCTCCCCCCAGTTATCCTCTTTGAGGAGGACAGAATCGAATTTTGGCTTAAGTGCTGCAGGAACTGTACTGCCAGTGCCCTCTGGTGTCAGCATGTAATGTATGGGCTGGGTTGGAAGAGGTTCTGGCTCCCATAGAGGAGCCAGAGGATTTGTGTTAGACTTGATAATTTTCTGCCTCTCTAGGTCAAGGCCATTCATTGCTGTTGCTGTGTCTTCACCTGAACAGGTTTAGTACTGCATACTAAATGCAGTCAGAAGGTGCAATTTAGTGATGTGAATATTAGGTGAGAGGTTTTAACAAGGATGTCAGTCTTTGATTCTTACTCTCTTTTTTCTTTCTTCTCAGCCTGAGAATTTACTACTAGCGAGTAAATGTAAGGGTGCTGCTGTCAAACTGGCTGACTTCGGACTGGCTATAGAAGTCCAGGGAGAGCAGCAGGCCTGGTTTGGTAAGACTGAGCTTTCCCAGCTTTGCTCCCCTGTTTTCTGGTGGCTGGTTCAGTTGCATCCTCCTGAGTATTTTCTCTCAGCTCTTCCAGCACACTTCTCTGTATTTGGCTATTTCTTTTTCAAGCATAATGGCCTCTGGGTCTTAGGCACAAGCCTAGGTTCAGTAGAGGGAATACTGATAAATAAAGACAGAAAAAATGGCTATATGTTTCTTTATTTTTCTTCTCAGTTTACAGTAGATGCTAGTGACAGAGATGAATGCAGCTGCTAAGTTTAGACCCTGATCTGAACTTTCCTACAGCTCAGAATCTGGAATTTTGTTTGGTCACGTTACAGAAATGCATTTGACCTGGCCTTCTTCAGGCACATTTGGATCTGACCTTATCTTTGTTTAGCTAAAACATAATTAGAAATGAGACCTTTTCAGGCTAAAAATCAGCTCTGAGATTCGGCAATGCTGCAGAGATTCTGGGAAAATTACTTCTCCTGATCTCCCCATACCACTTGGCAATTGGATGTGTCCCATCTATGTCTTGTGTTTTCAAACTCCAAGCCATTATATGTAACGATGTATGGCCTGGCGTACGAGTTTGTTCCCAGCTGGTTGACATGGTCCCTCTTACTTTCTCTTTTTACAGGCACTGGATCCCATCTGATTTTATGTTTTATTTTGGGGGGTTTTGCCTCTTTTTGTTGGTTTATAAAGAGACAGCTCTAGCAAATATGAGGTGAAGGGTGGAAGAGACAAGTTTTGGAATTTATTAGTTACCACTAGTGGATTTTGTGATATGGCAAGATCTCTTCTGCTTGGTTACTGTAAGTACTTCATGTCATCCATTTTCTGGCAGGGTTTGCTGGTACTCCAGGCTACCTCTCCCCTGAAGTCTTAAGAAAAGATCCTTATGGAAAACCAGTGGATATATGGGCATGTGGTAAGATTCTGACAAAATGTTTTAATTTAAACAACATCATTCCATTTAAGAGTGATTCCTTGTAGCCTGTTGCTGGGAGGGTGCACAGTGCTCTTTCTTACTGGGTAGAAACATGAGGGCATAATTGAGGATAAGCACCTTGATGGAATGAATATGGGAGCTTGAACTCATTTGATTCTGGCTCCTAATCTTTTCCTCAGGCCATCTATCAGATGTTTGAGACTCAAGAGATAGGACCTGTCTGTGCTTAGCAGAGTCAGTTTAGATAACTGTAGTAATTTCCTATTACACTAACTATGTAGAAGATGAAATACTGAAGAGGGATGATTTTTTTTAAAGAAAAGAAGTAAGTGTAAATGTATCTGGGACTGATAAGTTTAAAGATTTATCATATCTATGTTGCCTGACATGGACTAAATGGTTCTCTGCAGGCCAGGAGTGTCAGCTTTGTCATTTTTGTCCCAACACAATGCACAGTGAGCATCTAAAAAGAGAGTCCTTCCTCAAATGTCCCTTGCTGCCCAGGAACCTTAGGTGATGTGGCTTCATCTTACTCTGAGAGCAGCTGGGAGTTGTGGCTCGCCAGCCATGGTAGCCTAGAGGAGGGTAGAAGGACATGGTGCAGCTCATTCTAGCTCCTGGCACTGGCGTTAAGAGCTGAGCATGAAGTGCCAGGGTGAGGTTCAGCAGATGTACTGTGTTTTGCTATCTCAGAAGGCTAAATATGATGGCAAATGAAGATATGGAGCAATCATTGCCTTGGGGACTGTCAAGAGGGAAGGAAGAGGGGCTCAAGGAGTAAATGGCGGATTAGCCTAACCATAGTGTATCTGTGTCTCTCCCTCCCAGGAGTGATTCTGTACATATTACTAGTGGGGTACCCTCCCTTTTGGGATGAAGATCAGCACAAACTCTATCAGCAGATCAAAGCCGGAGCCTATGACGTAAGGGCACTTTCTTGCTGAGTACCTGCATGGGTGTAGAAGCCATCCAAAACATGGCACTATCTTACCTGGCGTCCAGCAGCAGGCCCCAAGCTTCTGTGCCAAGTGACGTTTGACGTGCTCACACGCCTCGTTGTCTTCATGCCTGGGATACAGTCCTGCCTGGGTCTACTGAAGGGATCTGTGGAAAGCATCACAGTGGGCACCAGAACACTGACACTTGTTAGGGAAATGCAGAGGGTGGGAAATGGTGTCTTCTAGTAATGCTAATGTTTTCAGTGGAGTAGAGAGAAGATAGGACAAAGGAGCTGGTCTTTGTCAAGGTCTCATAAAAAATATGGGGATGTAGAATGTAGAATAACAGCTTAAATTATAGTCTTACTGTGCTGTAGTCCATGGAAAACATGGAGCCCAGTGAGAGGACTGAATGGTGGGGACCATTTTAGGGGTGGCTTTGTGATGGGGTTCAGCATGGTGGGTTATGTTGGAGGCTCTGGTAAAAAGCCAAGCAGTTCATGGGACACTTTAATGTTAGAGCATGACAAAGCTGAGGTGTAAAAAGCATCTGAAAGAGGAATAGCAAGGAGCTTAGTACAGAGGGAAGCAAAGGTGGAATAAAATAGTAGTAGTTTGGGTACCACAGCTTTAATGTCTGACATAAAATCTTCGATTGAAGGAGAGGCTTGAGAGGGAAGAAGGAACTCCTGGAAATCCTAGCTCAAAGCCTGTGGGCATGAATATCAAGAGGAAGTTGAGGGGTTAATTTTGTAGGCTGTCTTGTAAAACCCCAAAAGGTGAGGTTCTGCTGGACTCCTGTTGGTAACCTCCCAGCTTCTGTGCTTGAGAGCATGAGAGCAGGAGTACTGGTGAGAGCAAAGGTCTACTTGTGTCCTGGTTCAGTGGCTTCCTGAGTGAAAGCAAAGTCATGTCGTTGTACTTGATGGCCTTAAATGGACTTGTGTTCTTCTCTTGCCTTGCTGCCCCTCTAGTTTTTGTGTTTGTTCTTATTTGAAGTGTTTTTGCACTAATTATATCAATGGGGATTTTCAAAGCACTTCAGGGATTAAATAGCTCTTTCTGTAAATCATGAAGAGTGAAGTGCCTGATCCCTCCTTATCTATCTTTTGGTTTTGGATTCTTATTCTTCAGTATATTCTTCACTCATTTTGCCTGATAGAAAACTGCTTCATTTTACTGATGCACTTGCCCCTGGTGTCCTTACTCATCACCAAGGGGCCTGTATGGACAGTACCAGTCTGTTGTTCTCCCTTGACCAGAGAGGAAGTGGCAACAGTGAAAACAGTGAATTTTTATTTTTTTTACTTTGTGCTGTTGGGTAGGGGTTTTGCAAGACATTACCATGAATACTTCAGAGTTCAGTTCAGGTACGGGGAAAGTTTCCTTGTTTGAGTCTTCAGTATCATGATTTTTGAGTATCCTCTTGCAATGTTTGCAGAACAAATTGTATAATGCCTTAGTGATGCCTGCAAATGCAGAAATGAGATTATATGCAAATCTAATACAGCCAGGTGTATTGTTACGACCCAACTGAGAAAAGTGATAAAAAAGCATAATAAAAAACGTAGTACTGTAAGGAAATGTTTTGAGTATAAATCCATTTTTTTCTCCCACTTAAAGACAGGGAGTTTTACCCCAACAGCATATTTGTGTTCTGAAGTTCACCTGTATTTGTGCAGTAGATTCATAGGATTTAATCTCAGCATGCTGTCATCCATACCACACGTAAGCCTCTACAGGATGGTGTAAAATCTCATTTTTATCATTACTGGAATTGTAGCAGAAAGCAGTTACCCCTCATGGATGATCAGCAGCTGAAATAATTGAAACTCTTTTCTTTGTTTTCATGCTTCTGTATTCCCATGCACTGTTCCCATGCACTTACCCCCCAAGTAATGATCTTGGTATGGTAGGTGGTTGCTAACAGCTCGCTGGTGGGTTGCTACAGCTAAGTGACTGGTATTGTTCCAGGATATTGCATATTATGATGGGAAAGATGTACCTGATGGGATGTTCTCTGTTAGTGGGTTCTGCTTCCATGCAGTTTTGCTGTAGTTAACTGTTTGTGATTTTCCATAAGCTGTTAGAGCTTTTAGCATGCTGCAGAAAGAGACAGGTGGGGTGAAAAAAAGATAGTGCCTGTGTTTTTCATGTAAGAACACTGTTTAAAAGATCTTTACTTTTTGGCTTTACTTTTTTGAGTGTTGAGTGTGAAAGAAATTCAAAAGTCTGTGTGATTCCTAAAAGGCTTTTAAACTCTTAATCATCTTGCTTATGTCTGGTGAATGGTACAGGTGTGTCCTGCTGTCTGGTACCATTCATTTGCTGGATTATGGATGATTTTTTTTCAGTATGGGTTTTCACAAAAATCAGTGGGCTTTGCAAATGTGTTAGCCCTGGTATCAAAAGGGCAAAGTCTGGAATTTAGCTTTGTAGCAGGGGAGAATCTCTTCTGCTAGTAGAAGATATTTCTATTCAGTTCATTATCTGTTTCTTCTTCCTCTTTTAGTTCCCATCACCTGAGTGGGACACTGTGACTCCTGAAGCCAAGAATTTGATCAACCAGATGCTGACGATAAACCCAGCGAAGCGCATCACAGCTGACCAGGCTCTCAAACACCCATGGGTTTGTGTAAGTGTTCTCCTTATTACAGCTTGGTTTGTGGTTTACCTTGAATGGACGTGCCAGGAAGATTTGAAGGACCCAGCATATTTCAAATATTTCAGATTATGATTTTTTTTTTGGATACTGACCTTCAACAAGCCAACTTTTTCATGTTGTGGTGCTTTTATTGCCACAGTAATAATCCCTTATTCTTTTAGAATTTTGTTAGTGTCCACAGTGTACATAGTGTCCACATCTTTTCCAATCCATAGCATCCTAAAAGGTCAAATAGGGTTTGGCATTGGATGAAAATTTTAGGGCCATTTTGTTCTCATCTCTGCTTCAGTTTATGGCATAGCATCTTTGCAATATTTGGGACATTTCTGCTATGCTGCAGCTTAACTGTCTGTAAACTTGAAGTCAGCAAAAATCTTTTGCTATTTTATATATGTAGTTTCTGCCTTGCCAGACTTCACACAGAAGTGTTTTTCATCTTTTGCAAAGTTGGCAAGGAAATCCCAGAATACAGCTGAGTGTGGGTGTAGGGGAAGGCACTTTTATCTGTGCAGGATGAAATAGTTTCACCTAAGTCTAACCAGATGCTCTAGTAATACCACAGCATTCTGGGATGGGTCTAGTGTGCTCCTTTGCTCATTTGTTCTTAAGAAACTGTGATGGTGGTGTCCTTATACCACAAATCAACAGATAGCAGTTTAAAGATACTGGTGTGAAGATCTGTCTAACAGGAATGTCAGCTGTAAAGTGATGCAAGCTCCTTGGAAGTCAAAACTTCACACTAGCTGAGACTACATCTCTTTGGTTTTGGTTTTTTTTTTTTTTTTTTCCTCCTTTCATGCTTGTATTCAGTTGCAGTTCCTGTGTATTAAACTTTTCTCCCAATGCTTGTAGCCAAAGTTGTATTATGATAGCCCACTCCCTGTGGCAACTTTCCTTCTCTGAGCTAGGGAGAGTCTGATTTCACTTCCCAGCCATGTCAGCTACTGCTGAAACTGCCTCCTGTCAAGCCTGTTGTTTCCCTTTACTTTGCAGGCCTTGTGTGCACAACATATGTTTCCTTTTTGGATATGTATGGCTCCTCAAAGCAAATGTTGTAAGAAATCTGAAAAAGTTTAAAAGTTTATCTGAGACACTGAGTGTCTTAACATCACTGAACTTCTGAAGTTTGTGTCCTGATTCTTTTAAGTGCACATTGAGCAATGGACATCACTGTCTCTCCTGAAGAGGCTGGAGGAACAGGAACCATCACAGTTGTCTGAGGACACTTTGACTGCATTCTCCCCACTTGCTGCCATGTGTGCTGCAGTATGTGACCAGCTTTGACAATAGGATCAAAGCAGAGACTTCCCATGAAACTAGCTGAATATACACACAGTTGACAGTTCTTTTGGATATTGCAGAATTTTTTCCAAGAAAGAAAAAGTTAGTGAAGACTTTGTTCACACTTATCTGCCAGGTTAGAAATTCACCCATTATCCTTGTAAAGGGATTTCAGGCTTGCAGTTCTATGCAAGAGCAACAGCTACTTTGGCAGTAGTCACTGACTTCCTCATGTGCTCTAAATGCTTGGCAGTATCAGTCTGTGATTTCCTCTTGTGGTCTTAAGGGCTGCAACACTTCTGGGAAGTTGTCTTTTTGCAGCTGATGGGATCCCAGTCTGCTGTGGATGGCAGATGTGCATCACTACATAGAGATTTTTTTTTTGTTTTTGTTTTTTTTTTTTGTTGTTTTTTTTTTTTTTTTTTTTTTTTTGCATTGGTGCAATAGAAATATGTGGCCTTTTCTCATACATGCTGAGAATCTGTTTCTGCAGTACTGATACAAAGATGCCAATGTCTCTGCTAGTCAACCTCTTACAATCAGAGGGGTTGCCATGTCCAGGAAGGCAGTTGCTCACAAGTATTCCCTTACTGCTTGAAATTTCCCTTTCAAACTGTAACTAATGCAGCCCAGGTTTTTCTGTAGTGCCTCTAACTCAATTCTCCATGGGTATGATTGTTCATTTGGCTTTGTCTTCCTACTATCTTAAATCTTGTGTGTGCCTGAAAAACAGGGAGCGCTGATTCTCACCTGTACCTCAGTAATAAATTTCTTGGATGCAGTCCTGTCACAGCCCACCTTGATTTAATGTGTCTTTGTGGAAGTTCTCAGGCTATGAACCCGTTGCAGTTTTTTGCAGCCATGCAATGGTGAGAGGCTTGGCTATGTCAGCCTGAATGTCTTGATTGTGTGCAAGTGGAATGAACTTCCCTGGCTGATTTGGGATGGGTATGTTCTTGATGTTCTGCTGTTCCTGTTTTTCAGCAACGATCCACCGTCGCATCAATGATGCACAGGCAGGAGACTGTGGAATGCTTGAGAAAGTTCAATGCTAGAAGGAAGCTAAAGGTAAGTACATCTTAATTTGCCTTGTTTTTAGTTCTCTGAACTTGAGGTTAGTGCCTTCCTAGCAACAATACTTTTTTTCATGGCTGTTACAGTGTTAGAGAAGTATCTTATGTGATCCTCCAGTCCAGGGCACTAAAGTAGTGTACTGAGGAGCTGGGTAGTTTCTTTCTCCAAGCTCTAAGCTTCCCATGCCTCTTCTGCTACATATTCACCCCTTCTACTTTCTGCCAGTGAGTTGAAATAGAGCAGCTAGTTCTGGGACTTCTAGTTCTGAACACTCTGCACCTTCTAGTACTAGTGTTACTGTTTGCAGCTGGGGCGAAGCCTCTGTTCTGTGCACAAAGCAGCTCTCTGCTGTGTGAAATCCAGGAAGCAGCTATGTGTTTAATTCTTAGTGCCATTACAGATTTCCTAGGCTATCCTGCTTGGCATCTAGTTGCTGCTCTAGGAAAGCAGGACTGTGAGTGTTCCCATGTTAGGCACATGTGGGAATCCTGGATACACTATGGTTCTTCAGGGTACCAGTGGTACACCCCTGCATCGGTAACTGGTGCATTGTGTTCTCTGTGGGTCAGCCCAGCCCCTTTCTCAAGTGGCACTTTCTGTTATCCCTGCTTTGTCTTCCCCACAGGGTGCAATCCTCACAACGATGCTTGTGTCTCGGAATTTTTCAGGTAAGTCATCAATGTTCCCATCCCTTCCTTGGTTTTGTTTTGTGTGAATAAGCTGGAGAATATTTTAGCCATTTTGGGGTCAACTGGGAGAGGATGAAACATGCTTTCAGTTCATCATGGTGTAATGGTGATCACTTTGCCTGAGCTGATGACCAGTGTGAAATAGGAAATTATTTCTTTGGAGAGGAGCACATTTTGTATTCTGGTATTGTAGTCTGGTACAAAACAGAAATAAAGTCAGCTTCCATAAACATCCGATGATCTTTTGTTAGCAAATTACTTGTGAGAAACTCTAGCTGGTATCATTAGCTTTCACATCATAAACTAGGAGTGAAGAGCTCTTATTAGGTAGGAGTGTTCCTTCAGACCTGGGGCAGGGACAGGGAAGAAATACTGGTGGGAATAGGGACAGGAGTGATTTGGGTATTGTATTACTTTGACTCATCAAAAATGGGTCTGAAGTGGCTAGCTATTAGTTTTCCTTCTTGGAGTCTCAGAAGTGGTTTTCATCCTTTTAAATTTAATAGCTGGTAGTCTGGCTCCCACCCAACTGCATTACGTAGTGCATTTACTGAAAATGCAAATCTCAACATGTAAATCCATGCTTTTTGCAAGATTATTATCTTGGCTCAGCACACCTAGGTGACGCAGTCTTATCTGTGTTCATTTTCATTTGGGTGGAAAACCTCTATTTGTAAGTGCTTTTGGTTTATGGGAACTTTGTTTTCTTTACCCTCTTTGTAATTCTCTTTCTCTTTTAAAAGAGCAATCATTAAATGCATGAGTCAGATTTTTATTGCACCTGACTACAGCTGCTTTCAAGTGGAAGTCTGCTATATGGTTTATGTGATGGTGGAAGTGTATTAATTTCATCTGGCCATTTACTAATGGTGGATACCAATACTTACATTCTAGATGGTGTTACAGTAAACTTGTAATTGGAATGAAAACCTCTGTGAAATTATCATGCTAGCATTCAAAGTGCACGTTCATGCATACATTCTTCTGTGAACTCAAGGCAGTGTTTTTAACCTTCTGTATGGTGATATTAAAAAAATTATGTGAAACCATGCCACAGTTAAGGGCCAACCCTCAGCAACATCCAAACATTTTGTTGTTGGTTCTTTCAGGTGCACCTGTGCCTATATATCAGCATTACTTGTGGCTACAGCATTTTCTTTTTACTGCATTTCTCATAGGTTGGCCTTAAAGGGACAGAGTGATTTTATCCATTCACCTGTCCCACAATTGTGCTATTACAGGACTTAAAAATTCTGTGCTGTTTTCTGAGATTGATTCTGAAAAAACTGTTTGAGGAGCTGTGGCACAAAGACAGGACTTCCACAGGCCTATACAGTGCTGAACATTTTCTTGGGCCTTCTGCTGGTGTGAACTGTTTTTGTTCTATTTACACAGCTTGTTTTTATTTCACTAATTGATTATTCTGAAATAGGGGTTTTACTCTTTTTTTTATAAGCAGAAGTTTTAGATTAATTTTTAGTCTGCGAATGTTGTCACTTCTAATGAAGCTGCAGAAGTGCTTGGGTAAGAAAACCTCTTACAGCTAAGATTTTGAGTACATGAAATGCCAGAAAGAAGGGTTCTCCTTAATGGTGTGTGACCTATACATCCACTTAATCCCTGAGCTAGTACTGAGGAGGAAAAAGCCTGCTCTACTCATTTTTCTCTGTGTCAAGGGCTGAAGCTGCTGGATCCACTTCAGTTAACAGCTGAAGAAAAGGAAATCCTAGGTGGCCCACAGTGAGTGCAGGATTTGCAGTGTCACTGAGTTCTGCTTTGAATATGCGCTGTGACTCCAAGTATGAGACACTCAGAAAAACCATCCAGAGAGAGATGTTGTGAATTTGGATGCAAAGTCTCTGTCGACAGTAGCAATTCCTTATGTTTTTACATGTTTTTAGAGGGGTGAGGTCATCTACTGCTGTTCTCTTTGCAGGACTGTGTAATATGAGCTTGACCTTTTTTTAATTGCAATTGTGTTTTGCATATTGAATTGTAATTATTTTTTACAACTGTTGGCTGCAGTTGAAGTAGATACCTCTGCTGGAATTAAAGAAGAAATTCATACTAACTGAAATAATAAGTTAAAAGATCTGTGTGGGAACGTTGGGTACAGCTCAGACTTTTCTTACCACGAGAGGCATCTTACTGTCCTTGAAGGGTTCTGCAGTAATAATTGTTTCTTTCCCTAAAGCCCTTAAGGGGTTTTCATTTTCTCTAATTGGGTGACACTGTTTTGTGGGTTTTTAAAAGTCCCGTTCCCAGCAGACAGGGAACTAGATTTATGAGGAGAGAAGCTTCTTCCTGCCTGGGGATGAGATCTCCTAAAAGCTTCTTTTACAGATGTTTTGAACAAAGAGGAAAATGAAGGCTCATGTGACCTCAGTATCAATTCATTAGGCATGATCGTACTATCTGCAGGAAATATGAGAAGTCTCCCTGAATCTTGTTGTCATTACTGTCTCCTGTGTTGTAATACGGAGTTCCATCACTGTGTAGGCCTGTGACAAGTTGTATTCCTAAAGAATCTGTAGCAGCACTCTCTCTTTTTAGCCCATCAAAAATTATTGCTTTTTACAAAGAAAAAAAAAAACAAAAAACACACGTTTCTTTTCTTCTGTGAGTAATTTTTCTTTTTGTTATTTTGGGAGTAATTTGTTGCTTGCAATGTGCCTTTTGCCCCAGGCCAGCTAAGTTAAAGGATATCCAGTTCCTTTCCCCAGTTATGATATATTCAGCCATTTAATATTGGCTGTTTGTGGTTCTTTTAGAAGATTGCATCTCAGGCCATCTGTAGGCTATTTGTTAAAAGCAAGTACAGTTGCACTCCTTTCATCATAAGTCAGGAAGTTGAAACCTGGTTACAATAAGGGATTTGTAGCTTCTCTCCACACTCTGGTGGTTGTTAATTCAGCTGCAAGAGAGAACAATGCAACCTAAGTTTTGCTGTAGGATTGTTAGGGTAACGCCAGGGTACACACAGGATTACTTGGGTGTTCACTTGAGGCTTTGGATGTTCAGATGATCCAAGCAAGCACTAATCTGATCTGCATTCACTTACAGGATACAGAAGTGCAGTCGGGTACATAAACTGATTAGATCATATGTAAGAGACTCCTAAAACATCTTCTGAGAAGTAAATGTAAATTTATTACTAGAAGAGAGTTGGCAAGGTTTTTAGAGATTCCTGCAATACTTAAAGGTGCTTGGACTCAGGAGAGGCCTTTTGTGTTTCTCTTCAGAGTGTCTTGTTAGGCCAGGAACAGAATTGTGTTTTTAAGTTACTGGGTTAGCAGCATGTGCTTTCGTATTTCTTTATTCTAGAAGAACTCTTAACTTCTAGAAGTTAAGAGAGAATTTAATCCTTTTAACGTGTAGAGGAGATGGGAAAGA
The DNA here is from genome assembly GCF_029582105.1 of Oenanthe melanoleuca. Taxonomy (NCBI): domain Eukaryota; kingdom Metazoa; phylum Chordata; class Aves; order Passeriformes; family Muscicapidae; genus Oenanthe; species Oenanthe melanoleuca. The sequence continues at coordinate 14,844,384 of NC_079340.1, forward strand.
TAGAAAAAAATAATATTTCCAGCATCTCATGCCTGGAAAACTGTAGAGCATTGATACAAGACCATTTCAGGAACAGTAAGGAATCTGTCTGCATGTGTCTCTGGATCTTTCCCCTCATGTTGTCTCTTTGCTAATCTGCCTGTCTTCTTAAAGGATTATTGTTACAGAAAGTCTTGTCTGTTGCTTGTGCAGAAGTTCCTCTTGAGTCCCCTTCTATTTCATCTTGTAACTTGTACAGGTTGATCTGTGGGTAGGCCTGCATGCTTCCCTGGTATCTGAGGTGTCTTGAGTCATCTTTGTGTGTAAATGCATTTCATGGGCTCTCCAGCTGTCTTTATAAACCACATGAACCAAATACACTACAGACCAGGTTTCTTTCTACAGTACTGGGATGCTGTCAGGCCTGTGGGAAAGCAGTGTGTGCCATGCAGAGATACAGCCAGGGAAGGAGGCAGGATGGGCAGGCTGTACCAAAGAACATGGATCAACATTACAGAGTGCTGGGCTGCACAGAGAGACTCTCAGCTGAATTTGCTTTAACATTGTAGAACATGATTTTAGCTGTCTTCTGTCCACAAAGACAAATATGAGGTTGTGGGAAAACTGCAAAAAGTGTGAAAAATTTTGCTTCCCTGCTTGTCTCTGGGATTTTCCCAGAACATATGGTGGTACTATTTTGCTTCTCTTATGGTGGTTTTGGGGTTTTTTTTCACTTTGAGGATATCCCATTTGGCATATTTGCTAAGTTGCAGAATCCTTTACTCTTTCTGAAGTGTTGTAAGGTCATAACAGTTTCTTGTTTCCAGCAGTTGTTGTGTGAGATGCCTTGATGCATGTGTGGTATGAGTGCTGGACCCCTTTTGACCCCACAGTCACACTGTTCTCCTTCTCACTTGCATGTGGAATCAAGTTAGCCTTTGTCATGCCTTGAAGGTGGCAAGAACTTACTTGTCTTGCAGTCTTGCAATGCTTTAATGGGTACACTCAGAAAAGAGACTGCAGGGCAGATGAGTTGCTTTGCCCACCTTCATATGTGCACATTGGAACACTGTGTTTTGGCACATCAAGTTCAGAAAACCTCTGCATGAGGTTCTTCCAAAGTTCTTAGCTTCTGAGAGCTGTAATGAAAACAAATTTGTAATCTATCTTTATACTTGCATTAGAGAGTAGAATTAGGAAACCAATTCAAAGATTCTGGTAAGCTTATGTGGGGTGCCACTTCTTTGTTGGGAGGAGATGCTGTAGTCATTTGCATCAACTCAGCTAATATTGTGTAGTGAATCCATGTCTGTAGGGTCTTGTAGGGAAGGCAGGGTAGAAAATGTCATTGACATAAGATTGGAACAGTTGCTTAGGTATTGCAAAAACCTTTTTTGTCTAACGTTACTGCTTCTAGAGAGACTGAGCCCTCTGTGCAAGTTGTTCAGTTTGTCTTTGGAAATGGAACATTTCAACAGTCATGTGAGCATTGTCTTAGGACTTGCCTTTTCTCTGGGCCTCATCTTTGCTGCACCTAAAACGCAGGTGCCCAGACCCATAAACTTCTCAGCAGCTGCTTAGGAGAGCCACAGCATGTGTAGGTACAGTAGCTGTCTTGCATGCTGTTTACAGAAGTTGATAGAACTGAATACATTCTTCATAAGTAGACAAGAAATTGTTTATATCTGTTGGAGTTGTAGATGAGGTCTTGCTATTGATAGTCATTGTTAATGTACCACTTTGCTGCAATAGATGGAGCAGCTCCTCCATCACTCCCAGTGTGCCTTGTGCCAGGCATTTGTTGTGGGCTCTCTGTGCTTCTCATTCTCGTGGTTTCATTAGTAGTGCCACTTGTTCTAGTTGAGCACAGCAGAGCATCTTCATCTTTCAATTAAGAAATTCAGCCTAGTTCCCTGTCTCTTTTGCCATTCTTCCTTTTTTTAACAGTTTTCAGATGCTGCATTTTGCACTTTTTCAGTCCCTTTCTTTTAGTTTTCCAGCTATCTCTAGAGAAACTGAATAACAGTAATTAGAAGGCTTCTGTGAATGGTTGCACTTACAGGTTCAGCCTTTATCCTGTTGCAAAAATCAGACAGGTTTCTTAAGCTTTTCCCCCTGCAACTGCTGATACTTCTGGGTGGAGTCAGAGTGTGTGTGAAGGATTGACAGAGAAGCTCCAAATTACCATTTGAGACTTGGTCTTCTTGAGGTGGTGAAAGTGCTAGTATTTTGGCTGAAGAGGTGAACAATAGATAGGATAGATGACCTCTGCTATCAGGATGAATTTGATGAGTGACTTATCCTGTTTTCCAGGTCTCTTGCTGCTAGAGAGGAATTAGCAGGATGGTTGTCCTTCGAAGTTTTGTGAATTTTTGAGGGAAGTGGGGGAGGAGAGGGAGAGAGAGAGAGAGAAGATAGTCTTGAAACCAAAATTTGACCTACTTCTGCTTCTCTCCACAGCTGCCAAAAGCCTGTTGAACAAGAAATCAGATGGAGTGAAGGTAAGTTACTGCTTTACCATTTCACTGTCTCTCCCACCATCTGAACAGAAGGCAGCCACTCTCTCTGGTGCCTGTCCCCTTCCAGGGTAAAACCACAGCCCTGTCCTGTGGCTGGAATTTCTATAATTAGTGTCCTCTTATGGAACCCTGGGTGGGATCTTAGTGTTTCTTTCATGCATAACTAGCTAAGTGCACTGTTGCAGCAGCAGGAATTCCTTTTCCCCTTTTTGTGATGTATGGAGAACTGGTCAACACTGGATTAAAAAGACCAAGGACTTGCTCACTTGTGACACATGCCTCTAATTAGTCTGTTCTGTTCAGTGCCTCTGACTGAAAATTGCATAGAGCAATTGTGACTGACTGATGATATATCCAGCAGACCCAAGTTTCTTGGTCTACTCAATTGGACAGATGCTGAAGGCTGAGCTGGGAAGAAGGGTGGGGAAGGAGGAGCCTCCAGATGTTCATCTTTGGACAGAATGGAAACTGAGGATTCTGTAAAAGTTCAGTTCATGTGCCTGAAGTTGAGGCACTCTCCTGTCCCTTCTGAAGGGAATTTTTTTTTTCCCCACTTCAGTGTCACTTTGTGTTGTCTGGTCATCATTTACTACTGGAGGTCACACAGTCCCTTGACAAGGCTCTGTTGTTGCAGGCAGCAGCCCTTTACCATCTGATACTGGAGAGAGACAATTACAGGCTAGAGCATGGTCTCCCCTAACTGAAGGATAATTGTCCTCCACGTGGAAAAGAAGAGTTGGGTTTATTTGCTTGCATTTTCCTTTGAAGTCCAAACCTTTCTCCACAGCTCTTAGGTGGAACAGTTTATCTCCTGGTTTAGCACTGTGGGCAGTCTTCATTCTCCCCATGCTGGGGGGCTGACATTCACACTGTAGGACCAGCACACTTGTTCTCTCCTGCTCTCTGAGCCCTTTTCCATTTTAATGAGGCTTTGTTCTCAGAGGGCTCACAATACAAGCAGTCTGCTGGAAAAAGAGATGTTTTCAGAAGAGTTGTGTTTTGGGGACTGCTCTACTAAAACAAGCATTCTTACAGTTCTGCAGTATTCTGCCCTATTGATATCCAGTTTTTGGAGTTTGATTATCTTTTTGATCAAAATGCTCTGTGAAAATGCTGTTTCTGCCATAGGATTCTTGTCTTTGAAATGTGCCTGCAAGAGTGAGCTTTTGGCCATTGCACCAGCCTGCCTCTTGTACAGACGTGCATTGAATACATGCACACTAATACAGCAAGTGTGTTAGAGTTGTTGCATCTGTTGATACTTAAAACATTACAGTAGAATTCCAGTGGAATAAGAATGGATTATCCCAAATGTTGTGAAATGAAAACCAACAGGTGCTTGCTTCAAAATTCTGGTGAGGCAGAGGAGAAGTAATTGGAAAAACAGCAGGTATCAATATGCCTACATAGTTTTGTTACCTATATAGAAAAAAATGGCTTTCTTCTTAGGATTCTTGATTTCTAACAAGCCTTCTGGGAGTGTCACATCTTGAGTTAAAATATTTTAAGAATGGACAAAGGATGTACATGTAAATCTTGAGGCACAACTTCCTGGTGATGTAGTTACAAGGAGACCCTGTATGTTAGAACCTTTCAGCTCCATAGAAGGCTTGTGGTATTTGGTTCATGGTGTGCACAGTGTCTTCCTCTGTGAAAAGGATAATTCTGGATTTCTTTTTCTTCAGCCCTTTGTTCCTCGTATGTGTAATTGAATACTTTGATAAATGGAAGGTATATTAGAGAGCATGGTGAATGAGATTGTCCTCTGGAAACCACTGCTTCTGCAGGACACTGGAGACCTGCAGTCAAGAGTCTGTATGCAGCTTCCTCCCTCCCAAGTGTTACAGCAGTCTGGCTTTGCAGTGTGAACCCCGGTGTTGTCCATGAGGTGCATTGCTCATGTTCACCCTGGGCTGAGGACTCCCAGGAGAAGTGTTTAAGTTTCCCATTTTCCCTAAATGGTGTCTACCTTCAGGTATGAATTTTGAGTCCTCATTTCTGTAAGTATTAAAACTCAGAAATAAGTCATGTATTTGTTATTAAAGCTCCTGTTTTGAGTTACTCTTCTGCTCAGAAATACAGACTTTTGAAAATACAAGTTGTTTTCCCCAGTGCTAAGCTTGGATAAGTCAGAGTGTGTAATGGTCTGTGTATGTTTGTAGGACATCCTTAACACTTCTGTTGTAGGATTTTCTACATACTTGCCCTACTATAATGGGTGCTGCATCCCATTAGAAGTGTAGACTTTTGTCATGTCTTGCTTGTTGGAGCAGTATTGGCCCAGTGGCTGCTGGAACAGTTGTGCTGGTCACTGTCTGGTTGGTGGCCTCACCATTGTGACCAGCATACTTGTCATATTTTGCTCCTTATGCAGGAAACTTGTAATTTTAGTTCCACTCACTTTCTCACCCTGTATAGTTTTGAAAAACAACTTGAGACAGTGTCTGGCTGAGGTAAGAGCATCTGGTCTTACTTGTGGCAAATGATGATTTTCTGCCCATTGCAGTAGTGCAGAGCACAAATACCATGGCTTGAACAGAAAGCAGATTTTCAGCTTTGTGGTATACTTTTCACTTCCACTTCCTGTATAAATTATTCTACATCAGATGTAGGTTTAGAACAAGCACTGCATGCTGTAGTTTTAACTGTAGTCTGCTGCTGACCACATGCCATCTGGTTAGGCTGTTTCTCATGTTTCCTCCAGATAAGAAGATTGTTTGATTATTGAGTTTTGTTTGTTTGTTTGTTTGTCTTTTACAATCTTCTTGGAAATCAACTCTTTATGGAGGTTTGAGAGAAAATGTTTCAGTTTCTTCATTGGTTTTATCTGATCCAGGGTGACTGTGCACCATAAGACTGTTGTCACAGATATCCACAAAGTAGATAAGAATGGGAAGGGTATTTCTTCCACAAATAAATTATTACACTAGTGTAAAACTTAACAGCTTTAGAGACATTGAGAAAAGGGCACCACCAGTTTGTGTTAGTTTACTTTCTGTTCCAGGTAACTTCACCCTATTTTTGGCTGGTATTCAGAGCTGTCTGTACTAGAATTCCACAGTTTGACAAGGATAGTAGGAATTTCCATTACACAGTATTACACAAGCCTGAGTGAGACATATACATCTTTGTCGTGCTTTATTCCCAATAACTCCATGAAAATGTGTGTTGGTGAATTTCTGATGCAAGGTACAGCATGTACTGGCTGACTTAGCATAAATGAGAGAGGAATGATTTACTAGTCATACGTGCTGATATGAGCGTCTAGTATGAGGTGTGTTCAGCTGATACATAAAAAAAAAGACACAGTTATTGTTTCTCCAGCAATAGGGTCAAATCCTTTGCTGAAGAAGGTTTAGCACTAAAGCAATGAGGATGCATGCATTTTACTTGGAGCAGACCATTTTGGAATGCAGTGGGAGAAGCTTAAATCATGAGGGGAGGACAGGAAAGAAACTTTTTTTTTTTTTTTTTAATTCCAGTACTAGCGTGTCCACATTGGGGTTGTTTTGATAAATTTCCATGGATATGACCCTCCCCTCTAACAAATTGCTTTCCAAATTTTATTTGAAGCATTCCTGGTTTTCATTTTGTACTGTTGCTTCTATTTCAAGTACTAATTCTGCTAATTGGTAGATATTTCATCAGCTTGGCACTTGAGAACTTTTCCATTATCTTAAATAATGAATGATTTAAACTGCCTTGAATCTTAAATTCTGCCTGCTCACCAAACAGTAGTGCTGCACTTATTTTCTTCAAGCAGAATTTGGATCCAAGCTGTTGGAGTAGCAGCAGGAAGGCCCAAGTTTTATCCCCAAGGAATATGGTTTTCTGCTTTCAAATCCAGAAAGTGAGGCTAGAAGATACTGAGTGACGAGTTGCAGAGCCCCTGTAACATACCACACATCTTGTGGTCATCACTGTAGGTCCCAGGTATTTTTTTAAGATTCTAAATTTATGAGCAACATTGTGCATCTACCATTTAAAAATTTGCTTTAGATAGTTTCAAATCAAATTTATTTGCTTTCTTGTTCCCCTTTCTGACTGTAATCTGGAGTTGCCATCTACTGCAAGGTGAGAGAGGGATTAAGGAGTGGGCTGGGGCAAACAGCTGGATGAAGACTAAGGACACTTTATGCTTAGTGTCCTTCTAAGCTTGTCGGGGTCTGGGCTCCCTATAGTTAGTGTTACAGTCATACTGCTTTTTTTTTGTCTCTGGGTAGCACTTCAAAGAGTTGTGTTCCCTTTTTTCCAAAGGGGTATTTTACTTCCTGCTGTTGTGGGTGTGTGTTTCCAGTTCTAGCAGGGTCATTTCTATACAATCCATTTCTATAATGAGAATTTTTTTAATGCACAAAGTCTTATTTTCAGTTAAGCATGTAATTGTAATTTTTTTTTTAAATTGATCCTTCTCTAAGCTCTTTGCCAGTTTCTTTTTCTTGTTTAATTCTGACCACTTGGGTTTGTGATTAGAATTTGTAAAAACATATCAATAATATTCCTCATGCCCACTGTAAGACTCGAAGTAAATTGTGGAGTATTCTGTGGGATTCACTTGGGATTCACAATGCTCTGTCAAGTCTGTTGATTTTCTACCATGCCTTTTTGCCACATGCTGTTTTCTTCCCCTGTAAAACCTGAATAGCACAGCTGAAAGAACTCAGCTGAAAGAGGAAAACTCCATTTATTTGGTTTAACAAGGTTAATGTTCTAAAATCTGCCCTATACATTACATAACTGCAGAGATAACAAATACTAATTGTTCTGCTGTTTGTATGGAATATTGCAGTAAGTGTGCATTTTACCTGAGATGTACCAGCTTTCCCTGCCCTTTGCCCAGAAAAGAGTATGTGGGGAAGGAAGGATGCTCTGTAAACTGGCATGGCTGCTGGGAAGCAATTGGTGAAAGCGTGCCTGAAACAGAGAAGGCACAGTAGCAAGGTGAAGCAACTTACAAAATCTCCAAGGGTAAAGTAACATTCACACAGTGACCAACAGGAGTTAATGCTCCTATCTCTGTGTCTGGACTTGTTATAATCTTAAAGCCATATTGTTTAAAGGTTGTTTATGGTGAAGCTAAACAGAGAGAACCCAAGTTCATCTGAACAGCAGAGTTTTGTGCTGAACTGTGTTATGCTAGACACCTGGGGAGTGCTTCAGATCTGTTTAAGTGCTGACATCCAGTAGCAAATTATATCCACCTTTAATGCATTCAGTTTTTTTCACTGCATTGTTGTAATGCCTAGAAATACCAACAGAGATCAAGGGTCCAGTGTGCTTAGCTAGTGATGGCTAAACAGAAAATCCCTGCCTCTTAGCTTACAATTTAAATAGACAAGCTGACAAAAGGGCAAGAGAGAAGATGGATTGACAAAGATTAATTTATTTGCTCAGCATCACACAAAAGAGCTAAAGCAAAAGTAGAAATAGGACCTCAAATTTGCTGGTTCAAGATGACTCTCATTATGATGATCTGCTTTTAATTCAACATTTTTTTCCTGCCTTAAATTCTGAAATGACTATACTCTCCATAGGAATATGAGTTGCTGCAAGCATGATATTTTAACATAAATACTGTCAGTATCAGGAGAAGAACTGCATGTGCAAGATGGAAACACAGGGAGCTGTCATTTAAAAAACAGCCATGTTAAGCTCCCAGGACTGTGAATGGGACCTTGCTTGGAATCACTCTACTTCTTATAGTATGTTTTAGTATGATACTAGAAAAGCTCAGCATTTCTAGTATTGCTGCCATGCTGAAGAGAAAGTGATTCTTCAGATTGTCTTCTGTCACCTGCTGACTTTTATTGATTGTTACCTAAAGCAAGACTCTTCCTTAAGTTTCACTGTAGAGAATCTGCGTCTCTTTCCAGATGAACACCTAAAATTCACACAAAAAACACAACCAGAACTGTAACAAACATTCATCCCTAGGTTTGTTGTCTGTACTGCTTTGGGAGAATGCTTTGTTACTGAGGTGTAGGGAAACCCTTAAGATGATCAATGAGGTACTTTACCATAGGCTGTGTCTGCCTTTAACAATTTTTTTCATTCCCTGGGACATCTCTGCCCTGCCTAGTAGTTCTTAGAGATATATCTGTGTTATGGAAGGGCAAGCGAACTCTATAATTAAACTTCTGTTCTCTTATTTACTTTGCTAAGTTGCAGTCACATGACAAGAAGAATAAAAATCTTTGTTCACTTAGCTAGTCACCTTGGGAAGGTAACAATAGGTGGTTCTGATGCAGCTGTTAAGATGTATTGGGGCATTGATCTGATTTCAGTAACTTCTTTGTATATGATTTGACTTACTAATTTTGATGCTTTAGCACTTACTGCCAGTGCCTCATGTTGGCATTATCTAACCTCTCCTGTGTTTTAGTAGTACTTTCATGCTCTGGTCATAACACAGACCTCACTCCCTTCTCTCTTCATACTGCCAACCTAGCTTTTCTTCCCTGTGTTATTATAGTAGCCAGTAATAGTGTACTTTCTGGGATTTCTACACTGCATTTCTACATGCCCTGTAATAGACTAACACTGTTTTAAATTTAGTTTGTATTCTGATTAAGTTTTGATCTGCAGAGGGTTCTGATTCCTCCTGTGTCAGTGTTACTTGTGCCTCTGTGTAGGAGGGTGTTTATTTTCTGCATGGCTTAGTTGATTCTTTAAACATTTTGCTTGTATCTTAACATTTTCTGTCTCTATTTTCTTTTGTAACTTACTGGAAGTCTGTATGAATTTTAAATGAGACTGTCTTTCTTAAGAGACAGGTTACCTCAGTATCCATATAGTCTCTTTTTGTCTGCTGCAACTTGCAGGATACATTAAAATAAAAACTGAAGTTTTTCATTGGTGTGAATTTCCACTCTTCCCAGTTAAAAATTCCCTGTTATGATGGGGTACAAGGATTTCTCTTGTTGATGGCAGTCTAGCACTGGTAGTACGTGCTATTTTAGTTCTAGCTTGAGGAAAAGCCTGTGGAGAAGCTAAATTGTCCTGAAAGAGAGGAAACACAGATTTGTAAACCATGCAATGGCAAGCCCTGTGTTGTGCCTCCATGAACTGGAAGATTAGTGAGCCAAATGCTGAACAGATCAGAGTCTGTCTGTAGTGGAGTTAAAGATCAGATGAGGCAGAAGCTGTTCTGGTTTGAATCTGTTCATGCAGTGGCTGTGTGACTGTGGATGTGTGGTTTGATGAGGAATGTGCTTCTGGGCATGAGGTGAACCTGAGCACTTCTGCTTTCAAAGACATGCCAGTCTGTGTGTGCTTGAGCTGTGATGTGAGGATAGCAGGGATGAAGGCAATATTCCAGGTAAGAGCTGTGAAGGCTCAGCAAGTGTGTGAAGTGGGGAGCTGCAGCTCCCTGGCCTGTTGTGTGTTCACAGGCTGCTCAGAGGTGCTGTGAAGGTGGTGTGCAGGAGTCCAGAGCTGCAAAACTGAGCCCACACCATGGGTTTGGATTGACGTGAGGTGTGCTGTCCTACACCACTCTGTGGGCTAGACTGTAGTAAGCAGCAGAGAAATAGCCTAGATTGTACTGAAGAAGGACAGGTGGAAAATGTATGTGGAGACAGCAAGGGGAAGGTGTAGCATTGTAGTGCTGAAAGGCCTGCTAGGCTCAGCATGAGGTGGATGACACTAAGAGTTTAGTGAAAGAAGAGAGAAGTGCATGCTGAGCCTCGTGTACTGCTGCAGTTTGGTGTGAAGGTGTCTGAAGATGACTGAAGATGCCATTGAACAAGTGTAGAGTCCAACAAGGCTGAGTAGTGTTTGAATCTGTTCTTCTCCCAAGAGTGCAAAGTGTTCTGGCTGTTAAGTGCTTCTGTCTTTCTCATTTGAGCATTAGAGCACCTTACCTCTCCAATCAGCCCCAAATTCTATGTGAGGGAGCCTTTCTCCTCCCCATGCTATGCACACAGGTTCCCTCTTCTTTCTTTAGCCCCTGTGTGTGCCTTTCCATTGTGGCCTCCTCCCTACCCTCTAATTTGAGTTGAAAACACACCTCTGCATCCTCCAAGTGTGAACACACGGGGTTTCTGCCTACCTCTTCTGCCCCATTTTCTGAAGTGGGAGAGCACAGAGAAATACCCCCTTGTATCCCTTGTATCTTGTGCATATATATTGCTCTCTCTTCTTTCCTTGTATCAGTGTATGGAGCACTTATATTCTGCCCTCAGTGTTTGAGGGGATGGGGGTCTTCAGCCCTGCCCTTTCCCCTGCTGTGGAGTTGTGTGCTTTTATGGTGACTTTTCTCTCTGTTCCTTTTTTCTGTGTCTGTGCATTTCTGCTGCTGCTTATACCTGCCTCAGGGGAGCATTATTGGCAGGGGGGCCCTTGCTGGCACACTAATGTGTGAATAGTTTCTGTGCTTTTCTTCTCATCTCCTCTCTTCCCTTCTCTTTCCCTCTCTCAATGATGTGTCCAGAAAAGGAAGTCGAGCTCCAGTGTGCATTTGATGGTGAGCACCTCCCGTAAGCTGCCTGCGATTCGTGCCTCCGCCATTTCCATGCCATGCACGCTCGGCTTGTGCTCATCACCCTACATAGCATGTCCGTGCAGGGGGGTGGCAGGGGGGATCAGTGTGCACCCAAGGGTCCATATCCTCACAAAAAGGGCTCTGTGATCCTCTGACCACATACAACTCCCATTTTGTGCAGAAAATCCAACTACTGGCAACACAGTTTGACTTTGCCTGCTCTGAGTGTGAAACAAAAAAAGGCAGTGGTTCTCCTGGGCTCAGCAGAGCAGGTGTGTGCCTTGCCTGGACACAAGGCTTTGTCATTCTGTTGCAGAGGGGCCAAAAAGAGGAACAGGTGCTTTGCCTGGTGTTGGTGCTGTCATCCTTGATAGGAGCCTTGCAGTGTAGAACAAACTGGGAGTCACTCCAAATGTGGCAGAGACTGATGGGGCTCCACTGTTCTGATGAAATAAGTCGGCACAGCACCACTGGGCAGCTCAGATCTGCCAGTCACTTCTTTTTTTAGCATTCTTACTGAAAAGGTTTGTCAGAGCCTTTATAATGCAAAACTGCCTTTTGTCCTGATCTTGTTTATGTATCCCAACATTACCAAATGCCCAGTAACTGCCTCCCCTGTCCTGTTCATTTCCTTTTTCATCCATCAAGGTGTTTGACATTTATAGAATTTGTCAAAAAAGTAGTCAAATCCACTCTCAAGGGTCCAAAGAGGAAACTGGCCAGTGTCATATTGTCAAAAGTCATACACAGCCCAATGACACACTTTGACACCAAGATATGAATAGTAACTGAAGTACAAAAATTAATTATTATATTAATTCCTGTGCACAGAAAAATAACAGAAAATATTTCTCCCTCATTTCACATAGAAGTGGGAATGTTACAGAACCAAGAAAGCAGAATAATTGTTTCCGCATTACTACCTGGAAGATACTTCTCTTCTTCCTCCTTCAATGGCACCTTAAAACTGTGTAAAAAACCCCACAAACAAGTAATCCCAAAGTAGTGCTTTGAAAACCTGAAATGAGTAACTTTTCACCAGCCCAGCCTTTATGTGGGGCAGAAGCTCACTGTGCCTTTCTTGCCCTTCTTATTTGCCCACTGCTAGCAGTACTTAAATTTCCTTTGCCTATTGTTTTAAAGCAGCTGAGATATGTAACCCATGTAAGCATCAGCCTCTGAAAACGTGAAAGCAGTGAAAGTGGCTGAATAATCAGAGACAGTCCATGTGTTGGAAGCTACTTTATTTTAGGGCTACATGTGTATGTCCCTACAGTATGAGCACTGGCCTGTTTTCTTTCTCTTGCACCCTCTGTGTTGTTCGTGCCTGTCTGTCTGTCTCTTGTCGAGCTCAGGAAATGTTGCCAACTTCTGTGCCAAAACTAATCGTGTTACAGACCTTAAGAAGGACCTAGCACCTTTTTAGGTGAATTGGCTTCTTTTAACTTGAGTTGTACAGAATTTCCAAGGATTGTACCCTGGCCAGTGACTGATGTTGGCTGGCAGCAGGGGGAAAGGAGGGGTAAGAGTTGGCTGTACTGCCTGCACTTCTGGGAAGGGAAGGCCAGCTTTTTCCAGGGAAGGGCAGTTGGTTAGATGGCCACAGGATAGGAGTGTGTGCAGGAAGCTCAATATGTCAGATACTTTCCTTCACCTGAGAAAGAACTGTGAAAAATGTGTGGGCTAAGCTGCCTCTAATTTCATTGGGACACTATCCTGTAGTAAAATGCTATCCAATTCTGGACTAGGAAACATGATACTTGGTCTTCTTCAGCCCACTGGCTGGGGAAGAATATCATGGGTGAGGTGGGTGCTCATTGCAGACTGGAGGGCAGGCTGTGTGCTTTGGGTGTGTGGAGTTTTATACTTTATAAGGCAACATAACACTCCTAACAGGCTGTTGTCAACTTTTTTTTGGAACAGTGGCTGCCTGGATGTTTGTTCAGATTTTGGTTGGTTTTGGTTTTTTTGTTGTTTTTTGGGGGGGCTTTTTTGGTGATTTTTTTTTTTTGTTGTTGTTTTGATTTGGGTTTTTTTCCCCTCATTTGGCCCTAGTTATAAAGCCTTCCAAAACACTGGGATTACTTTTGTATAGCTTCTTTCATACTAATTTTATCTTCTTAGCCCAGTGGACTAAGAAAAATGGGTTAAATTCCTCTCACTGGAAGAGGTTTGGAAGATAGATCTCTGCATTAGGATCTCTGTTTCTGAAGAAGTACAAGAGCCTCAGTGCTGTGTGGAGGGGTGGATCATTGTCAGGAGTTTGGTTGTCTTTGTGCCACAAAATAGCTTGAGAATAATTTTTTCACGTTGATCTGCTCCTCTTTGACATCCACAGTGGCCTCTTCTGCTAACAGGCTGGAAATACATGCATAAAACAGAAGTCTTGGAAGGCCAGAGTCTTAATACAATGCAGGGATTTATAGAAAGAGGCAGCAAACCATAATTTCTGTGGTATTTATCCTTTTTTAGGTTGGAGTTTGATTGTATGTGTTCTCTTTTTTCCCCATGGACTTCTAAAGAGTTCACTCCTGCCTCTCTCTCTTCTACTTCCTTCCCCTTCCACCTGACCATCTTCCTCTTTTGTTTCTCCTCTCTCCCTCTCCAAAAGGGATATTAAGCCAAGACATGTTACTTGTGAAGAAAAAACAAATTGTTAGCAGGTGTTTAAGTCTCAGTTTTATAAGATCTGTCACTGGTTGACATAATTATACGTTTGGCAGATGTTTTCCAGCTTAGCATTTGACTTTTCCATTCTTTGTGGTGTTTGTGGTGCGGTGATGAGGGCCTGATGTTTATCAGTATGAGTTTGCACGCCCTGAGTGGGATAGAGAGCCACTGCAACGGGGGCACACTATGGTGAGCTCCCATCGGGTGCCCTGGTCTGTAAACTACAGAGTGTGAACTCCTGCAGTGCCAGTTCTGATCTTGCTGCTGGCATCTAGCAGCAAAGGAGACATAGCCTCGTGTGGGGGTCACACGTGGGCTGGATTTGTGGGCTAGGAACTCTGTACTTATGGACACAGGTTTGGCTTCCTACAAACATGGACTTGGCTCATTCCTGATGTACATGACTCAATGGGATGGTTCTTTTCAGGAAGCTGGTGATGGCCTCAGTGTTCTGCTGTGTGAATGCAGGAAGCAGAGATTTTATTCTTCTACCACAGCTACAAGAGAGTCTGAAGAGGGGAGAGATGGAAAGCTGCTGGGCACCATCCAGAGAATTTTCTACTTATGGAACTATATGGCCTTTTCCTTATGTCCCAGTCCCATTCCTTTCAATATTTTGGTCCTGAAGTCTCTTTGTTCAGGTCACAGTAGGGATGCAACATACAATACATTACATTTTCTCTACCTTTTTTAGGGCTGACCATACTTCTGCTTGGATCAATAGATTCCCTGGAACTCTCAGCATTATCACATACTTAGAACTGTTTCTGTATACTTTGGGATACCTCAGACTTGAATCCCATTTGTGCCCTGTTTGAGACCATGACTATTGTGTGTCTCTCACTTCTGTAGTCTCTTTCTCTCAGGACAGCTGCCATCTCTCATTTTCCTTCACCAAATGTTTTTGTTAGAGCTCATTGCAGGATTCTCCCCAACCCTTTGGGCTGCTGCCTTTTTGCCTTCTGTTTTCCTTCCTTATAGCTCTAGTAGTCCATTCACATTTGGATTTTGGTACATCCCTTACAACTTCTGTTGCCTCTGGGGGAAGGATGATGTCCAGCAACCCAAGCAGTACTCCTCCTTCCTCCCTCTTCTTGGTGATTGAGCCTGTGGGGAGGGTCGGGTCTGAGGAGATGGTTGGGGTTGAAGCAATACTGTAATTTTCTTGCTACCACTGCTGTCCAGCAGGGGAACTAAAACCATGTTTTTCTGTCTCAGCCACAGAGCAACAACAAAACCAGTATAGTAAGCACTGCAAAAGAAACACCCCCAGTGCAGACGTCCATGGTATCTTCCCCAACCGCTATTTTTTTTACTGTTTGGTTTAATTTTGATTTTGTCCTCTCCCCTTCTCCTCCCAAACCCCTTCCTGAGTGCTGCTTGTGTCACTCTGTTTCAGCTTATGTTTTGGCTTCGTTCTGTCTGTGTCCCTGTGCTGCTGTGGGGCCTGATCACAGGCTCTCAGGCTTTGGGATGGGGGTGCTGAGCAGAGCTGTGGTTGGATGTGGGGATTGCAGCTTGCCTGGACTTCCCCGTGTGCCACCCCTGTACAGTTCTGTGTGTCCCATTCAACTGCTCCTGCTGGCTTTGGGGAGGACGGTTTTGAAGAAGAGAGTGTCAAGTTCCATCCACTCTCCAACAGTCAGGAAATGGAGGATGGACTTCAGGACACCAGAGAAGAAAGGGCAGACAAAGGGTTTTTAGAAGAATCCTTTGCTGGCCTATTTGGCCTGCTCAGTTGAGTGGCTGATCTCCTGCAGCTCAGTGGTTTGCTGGGCTGGCATTTTGTTTGGCCTGTGTACAAGCTCTACAGTGGCATTCAAGTACATTGAATGGCACAGCTTGGGTGTGTGGCCTGCCTCAATGCCCTGGAAGATGAGGCAGCAGCGCAGGAGGTGGCAGAGGCAGATGGGTGAGTGTACAGCTCTGCCCAGCTCTGTCCCTGATGCCCTTGCTGAGCCACCCAGCATGAACAACAGCAGTGGGAGGAGATGGTGCAGGATCCTGAAGTCTTGTCCTGGTAATGAAGAGAGTGCAGGAGCTAGTTAGCACCCTTAGGCCTGGTAGCTGCTCTTTGTTGTCTGTCTCTGGAGAGTTGGATTTGGCATTTTTGGGGTGTGGGAGGGTGGGATTTGGTGTTGGGTTTTTTGGTAGGATGAAGGATTCTTGGGACACTTCATAATTTTCTGCTTTTCTTTCACTAGCTTTGTTCATGATGCTTTTGATATTGAGAGAACCTTTCTAAATTATTAAATATGGTTATTACTGAAATTGGAGCTCATTTCAGAGACTTCTAGAAAAATGTGCCTTTTTTTACATCTCCTTAGCAGCTCTTTTCTGAGAGGCATTGAGGTGATCTGGCTCATTCGTTTTTTTATTATGGAAATTATGAATGTCCCTTTTTTAGGGTAAAATACCAAGCAACCTTTCCAAAAAAATGGGAGACAAAGGCCCCAGCCCAGTAATATCCTTTCTTCCCCCTCTCCTCTTCTGAAGCATTTTCCAGTGAGGACGCTGCTGAGGGGTCATTACTTAATGCAGAGAGTGCAGACTGGCTGCTTGGTTGCCCTCTGGTGTCTGTGCCAGCCTGGTTCTTTGGAAGCAAATTGGGAATTATGAGCAGTTGCAGGGAAGCTGGGGGCTTTGTCTCCTTGTGACTGTAGCTTTTAGTGCAGCCTCTCTCTTAATGAAACCTGTGCAGGAAGTGTGTGCGCACGCACGCAGGCACACGTGTGCTGTTTGGAGTTTGTGATTTGATTTGATTTTTTTCATGTCAGTCACCTTTTCTCCACTTGCTGGGGAGTGAAAGTAAATGAGAGAATGCATTGGAGCTAGAGTTTAATGATTCTTCCATCCTTTCCTAGGAGCCTCAAACAACTGTTGTCCATAATGCTACAGATGGCATAAAGGTAAGGGATGGGAGTACTGCCAGAGAAACCTCTGCTTCTCTCTTGTCTTC
Organism: Oenanthe melanoleuca; assembly: GCF_029582105.1. Classification (NCBI taxonomy): domain Eukaryota; kingdom Metazoa; phylum Chordata; class Aves; order Passeriformes; family Muscicapidae; genus Oenanthe; species Oenanthe melanoleuca. The sequence goes on from NC_079340.1 coordinate 14,860,993, forward strand.
GTGTGTCTTAATTCAGTTTCTACCTTTCCAATGTCTGGTTTGTAGCATGCTCCTGAATACTGCTGACAATAGACTAGGAGGGTTGTGTTATATGGCACTGTATCTCTGAAAGAGGCCAAGTAAAGACAACTGTTCAGATAATAACACATCTTTTCCTATTGTGGTGTATAACCACCACTCCGTTTCATATATGGGAAGAGGAACAGGAAATATAGGCACTTTTTTCTTCTGCAAATGGACACTTCCTCTGAGAAATCTTAGGAGCCTTCTTTAGCTTCTTGTGGCTATTCTTCCAAACAGAAGCAGCTCTCTATTAGATTTCATTTGACAGAGTTTGGTAACTTCCACACTTGTAAAAGCTCTGGGTCAACAGCTCGAACATGCAAAAGCTGAGCAGAGATGCTGTTATGTTATGCTTTGTACTTGGCCTGCTTACATCCAAATCTTCCTCGTATCATCCTCTCCCTTCCATCCCTGCCAATGTTTTTGTGCTTTTCACCATCTTTCTTGACAAAGAAATCAAACTATTTGCTCATGCTCCCGACTACTGATGCCTGGTAATACTTTGTTCTGCCATGCAGGGTTCCACAGAGAGCTGTAACACCACAACTGAAGATGAGGATCTGAAAGGTAGGTATTTTGACTGTAATTTCTAATACAGTTAAGTGTAGGCAAGGGATTCTAGAGATTCAGTCATTGCCCTGAACTAGCTTCCCAGATTTCTGTGTCTGACCGAGTTCTTAAATTCGCCATGACGCTCTCATTCCTGTCACAGTGGGACCGTGCATTGGGGAGCCATCTGACTTGGCCTCTGTGGTATATAAACACTGAGCTAATTTGTTTTTGTCTTAGAGTTGGAATTATTTTCTTGCATATGTCATAATCTGTTCATCTCCAGTCCATTTCTAGGTGTGGAAAATCCCTACCAGTCACTTGAGATTTGGACTTTGCTTGTGTTTTTGTGCTGCCTTGTAGATTACAGGGAGCTGAAACCTCTCTGTTACTACTCAGCCTCCCTTTTCACCCCGTTCTGGGAATGATATGCAAAGACTTCCCTTGGGTTTTTTTTCTCTTTGGGTCTACTTTTTTTCTAAGATGACGATCATTCTCAGCCTGTTGTCCTTGACTGAGATACCAGTAGAGGGAGAGGCTGAGAAGAGATTTCATGTCTTTCAGTGGCCATATCATAAATATTCTGTGCTTGTAAAACTCCTTAAATGAAGAAGCTCCAAGTTCCATATCTGTTTGTGTTGTTTGAGCAGCTATCTTTTGCCTAACCTCCCTAATAAAGGAGAAGCAGACATCTTCCTGAATAAACAAGTTTGGGATTGGTGAAGGTAGTTTGCATTCTGAGACAAATATGTTAATAACTTAATAATTTTGAGGCAGAGGTATTCTCATTCTCCTTGTAGTTCATCTGAGTTACATATCCAGGGAAAAAATCAGTGCTGACCCTGTGATGTAGCAGCAATGTCACCTCTGTCAGTGGGGTAGTTCCTGATGGTTTTCCTGTGGCATGTCACAAGCTGGTGGCTCCTCTTCTGAGGAATCACAGGGAGCAGAAACACATTCCATGAGTGAATAAGTTCTACAACACAGATTGTTTCAGATAAGGCCTGGCCTCATTACAAGACAGTGTTCTAGCTCCCACCTTTTTGCCAAAGAGTAATCCGTGGTTTAAGAACCTAGCTTTGAGGGATGGGAACTGGATGGGTTTTATAGTGCAGTAATGATTTTGATTTATCATCTCTGCTGGATAGCCATCCAGAATCTTGTCTCCTGTGGCACTTTTTATTCTGGAGAGGTCCCATGGTTGAGCTAGCTGAGCCAATGTGTGTTTTAAGTCAGGAATACAAATGCTGCGAGGAAAAGAAGTCAAGGACTGGAACAGAAGGTGGGGAGGAAGGAAGGCAGCTGGTCAGTGTATAGAGTTGTATAGGGATACATTGCTACAGATCAAAACTATGTTTTGGTTTTTTTGGCAGAGGTTAGAAAATTTTGTTATGATTTTAGTAGAAGGGAGCATTTGAATGGTGATTGGGAGGGAAAGAGTTTGCACAGTAGTGGTTTGTGCTGTGGCCAGCTCTGGTAATTTTAGTCCTCCAGTTTTAAGCGTAGCTGTGTTCATCAGTGTTCCTTTTCCATTCCTGCCCTTCCACATTTTAAGACAAGCAAGCATTTGAGCAAAACTAAGTAGACCAAAAGGTTTGGGAGTGTTGGAGTTCTCACTGTTCTGCTTAGCTCTTGGAAAAGGGAAGTGCTTGTGCAGGTTCCTCTGCCAACTTCTTGTTTTAAATTGACACCAACACAACTCTGCTGTGCTGTGTCTTTATCCATCAGTGACAGTGCCTCAGGGATATGTTGTTTCCACTGTGGTGGGGCTTAAGGCAGTGTTTGTCCTCATTCTTCCTCCACCCCCTTGCCCTTGTGTCATTCTAAATTGCACAGCAGGTTCATGTTGTAGAGCTGTCTACTTGGCTTTGCCCTGGAGGATACTCCTGCATGTTTTGTGCCCAGCATTGTGGTTTCTTTAATGTTCTCCTATTTCCTTTCTCTTTTTTTATTTACTGAACTTGCGTGTTTTGTTTGTGTTTGTGTTTAATTCCCTGCCATGCTAGCTCCCCCTCTCTCCACCGGGGACGGCAGCTCAGTGCTTGAAGGACGGAGGCACAGTGAGAGCAAAACACAGACTGAGTCCATGCAGTCCCAGCTTTCTCTCTGTTTCTCAGCCAGTAAGTCCAGGGGTGCAGTGCTTCACAGCATCTTTTTCCCACCCCTTCCTCCACCATTCCCATTTCTCCTTACCTAAGATTTTTCCTTTCCTCAACTTCCTTCCAAAATGTTGATTTTTCATTTCCAGTACTCCAGAATAAAAAGAAATCATCTCCCTTCCTGCAAAATACCCTCCTTTACACATTGAAATTTTCCAAACTTTTCCTTCCCTTTCTGAATAAAAAAACAAACCCAGAACTTCATCCTAGCTAATTTCATTCCTTTGCTTTTCTCTCTGCAGAGACACTGTCTTTTGGGGTTTCCTTGGGCAAGTCACTGCATCTCTTAGTTTTCCTTGTGGTAAATGGGGTCAATGGTGGAGGGGATGCATGAGGCTGAATTCAGTCTCGCTTGTCAGAACTTCTGAGGACCTCAGACATGGATGGTGCTCAAAAATACCAAAGGAACAAAAACCGCTTTTTCCAGACTACTTTAAGGTGCTTTGAAAGGGAGGCTGTGGCTCCTGAAAGACCCAAAGCATTTTTTAATCCATTATCAAGTGCTTTGAGTGCAAATCCTGGGATAAGCTTTGAAGAGCATTTGTCTGTCGTGAGCTTTACCTTGTGTGTTTGTCTTGCTAGCTCAGTTAGCTGGTATCATGGTTAGTAGGGTTTTGTAGTGCAGTAATGAATTTGATTTACCATCTCTGCTGGATAGCCATCCAGAACAGGTATTTGTCCAGAACTTTGTCTCCTGTGGCGCTCTTCATTCTGGAGAGGTCCCATGGTTGAGCTAGCTGAGTGTTGTAAGTCAGGAATACAAATGCTGCGAGGAAAAGTAGTCTAGGACTTGGAACTATGAGTCACAGTCTATGAATTATGGTGAGTTCTGCCTGATATCTCCTGAACTTGCTAGCTCTGTAGAGGAGCCTGTGGCTGAAAAACTCTGAAAATGCATATGAAAAAAGCTATTAGGATGGAGAAAATCTAGGTGGAATTCACAGCTTTTCTCCTACACAGGCATACTGTACTAGCTGCCTGACTATTTAAAGCAATAGGAGAAGGACATTTAGTGTAAGCTGGGAATATCTGGAGTATTTGATTCTATTCAGGTCAGTCTAGGAAGGAAGAACCAGGTGTGCCCTCTTCTGTCTCTTCCTGTCATATTTCCCTGGTTTTCTACACACAGCATCAGTATGTCATACAATGCAGCAGTTGGAGCATCTTTGTTACTTGCTTTTGAAGTAGCTCAAAGGATGTCAGACTGCTGGTTTGTAAGGTGCAATGGGAAAGGTGTTTTGCCTAGCCAGAATGGAAGGGAAATGATCTCTTCTCAAGTACTTTTTGCTGTGAGCTGTCCATCACTGCTGTTGTTAATTCCTTCCTCTTGCTCGTAGCAAGGCCCTGCTTGGTACACTGAGGAGTGCCGAAGCACTTCTCTGCCAAGTGGGTCAGTGTTCTCCCACTTTGCTTCCCTCCAAGTTGAGATTGCAGTGATTTGGATATCCCTGCTTTCTTTAACCCAGTCTTGTATTTGCCCTCGTGCTGCTCTGTCACTGCTCTGACCATTGTTTTAGGTCACCCTCAAACTTCCTCCAGCATTAGTGTAATTCCCGCTGTGCTTTTTGCACCAGTGCCCGGGTGGCCCCTGGCAAGCAGTGTCTGGCCAAGCGATGTGACAGAGGCAGGAGAGCAGGTGCAAGTTACTGGGATGTGGCTGTGTCTGTGTGCCGACCGGGGCTGGGGCTGTGTGTGTCTGTACCTCTTTGTTGTTTTTATTTTACTTTCTAATTTTTGCTTGTTTATCATTTTAACGCTCACGTTTGTTTTGCAGCTACACAGTCTTGTGAAGAGAAGCTCCATGCCTGGGACAGCCCAGGGCAGACATTGGAGTTAGAGCGTGCTCGGTCGGAGCCGTTGCTAACTCCGGTAGTTCCCTTTGTACTTAACCGAGCACCGTGTAAGTTAGCAGCTGGGTAGCAGTAGTGGAGTAGTGCAACTCGTGCTAGTTTCCCTAGATGTAAAGCTCCCTCCTCTCCTCCCCTGCCCCTCTCCCTGTCTGTGCGAGCCTGGCCGAGGCTGAGGGCTCCGGGCTGGCGCTATCGGTGCCGGCGGGGCGCGGCCCAGGAGCGGCTGCGGGGAGCGGCGGCGGCCGCCGGGGGGCGCCACGCGCAGGGGCGGGGAGCGGGGCCGCCCTCAGCCCGTCCCGGCCTCTGCCCGTCCCGTCCGCCCCGTGCCGGGGGCAGACAGAGCCCGGCCCAATGTTGCCCCGGCCTCGGACGGTGCCCGCTGAACGTGCCCGCGGCGCTCCCCGGCCGGCAGCGCTGGCCATGCTCGGTGTCCGTGCTGGTGCATATCGCCCCCCGCTTGTGCCTCTGCCGTGCCGGTTTGGAGGCCCCGCGGATCCATCGGGAGTGGCAGACGCTAATGCCGGCCCCGGACACCCTCCCGTGTGCCGGCTGTAGCTCGGGATGTGTAGCGAAAGGCAGGAAACGAGCACAGTCTGGTGGGATGGACTAGTGTTAAAGGACAGGCCTGATGGCATTGCATCAAGGCACCTTGGAAGGGGATGCAAATTTCCTTAAGATGAGCCAGCACCCCGTGACTGTGGTCTGCAGGCTCCCTCACTCATCCCAAATGCAGCCTTTACAATGGACTCTGTCTTCTGGACATTGGTAGTGCGTGGTTGGGAGTCCAACAAGTCACCCTTCTTCACGTGAAAGTAATCCCAGACAACTGGCTTGTAAGGACATTTTTCACAACAGACATAGCCCACTGTGTCATTTTGACTCATTCCGTGTGTACATCTTTTCACATGTGGAAGTGTATGCAGCCTGCATGGCAAAACCAGCCACCTTCTTGTTGTGAGCCAGATGTCCCCTATCTGAGGGGTTTCTGAGGCTGGCTCAGTAGTAAAATTCTCTTAACTGATTTCCAGAGTGGGTACAGACATCTTTCATAGCCAGTGAGATTATTATCTTGTTGCTCTTTGGCTGCACTTAGCAGTGGTGGGATGAGGTGCACATGTGGATAAAAGCTTAGGGATGGGGCGGGGAGCAGAATAGCATCTTCTGGCATTTAGAATGGAATTCAGCTTCCCCGACTTGAACATCTAAAGATGGTAGGTTGGATTTAAACACCATCCCCCTAATAATAGGCATCTAAGATGCCTATGTGATTCTTCCAGAAATCCCAATTTCTTTCAGTGCCCAAAGTGGACTGGTTCTATTTCAGACACCTATATTTTAGATGCTGAAGGGCACAAGAATGGCACTTCTGGTGGTAGGAATTTTATGTTATCTGATAACATTGAAAAGAATGCTAGAGAACCTCTTAAATGTTTGTATAATGTGCAGAAGAGTCTATCTACAGGTGTAGGGAAGGCTGAAGAGATGTGAGGTTGTATATATCGGCTTAGGCATGGTAGTCAGAGAATGGAATTGTGTTGTTTAACAGACCTGATTTAAACTTCGTAAATGTTATGAATTCTTAAGACCAGCATGGATAATGGAACACTGCAGAGGGGATGGGGCCTGGGCAATCTGCTGTGGAGAGCCAAGAGAAGAGAGTGCAGAGGTGCTGGCCAGATGGGGGCCAAACAGCAGTAGACAGACAGCCCCTGTCTTCATTCATCTTCAAGTGTAGTATACTGGGCTGGGTTAATGGCAACACTGCCAGGGTGCTGTAAAGAATTGTGCCATAGGGATTGGCAGAAGCTAACTGCTTGAGGAACAGTGTGCACACTCAGACATAGCTAGGACCTGCTCATCCAACCCATCCATCCTGCTGCAGCTCTTTCTAGCTTGCAGAAGCCATCCCTACATGTCCCAGTTGTTTGTTTGCAGCATTCACAATAACTGAGGTGTTGATGATGGTGATAGGCAAGTTGCTGGGAGACTCTTTCCAATTGGCTTGATCTGTGTGGTAGCCAATTGTATATGGCTACTGTGGTGAAGGTTTTCCACGTCTTAAGCTGCCAGGCAAGTACTTCACATGGGCAGGGTCACTGGCATTCATTGGTCAGATTCCCCAGGAGCAGTTTAGGCTGTCATTCAGAAGACACCTTTAGTGCCTTAGACTTCTAGAAGAAAAAAATTGAATATGGTCTTTATTTCCTTTCTCCCTGCATTATGGGATCACCATTTCCCTTTCATACCACTGCCCCCCTATTCTCATGTGGATGACTGTCTTTACTGCATATCTCCAGAATGCAGGGAGCAGCATTCTATGAGATCTAGACTAATGGTGCTCTACAAATTGCTTGTAGGAAGCACCCACTATCCTCATATTTCTACTGAACTCTTCAGCACAGCTAAATTGCTCTTTCTTCTTGTTCACAGTGCGTAAGCAAGAAATCATTAAGATAACAGAGCAGCTGATAGAGGCCATCAACAACGGAGATTTTGAGGCATATACGTAAGTAGAGATGCTTCCTGACAGGTTGTTTATCAGTTTGTGTGCAAGTGATGCTCTGGCTCCTGGGTATGAGGAGCTGTCACACAGTCAGGCATGGTAAAAGGTTTTATCCTTCTTAGCCTACATCAGTTAGGAGTAAGGGATGGAGTAGTAGAGCTCTAAAGAAATATCAAGTCAGGTATGAAACAGCAACAGGAACCACAATAGGAAAATGTCCTGGGTTTGTAGGAAAAGTACAGGGGAGGGGAATGAGAGGAGCAGAAAGAAAATAAAAGGAAAATCAGAAGCCTAAAGGTTTATTTCATGTGAAATGCCATCTAGTTGGCTCCTTGAGTTGCAGTAGGGCTGAGTCTTCAGGAACTTACTTCTTGGAGCAGGGAGATGTAGTTAGGTGGACACAGGGTGTGAGTCAAATGGTATACCAGCGCTTCACTTTGTGAATAGCTCTTAGGCTCAAATGCAACCTATAAGGCTGTGCTGCTTTTCTTTGCAGAAAAATTTGTGATCCTGGCTTGACCTCATTTGAACCTGAAGCACTGGGAAACCTGGTTGAAGGAATGGATTTCCATAAGTTTTACTTTGAAAACTGTGAGTGGGTAGATTTGGTAACTCCAACACCTTTCTCTCTACTCTTCCTTTACGTCACATTTGGGAGGGAAAATCAGCTTTGTTTTTACTGGTTATCAGAATAAGCAGGAACTTGACTGTGCTTGGGTTGTGATGCATTCATAAAAGCCAGCAGCCTTTCTGTCAAAAACCCTGTTCAGCAACAATTTCAATTCTAACCCCATATCCCGTCACTCTAGTCATACAATCTGCCAGAGGGAAATGTTTTGTACCTGGCACGGACTTCAGGAGCTTTAAAAGTTTGAGGCACTGGACTTCTTACTGATACTAAAATGGAAAAAAAAAAGATCAGATTTTGGTGAAAATATATGTTTGGGATAGACATACTGAATGGTCAGGCATAAAGATGCTTTCACTTTGAGTTTCTGGTTTCAGATCTCTAACACGTCATGAACCTTTAACATAGATATAAGGGTCACCTTGTCAGCTGGGGCAGGAAAGAGTTGGGAGAAGTGCTATCATTTGTACTGTGGGATTTGTCTCCCTTCCTGAATGTCTCCACAGGGTGAGATAATTGAAATTTAAATCCTGAGCTGGTCAATCTGTTTTATTTCTGGGGTTACGTCAAGATCCTTAGTATGGGCAATATGTAGTTCTCTAAGTATGTAGAGACTTTGTCTCTCCAAACAGCCTATTATGGAGTGATTTTAACACTTCTCCGAAGTTTTTTCATTTTTAATGCTGTCCTAGCTTAAAGATCTCCTGATTACTGACTCCTTTGCCATTACATTTTGTAAGTGAAAGATCTTTCCCCATAACTGAAGACACAGTAGTACTGATGTTGAAAAAGTGGCGAGTATGCTTTACAGAGGAAGTGGGGGCAAAGGGGCCAGGGGATTCCTGGCAGTAAGTGTGCAGTTCCTAAGGAGAACAACAGGTGATAGGGGAAAGAATTTCTTGGATTTTGCCTGAAAAATTGCAGGAGCAATTTTTGTGGTATTGCAGAATCCAGTGGAAGGTGAGTAGAATATAGAAGAGGTTGGAGAATGTGGGACGCTGTTCCTTGTTAGTCATCAAACGAATCTGATGGTTTTGCGTGTCCTGCCAGTGCTGTCGAAGAACAGCAAGCCAATCCACACGACCATCCTGAACCCCCACGTGCACGTCATCGGGGAGGACGCCGCCTGCATCGCGTACATCCGCCTGACGCAGTACATCGATGGCCAGGGCCGGCCCCGCACCACGCAGTCGGAGGAGACCCGCGTCTGGCACCGCCGAGACGGCAAGTGGCTCAATGTGCACTCCCACTGCTCTGGAGCTCTTGCAGCACCTCTCCAGTGAGGATCACATACGGGTATGGCCTCCCAGGGAAGGAGCACATCTCACACACAGCTGAGCCTGCTCTATGGGGGGGATTCAGCATTCAAGGCTCTTTAGCTGGCTGCGAGAGAACCAGGTTTAGTTGTCTGCTGAAAACTTCGGCTTATAGATGGTGTCCCTTTAAGTCCTGTCCTGTCCAGGGTTATCTGCCACTCCTGGCAAATGACAGTCATGTGCCAGACAGGTGTTCCTAGGCATAGGTACTCTTGTAGCAGCTGTGCTTCCCCCCTAGTGCTCATGTCTGTGCTTGGGCAAGCTGCTAATCCGGAGCAGAGAGGAAGAGTATCTCATGTTGTGCACAGGTTGGCCCTTTCACATCTGCCTCTCCATGCTGGGGGTCATTTTGGTGATTATGTCATCTTCTAGAAAGGATATTGTAGAATCCATACGGAACAGTTTCTATGCCGTAAGGGGTAGGGGTTCATATTAATTCATATAAATTTTACCACTGATTTTCTGATAAGCAAAAGCTTTTTAATGTACCGTCTTGAGAAAACTGAGAAGGACAAAGAATCTAAACAAATAATAACATCAGAGGATTTAAAATATCCCCCAATTATTCAGCATTGGAAGAAACTTTGACTCTAAAATATGTAATGAAGAAATGCTTGCTCCTGAAGGACATCAGATCCATTTACTACTTCAGCATTAAGGCATTCTGATTTATTGCCTTAGTGGTTTCTTTTAATTAGATTTACAAAGCCTTTCTGCATCCTTTTGTTTTATGCTGAAATATATGTCACATTCATTTTATAGCCCAAAGTTTCCTAACAAATACCTACAGCTGGGACACAGCCTTTTTTCTATTTAAGGGCAAACACAACAAATATCTACAGCTGGGAGGCAACCTTTTTTTAATGTGGTCATTTAAGGATGAACCACTCAAGTGTAGTTGCTACTTGAGTCCTAGTTCTGTGAACAACTTGGGACTAAGCCAAGAGCAGTTTGTATTCATGTATTGTGAGGTATTCAACCCTACTGAAGGCAATGGGAAGGAATGTGAACTATCACAAGCAAGCTGCAGAGGTCACAGATGGAATTTGAAAAGCAAAAGCCAGTTGGGGGCACCAGAAGCAGGGAAACTTTCAAGAGAGCTGGAAAATCAGCTGAATTTCCAGGAAGTAAGGCAGTGAGAAGGATACAGCCTTTGCAGGAAAACAAAGAAAACTTCCATCAGATTTCTCACAGAAATGGTGAGGGAGATGTGTGTCCTGGGTTTGGATGTCTGTCCAAAAAAAGATGCAGAAGAAATTATTAAATTAAAGATCAGTGTGGCTCCATGGCTATGCCTAGGAGTTCTGAGGAAATTTAGGAATGGAAAGTCTGCTGCAAAAGAGGTATGTTTCTTGGCTGTGGAAATGATGAAGCTCTCCAAAAGTATGTGCTGGAGGGTTTCTGAAAACTGCAGAGCAGAAGCTATTTCCAAACCACAAAATGTTGGTTAAAACAATATTTAAAAATACCCTGTAAACTAATAGAAGTTGAAGTATTTGCATGCATTTCTGAGCTCTGAAGGAGGTGTACCCACAAGCAATTACAAATGGGGTCAGTGTGGGCAGCCCCCATCTGAATGCACTGAATCATTTTGGAGCGGTGTTATCCCATGTGCTATGAAAGCTAAGGATGAAGAATGAATGAGGTGAGTAAGAATGCTTAAATAGAAATTAGTGGTTTCTTCTCACCTGGAAGGCAGAGTTTAGTTCTGGGTAAATCATCTCGAAAGAAAACTGCAGCCAGAAAAGAAGTTTAGTGTTAATCAGAGGACTTCTGTGTAAGGAGAGAGTGGGAATCAAGAAGGGAGAAGACTATAATAGGGGAGATTCTACAACAATTTGCAAACTAAGAAATGGTAGAAAGAAGTGTTTGGCTATACTTTCATGACAGCCTAGTGCTAAACAGACATGAAAAATCCCAAACTTAAAACTGATCAAAGTAAATCAAGTAACTTGGCACAGGAAGGTTAACTAGGAAGGGCCTTTGCTAAAAGCAGTCACTAGGGCAATAATTTCACTAAATTGCAGAAAAGCTCATGCATTTGTTTAAATATTAAGAAAGTTCAGAGACAAAGTTACTGAAGGTTTGAAAACTAAAAACCTTAAGAAAAATAAAATTACCTTTCAAAGTCAAGGCAAAAGCCAATGGAAAGTGAGGCAGAAAATGTTCGTTAGGAACATTTGAGTACCCCTTAGGAAACCTCTTCAACTTCTGGGTCATGGCTATGAGAGAGTGGGCCCAGGGCTGCTCCAAAGCAGCACGTAATACATTTTAGCAATTAGTTAATGTTCATTGGCACACTCAGCCACCCGGAAGGGGAAGTGAATGCCTCTTATCTTTAGAGCTTTCCTCATGAGCCCCAGTTTGTCATGTTTTAGAGGTTTCTACCTACACCAAAGAATTAGCATGTAGAAAACTTGGTATTTTTAATTGTGTACAGCTAATGTATGGCTTTATTTCCTTCCATTTTCCATCCTGTTCTCTCCTCTCCTTTCTGGGTGGACACTACCTCTTCCTGACTGCAGCAACTTGTGGAGATACTCAGCTGGAGGGCAATATCTTCTTAGCAAGCAGCTCTGGAGTGCCTGAGTGACAGCAACGGTCATGTCTGTTTTGACGTTAAAAAAATAAATACAAATTACAAACAGGCAGCAGCCAAATGCACGAAACCCTGCATGCATCTGATGCTCCGGGCACTGCCTTTCTGTTGTTTTCCATGGATCCATCGTGTCTGTTTCTGCTGTACGAAGGTGTTTTTAAATCTAAAAAAAAAAAGACATGTTGTTTGTATAAAATAATGAAAAACAGGAATAATGCTAAATAAATGACAGATTATCCAACATGCCCCCTCCCCCAGGGCTAAGAAAGTGGCAGCAGCCGGAACATCTTTCAGAAATGAAGTAAGGGGGAAAGCAAAAGTGAAGGAGAGAAAGAGAGAGGGAGAGCAAGAAAGGAGGCGGCTTGAACAGCGGATGGCTGAACTGTGCTCCGCAAAGCCATGGTGGAAGTTAATACCGAATTCGGGCTGTGCTGCAGCTACTGTCGGTGAGAGGTGGCAAGGAGACCCCAGAGGAGCCAGTGTGAAGACTGGGGTTCAAGAGAGAGGAGGTGCTTCTCTTCCTGTTGCCCAGCAGTCTGACTTCAGCCTGTTTCTTCTTCGATTTCTGCACAGCAAGAACGCTACGGAAACCTGGTTGCTCGGCTGCTGGATCCCAAAACAGACATTTTTTCTTTTTTCTTTTTTTCTTTTTTTTCTTTCTTTTCTTTTTTTTTTTTTTTTTTTTTAAGAACTAAAGCAAAATGGAATGTTGATTTAAAACTAAAGATGGAAGTAGGGATTTCAAAATGGGTTTAAGTGAATATAACTTGAATAGAAGCTTGCTCTTTAGTGATACTGGTTTTAGAAACAGGCACTACCTGGACAAACATTGAGTTTTGGAGCCAGCTTATTTAATTTAATAAAACAAAAAAACATTTCATTAAGAGCAGAGATTTTAGAGGAAGAGGGTATGGGATTGTTTGTATGGGATTTTCTATTTTTTTTTCCTTTTTAGTAGCATAGTTGGGATCCACAGTGCTGCAGAACATGTGTTCCTTAGGAAGCAGACAAAAAACTTAGTGTTATGTTCTTCATGAAAACTTGCACATACACTCCTATATGAGGCATAAATAGTGTGTGTTTTTTATACTGAAATATATGCACCCGTAGAATTAAAGGGGTTACCTGGCCTCCTGTTTGATTTGTTGGTCTCCAGTAAAATAGCAGTAGGAGCCAGCAGCCCCAGCCAGGTGCTTCTCCCCATCACTAACCCATCTGATGTTTGTAAGTGTCATGTTTCCTAGTGTTTATTTGGGTAATTTTTCTATTTTTTACAGTGATGTTGTAACACAGAAAACTATCAGATCAGAACCTCAAAAGCTGCAGCTGAAGGAATCCAGGCCACCCCCACCCCGTGTTGCCTCTGGGTGTTAGAGGATACCTCATGAAGCATAGGGGAAAGGGAATGAGCACGTGATCTGATATTCGTCCTTTGGGCCAATTCATCTTCCTTTCTTTTCTTTGCTGCAAAAGGAGTTCAGTTCCTTTATTCATTGGGTGGGGGAATGTGGAAGTGTTTTGTTGACATTACCAAGGAGGGAGCCTAGCCCCAAGAAGAAAATGGCCTTTCTGATGGGGTTTGTCTTGACCAAGGGAAGGCATCACTTGCAGAAGTTGGAATGGGTTTTTACCTGAATTTATCAACCCCTAATAATTTTTTGGATCTCTAGAGGGAGTTAAAACGATTGATGCCTTGACAGCATACTAAGTGTGTGGCAATCTTTTAGCAGACTATAGAAGAGAAGAAAGACAATTTGGAATTTTAATCCTTATTCAATAAAATGCAGAAAATAAAAGCGTTTGCATGAAGTGGAGCTGTCACTTTGCAGCAGATAGCACTCTGCTCCCTTTGTTGGGGAGGTGCTGTCCCACATGAGGATTAGATCTGATGAAGGAAAAGACCATCCACACTTCCCAGGTTTGTTTGAGCAAACACCCTTTTCTTCCTCCCTCCACTATCCCAGGGGAGGAGTGAGGAGGGGGTTGAACCCATGGGGGTGCAAACACTAGATTTTATTATTTGAAAACATTTTTCAGACAGCACTAAGCTAGTGAGTGAAGTGGAAAAGCAAAAGCCTTGATATTTCATTCAGAAATTTTTAAGCCACAAAGAAAGCAAACAGATTACAATTATGCCATTTAAAAAAGATTAATACAAAACAATATGCATGCCTTCTTTCGGTCTGATCTTCCTTGTCTCTTTACCTGATGATTCTTAATAGCTAAAAAGAGAACCCTCTGTATTAAGTATATGCATCTTTCAGAGAAAACTTTAAAAGAACAGAACTGTTGGATTTTTTGTTTTGCACAGTCTTGGAGACAAGCTCCTTTGGATTTTTTTTGTTTGTTTTGTTTCCTTTTAAGTTAATGAGAACCTTAGCTTGGTATGGCCATTATCAAACACAGCTGTACACCTTTAGCATTCTTAATGTTCTCTTATGGGGCTAATGTAAGCATCTATATAATATATATTATAAATATCACATTTTAAACAGGAAATGGAAGGCATTTGATGCAGAATTTTTGCATGATATAGAAATAATTAAAGTTAGCTAGTGTTTGTTTGTTTGGTCTGAATGTTGGTAGAACCTTCATAGCTTTGTTACAATGAAACCTTGAACTGAAGATATTTAATAAAATAACATTTAAACAGTGGAAAGTTGGAGTGTCACATTATTCTCCTAAACCATGGAACAGTATGAAATTGGTACTTCTGGGATAAGAATCAATTGACAGAGGAGGTTTTTTTTCTGTGTCATCTAAAAATGTAATGTTTAAAAAGTTAAGTGGCACCATACATACAAGGGGGGAGAGGAGAACACTGGCATTAAAAACAAAAGGATGATAGAACCTGTTAAAATTACCTTTATGGCATTTCCCTGACAGACCAGAGATAGCCTGATCCTTGGCAAATCTATGCTGTTACTTCCTTTCCTGGTCTTTGTTTTTCTTACCAATATTTAAGATTCCTTGTGGGAGGAGCTATCTTTCTGTTTGGTTTGCCTGATTTAAACATGCTGATCTCAAATTGTGTTAGTTAATTGTCAGTAGTCTGTTTTGTGTACTAGCTGGGATGCTCCTGCAGAGGCACAGAACTTGTCAGGTCTACAGTGTAAGCAGCATTTCTTAAGAAGTTAAAAGATAGTTGGATTTAACTTGTTTTGTTCTCATACTGCTTCTCATTGTTAGCATTTCATGTCTTGGTATTAGCGTTTAATGTATGCCCCATTAAGTAGGCTTTGTCTCAGTCCCACTCAGGCCTTTGCTGCTTTGCCATTTCGGTGTTATTTCCCACCTTGCGGCTCTCCCCTGCTCTCGAGGGCAGGTGGCTGAGCCGTGGGGCTGCAGCGGGTGCTCCCCGCGCCCTGTACCGAGCCCTGTGTGTGACAGAGATGCTTATGGGCTTCTCCGGTCTGTGCTACCCACCGGCCTCGCGTTTGGCACAGTTCCTGCTGGGATTGCTGGCGACACGCATCTCGTTTTGGCACTGCCTGCCGCCGAGGCTAAGGGGCTCCAGCCAGCATGTGGCCCTACACTTGGCTGGCCTGGCTGGCCTCCACGCCCTGAGCTCTTCCCAGGTGTGTCTGGGAAGCGCAGCAAAGGGGAGGGGGTGGCTTTGCCTTATCACTGAAAGGGAGTTCATTGTGCTTAATCCCCTTTAACTGCAGCAATTACCCAGTAAATGGGTGTCAGCTGTTGCTGCTTAAAGAGATGATTACTTTTGCTGCCTGATGAAACAGGAGGAAAATATCGTCCTTATTGTTTAAAGGGAGAAGGTAAGAGTTTTACAGTCTATTTTACTGGGACTGAAGGCAATCTGCTTGTGCCCAGAAGAAATGGCTCCTGCTATTTTGGGAGCAAAGAGATATTCTGCTCTCATTTCTGACATATGAGGCAGGAGCATTCGTCAGGTAAGGTTTCTCCTGAAGCAGTTAATCCTGTCTTAATGATCTTTGAAGAAATGTTGCAGTATGAGCAGATAAGCACTAGGAAGGTACTCATAAAATTTGTGATGATCTCCCATGTTTTTAGTAGCTCTTTTAACCAGGATAAGAGTAATTTAAATACTTACTGAAAGCAAAATAGTCAGATTAACACTCAGGTCAGGAATATTTATTGTAGCATATATATGGGGCCTGTTTTATGTCTTATGTTTTAGCTGATAGCTGAGATTGGGAGTGGTACTTCCCTGCATTGTAATAGCTCCAGTATTGAGCTATCAAACAGGGATACTCCCAGAATCTTACTTCCCAGTATGCTGGTTAAATTCTGCTCATTTTATTAGATGAAGCTTTTCCATCTTCCTACTAAAGACAAGTGTCTGAGCATGGTTTTTTAAGTTCCCTCCCAATTTATGCACGTGCATGATTGTATACATAGGTGGATTACTCTATGGGAGACCTGTAATTGATGGTAGATTTTATTTATGCCCAAGTAGATTTCCTTTAAAGTAGGATTGCTCTGCTCTCACTTGCTGGGCTAGTGACACAAAGGCCTGGCAGGATGTCGCTATGCATATAGTATCTATGAGATGTGGGGAGAAGCATGAACAGAACAGGACCCTGAATGCCAATATCCTTTCCATTTATTATGAAAATTGTTACTTCTCACTTATGTGTAATTGGTAGAGCATTTGACTAATGATTGGATTTGTGTTCTGGTTTTGATTTGCTGTGGCTTTGTGGGGTGACTGCAGATAAGTGTTCTCCTGTGCTTCAGCTTTCGCATTTGTCCATGCAGACAGTAAGCCTGACCTCTGTAGAAACCACTGTAAGAGACTGTGCTGCAGAGCAGCTATTGCTGCTATACATCACAAAATTTTTTTTTTTTTTTTTTCTTTGCCTGAGAATTTGAAAGGTTTGGGACTGCAAATTAATGCACCTGGAATGCTTGTTTATTTTGGTTTGGTATACATTTATTTAAGAGTAGGGAAAGGTGATCCTTTGGGGGCACTTAAAGTGGCTTGAGTGGAGGATTATGAATTTTTCCCTTGAGATCATTAGTGCCTGAGAACTCCTCACCTGCCAGAATGTCCTCTTTGCCTGCTGGTAAGGAATAGGAATTTACTGGTTGGTGTGTAGTACTCTGAAGAATTTTAAGCAAATTTCTTATGTACTTAACAAGTATTAGGAAACAAAAATGCATATATTTGTGGTTTTTAAGGCAGACTGGCTACAAGGAAAAGATGGATATAATAAAGCTAATAAAATCTCATTCTGAAAGCTTTTTGTGCTAGGAGGGTCCTCTAAAGCACTGGTGGATGGGGAAGAGGGAAGGGTGGTTGTGCTTAATCTGTGGCAATTTATATAATTTTATCATAATTATCCACAAATGGATGGGCAGGTGACATTTATTCACAGAAAACCATTTTGTTAATGCATCATATGACTGCATGTTGGCAGACTTGGGATTTGGCCAGTACTTGCAATGAAATACTGTCTCATCATGGTTTATTTCTCCTTCATGCTTCTGTGGGAAAGAGTAGTGCTCATACCAACAAAGGACAGCCTGCAAAAATGGCACCAGGGCTCTGCTTAGAGGCTTGTTTACATTGGAACATGTTATAGGTTACATCAGTAGTCAGAGCAGTGCTACTGCCGTATGGTAGTTCCTGTTCCAGAAAGCATTTGTTTGTTTTTTTTCTTACTACTTGTCTAGGAGTTCAAAATAAACTGAAAAAATTACTTATACAAAAAAGATATGTTCTACTAAAGTGACATTTGAAATTTATTGCTTTAGATGTAGCATATTTTTCTTGTATAAAAAAGGCCCAAACTTGGCATAGATAGTCTTAAATGTTTTAAAGAATTGTAAACAGATTTCAGTCTTGTTCATTCCAAAACAGTATTAATGCTGAAATAGTTTTATCTATTGTAAGTTAGGAAGTTTTAACATCTTCAAATCTGTTACAATATCAGTAAAAATCTTCCATACCTATTAAAAAGACTGTATTGAGCCTCAACAGAAACGGCAGAACTTCTAATCTTTGACTTTCTCTTTAGGAAGAATCAGGCCTGAGCCATTAAATGGAATATCCAGGGAAAGATGGTTTATGTAACCTTAAGAGAAATTGCTTCAGTGAAGTGCAATGTTGCCAGGGATAGCACATGCTAAGTGAGATAGGCACAGAGCAATATGATAACCTGGAAGATGGGAGTCATAAAGCCAAGCACTCAAAGTGGTTTGCAGTGCGGGGAAGAGAGCAGAGATGCCAGATGGAGTTGAAGGTGTCTTGCAAGAGAGTAGAGCAAGGTACATAGGAGGTAGCTAGAAAGGCAGTAGGATATGGAGAGTTGTTTTATGGTGAAATGAGAAGGAAAGCAGGTGAATTCTGTGCTGGTCATTTGAGGAGCCGTTCGGAGAGATGGGGCATATTTTGGGCTAATTTTTTTCATGGCACATTTAAATGGAGTTTTAAGCTGATACTCTTGCACCTGTATAGCAAACTATAGTGTACAACATACCCTCCTGTCACTGATTTCCCTCCCTCACTGTAACTGAGATGGTTGGACTGAAGAAAAGACAGGAGCTCCCAGAAAATACTTTTTTTTTGTTTTTTTTTTTTTTTTAAACCAGAATATCAAATTGTACTTTGAAATAGTAAGTCCTATTTTGCAGAATATATGATAAATGCTAGAAGCACATGACACAAAGTGCTGAGCTGCCACATAGTCTCTCTCTGTTGGCTAAGATTTGATCAGCTGTTTTGGAAAGTGCAATGTCTGTGGTAGACTGGGCATCACCTGTTGCTGCCACGCTAACTTTGGGATGGCTGCAGGCAGGGGGCCGATATTAATCTGATGTGAGCACTATGGCATGTGTTTGGATTAACTCAACAGAAATGCAATCACGTGTTAAAATACGTGCTGCTGGGTATTTTGGCAGCACAGACCTGTGCGATGTGACTGCAGGTGCTGGGAGCAGCTGCCTCATCAGACTCTGCTGAGGTGGGGGTGCTGTCAGCCAGAGGCACAACAGGGCTTTTGAAGCACGCTAAGATATGATTGCTCATGGCTTTGTCTGCTTTTCTTCAGTTATTTGATTCACCTGCTAACATGGGCTTAACGGGCATGCAGAAGCCTGGTCAGTGCTTCAGATGCAAATTGATTAGCTGAAGATTAAAAGCCCTCTATAAATGTATCCGTAAACCACAACTTTCAAGTTTTTAAACTTTTTGACCGAGGAGCAGGTTCCTGTACAGCGAATTTACATATTTCATTGCTTTTTTGAGGGTTTTCTGAGAACTATTCACAAGGTGTCAGCAATCCTCTGACAACAGGTTGGGAAGCAGTACATTGCCAACGTGAGGCCTTATTCCCTGAGCACTTGCTTTCCCTTTGCTTGCTCCTCTGCTGTCGCTTTTGACTGCACCGGGTCGAAGTCGTGTTAATCTGTCCCAAATGCTCGCAGTCTGCGGCATGGTGGGTTCTTTCTCCACAGCAGATCCAAAATCAGGACCGTGTAATAGCATTCCCAGACTACTGTCCACTCCTCCAGCCTCCCCTGAGAATGTTTCTGTGATGTGGCTTCACATCCCATTCTGGCTTCTTACTATAATTTCCTCCACCTCTTTAACGTAGCAAATTGCACCGTGCGTGTTGGTGTTTCTCGGGAGGCTGCTGCCGGCCGTGTCACGGCGGTGTCAATCCCTATCGACTGCTTTCCTGGCATCCCACGCCTTCCGCGCTGTCGGGAGCCGGGCAGCGCCGGTCCCCGCTGCAGCTGAGGGCGCGGGCGCGGCCGGGCTGCGGGACCCCGGCCCGGGCCGAGCCCTCCCGGCGGCGGCCCCGCCCCGCCCTCACGGTCCCGCCTCCCCGCGGAAGATGGCGGCTGGGCGGCGCGGCGGCCGCGGCTCCCCCAGCGGCCGGACGGACGCGCAGCGCCCCGCAGCCGGCGGGCCGTGACCGGCCTGAGCGCTGCGAGCGGCGCCGGGGGACGCCCGTCCGCTCTCCCTGCGGGACCCGTGCCCTGCCCGCTCGGCGGGGCCTCCTTGCGGCAGGTGAGGTGAGAAGGAGGAGGGCAGCGCGGTGGCGGCGGCATGGCCCGGTCCGGCTGGGCTCGGCTCGGAGGGCGGCGGGGCAGAGCGAGCGGGGCCGGGGGAAGTTGTGCCGGTCGGGGGCGATGGTCACGGGTGGGGGCGGTCTGTGAGGGGCCGGGGCGTGGGCGGAGGCGGGGGGGGGTCGGGCGGTGCGGAGGTGCTGCCCCCCGCCCCGGAGCCACCTGTGCGGCTGGGGGTCCCCGCCGGGAGCCGCTCGGGGGGCCCGTGCCCCTGCACGGTGCTCCATGCCGGCCGTACCGGGGCCGAAGATTTCGCAGCCCTGCCCGGCTGCATTTGTCGGGCCCCCGACACGCGGCTGGGAGCGGCAGCCCCTGCCCCATCGCGGCTGCCGCCCCTCGGAGCCCCTGAGCTCCGGCCGCCGGCGGGAGCGGGTCCTGGGCCGGCGCTGCGCTCCCCGCCTCGCTCCAGCTTTGTTTACCCACGGCGCCGTGCCGCGGGCCGCGAGGCTGCCGAGCGCGGCGGGACCGGCGCCGGGATGGTCGGCGTGCACCGGGGCAGGGGATGCTCCTGTCCCCGTGGCGAGGCTGCGGCTGCACTGCCCGTGCTGCTCACGCTGCTGCCTAGGGGCTGCGCTCAGAGCAGGCCAACCGAGGGTACAGTTGTGCTACTATAAAGACAACAAAAATTACATACAGAAAGCTGATGGAACGTGAGGAATCGTTCCCGTAGTATTCCCCATCTTATTTTAGTTGTTAAAACATTTTTGCAGCAGTAAAGTGATAAATAAAAGCATGAGACATCCCTGTTTGCTTAGACAAGAGTGAGTAAACTGCGGTGCCTGAATTAGAAGTGAGCAAATGTCACACATCTGAATTCAGCCACAAGTTACGCTGCTCCACACTGGGATCCTTTGTGACCAATTTTGCCAAAGAAGTATTCAGAGTTGTTAGTTGTATGTGCATTTTTCATTAGGGAATGTAATGTTGTCTTTTGTGTCAGAGGTAAACTAGAAACTTCTGATGAGTTGTTCAGGTTATGTACAGTCAATTATCTGTGGTAATTGGGCTGGGAAATTTTGGATCATGGCAGTATGGAGGGACACATCATGGACAGAAACACCCAAAGAGCCAGAAGAAGTTAGAAGCTTAGCATCAGCCCCAAGAGTTTCTTGGCCTGGGTGCCCACACGTGCTGGCTCTGCACCCTGCAGAGATCCCAAAGCCAGGCCCTGCAGAGCTGCTGCGCAGACACCCAAGGCGCTCTGCCCACCATGGGTTTGTGCAGTGTTTTTGCATTGGGCTTCTCAGTGCAGGTGTTTTCATGGTGCCGAGGTCACTGATCTGCTGACAGAATGGACATAGAAAGGCATTTTAGTTTGTTCTTCACCCTGCACAAAAGTGATTGTGGTGTGTTGAGATTGTTGGTTCCAAAAACAGCCTGACTCCAGTAGACCAGTTTTGAGCCAGTGGAAAATCTCTGGCAAACAGCATAGAATGGTCTGAAAACTTTCTGTTCTCAGCAGCTGTGAACAAGTACATGTCTCTTACAGTTATTATCTTGTCCAGTTGCTGCTTTCTTCTTAAATTTTTCTTCCTTATCCCAAATTCCTCTTTTTGTTAGTTTCTTAAATTTTAGTTTTTGTTCTTCTCTAAGCACATGGTACTCTTTTCCTTGTTGCTTCTTGAACATGGTTTCCTAAAGGCTCTTCTCTTCCTTTGTTTCAGTATTTCTTCAGCGTTTGTAAAACTACGAAGAACTGAAATTTAAAAAAAAAAAGGTGCAGCTCAGAATGAGCTGAGAGCAAGGACACAGAGCAGGAATAGTGGTACATCTGTCCATGTCAAGTTTTTTTGCTCCATGCAGAAATGACTTTTGCTTGTGGGTATGGGTTCTCAGACTGGGTGTCAGAATGGAGAATGGGGGCAAATCTGGCAGCAAAATGAGATTGTGATGCAGAAAAATTGAGAGCCAGTATTTTGGGGTATGGTATAATATGTATGATTGTTTATCAGGATGTGACCATGTTCCTGGGCAAGCTGTGTCTCCCAGCAGCATCTAGTAGTGCAGTGATGGTGGGATCGCTGCATGAATCTTGCATAGAACATGTTTCACTGTTCTGCCTAACCTTCAGTCTGATCTGCATCAGAATTCATATAGGGGCCTGGTAAAAATAGTTTGAGCCTACTTTTGTATTTACATTTATAATTCCATGTTTGTTTGTTTGTTTTTTTTTTAAATGGGGGAAGGGAAAATAACCAAATGCAGCTGAGATTTCTGTGTGTCCTGAGCCACAGCCTATCTCCCCATCACTGAGCCTTGTTTCAGAGGATTGAATGGCTGTTTCAGATCTCTCTGTGGTATATCTGGAATATGTGGTGATTCTCTGAGCAGAGCTGCATAGATAAGATAATCCATTTCATTTTAATTGGCAGAGTTGTTTACACATGATCTCTTGCTCATTTTCCTCTTTTAAAGGAATGCATATCTATCCCTGATTACAGCTCAGGTCAAAATCCCTCAGCACTTGTAGCAAATCTCCTTTAATTGGTCTCATTTAGCTCTCATAAGGTTGTGTTTTAATTCTCACTCTTCCGAATCCTTTTCCCCAATCTGTAATGTAATTCATTACAGGATATTTTATAGACAAGGGAGCAGCCTCTGGCTGTCAGCAACCTTTGCAGTGTATCAAATTTCCAGCTCAACAGGCAGCTGCAGAGGAGTCTGTGGGTGTAAGGCAGTGATGCTGCAGCAGCAGCACACAGGCAGTCAGCGGTGGCGGCACTGGGCATGAGTGAAGGGTTTGTCCTGGATTCTGGAGATAATTGGGGTGAATACTCCTGTTTGCTCTCTCTGCTTCTCTAGTCTTATTCTTGGTTCGCTGATACAGGGGTCTTTGAGTTGTTCTTTTTTTTTCCTTTCTAGCTGTCTTTCCAATCCCTTTGTTTCAAGGCAAATACATACAAGTTGCTGCTGTTTTCATGACAGGCTTTGAGCAGCACAGGAGTGGTGGAAGGCAAGTACTGGGAACATATTTCTAGAAGGCCCAAAGCAACGTTAGCTGTCTTTAGAAAATTCCCTGTGACTTTGCTGAATACAGTTGCTTTGGTTAATTGAGCATAATGCAAAGAGGTGAAACTCTGCATTTCATTGTGCTTGTGCTGAGGCGTTTCACCTCTGGCCTGTAACAGCACAGTCTGCAGGCACCATGGGCCAGTGCACCTCCTGCCTGATCTCTGGGTGTTCTGACATCAGCTCTGAAACTCAAAGTCTGGGATTTGTTTTTCTTTTTTTCATGCTGTGCCCTCTGCCTTTAAACTGGCAATTTTCCCACTACACAAAATCAGAAGAGACCATGTGCCTTGGCTTCAGCTGCTGGAGATGGCAGGCTGTGTGGTGCAGCAGTGAAGGTACAGACAGACCTTTTGCTTTGCTGATCCTGCTCTGGAAACAGGAATCTCTAGTAGAGCTGTGGAGCACAGTTGTCCTAATTCACCACTGAAAGGTTTAGTGGAGTGTATAGATGACAGCCCTACCTATTCTTCCTGTATAGTGATATTTGAAGGTCTTTGTCCTCTGGCAGTTGCTGTGTGGGGACTGTTTTTTGATATAGACCCATATCCTGAAAAGAAATTATATAGATCACTGGACTCCGTCCATATGTGCTCTGTTAAGTGCAGTAGGACTCTCTAGACATGAGCAATGAATTAATCTTCTGCACCAGGAAGATAGCCTCCATCACGTTCTTCCCTGCTCTAGTATTTTTTAGTCAGCTAACTGATTTAGCAGTGAAAGTGAGGGTTTTGGTAAGATTGTAAGTGCAAGTTTGGACCTTCTCAAAATACTTGTGGCTTATGCTGGGCAGTATAACAAGATATGTTTTCACAGAAGTGGGATTTGCTGTTTGCTTGTTTTTTAAAGCTGCCCAAACTCTTCAAACAAGGAGAGGGATGGGCATGCTCTCTCTCTTTAGAAGACTCAGCCTGCTTTTCAATTTGTCAAGTAAAATGAATAGTGCAAAATAAGAAGGGACAGCTTCATGCAACACTTGCTTACATACTAGCAACATCAAGAAGGTGTTTGGAAATACCTGTCTCTTCCAAATGTGTTTGTAGCTGTGTGTAACCGCAGCTGTTCTTCCTGATGGGGTTGCAGGTGTGGAATATCAACAGTGCTTGCAGCTCTTCTCAGACTGAAATGTTAGCACCTTAACTTAGTCTATGATAGTGCCTTTTCTTTCCATTAAGTGAATTTTATATTTGTCATTAAATACAAATTATGAAGTTATGCATTTAAAGTAACAGTGATCTGATACCAACATTCATATTTTTTCCTCCAAAATCAAAGGAGGTTGAAGGAGAGATACATTTTGTCCTTTGTTCAGTGTACAGGGCTTGTGCAGGTCCTAGTGCTGGTGGTCCCTGTGCTTTGAGTGTCTCACACTGCACTTAACATCCACAGCATTTTGTCACATGTTTTTAGTGTGGAATGGAACTTAGGGAGTGTGGAATACAGTTGTACTGCACTAGACTGATCTGTTTTCTCTCAACACTGCAGTGCATTATTCTGAGAAATTTTTTTTCCCCCTTTAGAAATATCTCTATTAGTAGAAAAGATTGTCCAGGGCATTCTCTATAAAACAAGAGACAGCAGAGTCTGTTCCCTCCTCTCCTACTTTCCCATCCCAGTACAGTAGCTCACAAGAGGATGCCTCCTCAGGGAGGCTTTCCACAGTAGGGGAGAGTCGGTCATAAAGCTGCATGTGTTAGATGGCACACCACCAAGTCATAGCCCTCTCCAGAGTCAGGGATCACTGCTGATTTTATTTATTAGTGTAAGTTTTTTCTCTGTATTCAGTTGTTGGACTGGGAGCTGGTTTGGTATAACTGATGCAAGAGGAAAGAGGGACAGCAAAATGACAATTTTATCCCTTCTTAATCTCTTTTCGCAGTTCTGGTCTGCCATCTGGTCAGTCTCTTTGAAAGCATACTACCCCAGCACCTTGTCCTTACTCTTCTCTTTTTTTTCTCTAGTCTCCTACATCCTTCAGTTCTGTGTTAGGAACTCTCCAAGAATATTACACTCCTCTGAGTGGGTTGTGTTGGGAGGCTCCTGTGTCAGGACCATTAGATTAGGTGATGGAGCAACTTTTTTCCTTTGATCATGTTTAGGTTTACAGTTCCAGATTATTCCATTAGCGTAATATTTTACTGGTCTTGAAGCTTGTCTCTAATTAATGCTAATTTGCTGGTCAGTACTTCTGAAGTAAAATCAGATATTGCACGTGGGTTTTTAGAGCTCTTCAACAGATCTTAACTCTTACATTTTCAATCACTTTGGTATTAGTTCCTCAAAGGAAACAGTGGAATGATAGGCCTTAACTGTGCTACATTGCAAGTAGTAGAGCTCAATTTAGAAAAGCAGAGAAACTTGAGATTTACTTCAGAAAGGTTAAAAGAACCACAGAACATTTACAAATGTCTATTTTTGTTTTAAGAACCTCTTACTGAATGACTTTGCATTAGCTCTCTAGCCCTTACTGATGCTTTAGAGTGAATGGAAAATTTTGTATCACAAAGGGCTCTTAAAACAGTCAGATTTGGCTTTTCTTGGATGATGAGAGTTGGGCTCATTTGATTGCATGTGAATATATAATATGTAAATACAGCTCAAGAGTCCACATCTGAGCCAGGCACTTTAAGTTCCCTTTATGCTAAGAGTATATTAGGTCACTGTTCATTTCTAAGCCTACCCTAAAGTAGATGTCCAAAATTGTTGAGGTGAATCATTTGCTGGAAGTTCTTTTTTGTTTTTCCACTGAATATATTAAAAACTGAGAATGTCACTCCAGATGTAGAGGATGTCAGCAGGATAAGTATCTGAGCAGAAACTGTGTTGAACACCTTCCAGAGTGACAGCTAACTTGCTCCTTATCCTGGACTGCTTTTCAGTGTAGCATTTTTAATATCTTCACTATTAATTATGTAAATTTGTCTCTTCTGATCTTAACTACCTTTCCCATATTTAGAATGTTTTTTCTGTACATTTTTCTTTTTAAGCTAATGCTGATGTGAGGATTCTGTGCCACTCACACTTTATTCTGAAAGCTTTTGCAAGTGCTGACTATTATGGCTTGTCCTGCAGCTGTCGGTTGTCTTTGCCCTTGCTCTGTGGTTGAGTTGTTCAAAAGCCAGGGTTCCTCTGTAAGTGGTAAGCAGGACCTTACTGTCCTGGACAGCCATGCCTGTCAGACCAAATCATGGGTAGGTCTTTGATTCAAAATCTAGGTGCAGAGATTGTAGTTGACTCTAAGCAAGGTGGATGTCAGAATGTCAGGTACTGGCCTATGATTTTTTTTCTGTAAAGAGACTCTCCTGCACAGCCTGGGTTTTGCACAAAGCTTAACTTTGAACAAATGGTGAGGTCAGGTTTGGAGTGGCCTAACACAGTGGCACATTGTATGACTGAGATGAATAATGTAATTTCACAGCAAGTTGAATACCTCTTAATATTTAACGGCCCAAGATGAACAAGGAGCACAGCAAGACTGGGAGCTCTTTGCAGTCTAATGAAAGTCAGAAATTATAGTGGAAAAAAATTTGGTGTTTTGCCTGACCCCTAAAAATGTCATCCTCTTGAATCTGTCATCACCCATGTTTTGTTTGTGTTTCCTTTCTGGACATCACCTGTGTGTAGGTCAGTTTCAAGTATAGACATGTCTTTGAAGTCGCATCCTTTGTCTCAGCAGTGGAGGTACAGAACTGAAATCAGCATCATCTAACTGTTGGAAAATTGCTTGTCGTCCAGTTATTGAGGGCTGCAGAGGTATTAAAATGAGCAGACACAAACCAGTGTAGACATTGCATCGATCAACACAGAGTGTCTGTGTGTGAGGACTGCTGCAGCTCCCAGTTTCATCAGCTATGTGAATCCACATTCAGGAGAACGATGTGAGCTGTTCTAGTATTAAACATGCTTTTTCAATGGGATAAAGTGGTATCCTGGCCCAGTCCAGCAGTTGTGAGGAGGCAGATTAATTTCAGCATTGAAGCCTGGCATATATTACTAGTCTTCATGTCTGGTCTATTGTCCAGAACAGCTCTGAAACATTCAATTTTCCCCTGCCCCCCATTTTGGTTACAAATAATGTATTTCATTTGTTACTTGTAATTTCATTGGTTTTTTTTTTTTTAATTAAATGCACTGGATTCACTCAGTGATACTGAAGCTCAAAATGCCTGTGCTTTACTTATGGCTGAGTCATAATCATCTTCCTCATAAGCAGAGATCTGTCACTGTCGCCTGATTTAGTTTTGTCTGGAGACTTCCATCCATATCCTTCCTTTATGTTCCTTTTTCTGCTCTGGTCGCTTGTGTCAAAGCATGATGTGAGTAAGGCTGTTTTCCTGAGTCAAGGCTGCCATGAAAACCTGCTGTTATCATGTGCTTGCATCTATAATTTAGTATCCTGTAACTGTGGATGGAACAGGGTGTGTTTCCGTGGCCCACGTCCATATAAACATATAAACACAAAGCTTTCTGCAGGAAAACTTGCTTTGCCTCAAACAAAATATTGATGTTTGCCTTTCCCAGCATTACTTATAAATACCAATTCCTCCCTAACCGCACGCGATGCTACAGTGCCTGTGGCAGCAGGCAGAGCTCAGAAGTTCTTTTTGGTCATGTGTTATGTATGTGGGCAGGTTAAGAGCAAACTGGTGTTCAGGGATTGTCATAATTGCAGTTGGTGTCGAACATAATGTTTCTCTGAGGTTGTTAACTCTCTTGCATGTTGTACAGCTATGGTATAATTATTTTTATGTTAGTCCTAGGGTTTTCCTGTTGCTAAATGAAAGCAGGGTGAAGATGCCCTTTGAACATACTCCTCTTGGTTTGCATTTAAACTGATACTACTGCTGAGGAAAGCAATCCAATCCTATAGTGGCTTTTTTCTGTGTAGATGCAAGGACTCAGCAAGGAGGATCAGGAAACTCATGTGAAAATTAAAACAACTGAACAAAACAAATACCCTTTTTTGCTATTTTACCATTCTTCAGAAGGGAAAATGTTACTTATCAGTAAGAAACCCAGTCAGGCTCAGATGCTCTCATAGTGGCACACCACAGAGTACCTTGAGGATGGGATGAATTGATGGCATGCCAGGGCAGCTGTCTTTGGAGGAGAGGAGTGACCACATAAAGGCATACCAGATGGTCACCTTGGTACAGTTTCACATAGTGTAAGCTGAAGAGGAGTCTTGTGCTACTTCTGTCTGCATCAGTCCTGCAAAGTTTTTAAATCTAGGTTAGCCTCAACTAACAGTGGTCATGAGAAGCTCTGAAACAAGCAGCATAAGAGCCAAGCTGCATGCCAGCAGACTGAGAGCCAGTCACTGCAGTCCTTCTTTGCTGCCTGTTCTTTTCCACTTCTAATGGGACACTGGATTAATTTTTACATCACAGATTTCTTGTAAGGGGTAAGATTGAAGAAGTAATAGCAATAGTAGTTTCTGAAGAAAATGGATCCTGGGGAAGAACAGAGTTGTCATTTTGATCAAGTCCTGAGTTCACAGGTTCTGCGCTTCATTTTTTTTTATTTTTTATTTTGTATCTATTCCAGGAGTTCACAGGTTCTGCGCTTCATTTTTTTTATTTTGTATCTACTCCAGGACTTCCCAGCTTCTCTGATGAGCAGTGCTGCATTATCTTTATGGTCCTTTGCAATTTACCAGAAAGACATGACATGTTATGTCAGAAAACTGGTTATGTTTCTATGGAATTGTTCTTTGGCTTGATTTTTTTCATATCTTGTTAAAAAAACCCCAACCAAATAAAAGCAGTATTTCTGTGTTTTCCTCAACATTTTTTCCTAGCACCCTTGCACAGACAATCTGTCCCATGATACTGTTCTGGACAGATCTTTGAGGGCTGAAATTGTTGGGAGTGCTCAGGCCCCTTCCCCTTCCTGCAATTATATCTTCCTGAAATGCATCCTGTGCAAGGGTGAAGATTAGCTCTGGGCAGTGCTGGGAGACAGGTTAGTGGAAATTAATGCAGTGTCTGCAGTGGAAGCAGGGCTGTTCCTGAAGGGTATGTCTGTAAATGCTTTCATCTTAAACTATACTGAGTACTTCTTTAGATGAGCCAACTTAAGGAAGTATAAAAATACAGCCAAGCACATCTTCATACAGCTCTAGGGTGTAAACCACAAATGCAAAATTTTGGTTTTCTCTGTCATTAGACGTTATCTGGAGAGAACATTTGGTGGGGATATGGATGTTGTTTGTTATTCATGGATTAGTGATTTAGAAACCTCATGCTTGACCTGCCAGGCTGGGATGGGTAATGCCAAGCTTGAAAATGAGTGTTGAGAGCACTCTCATTTTGTCCTGTTTTTGCAACTCTTTCACACTGGTGTTACACAGTCTCTGCGGACTGCTCTCTGTTGGGACACTGTAACTTTTCCTGGGGCTCTGTGGAGTTCCATCCTCATTTGCAGTCATGACCTTTTACCGCGGGTGTCTTCCAGTGTAGCTATGAAACTGCTGCAGAGCTGGGGAAGTGGTTGCAGTGCTTGTGAGCACAAATGCCAGGATTTTCATGATAGCCAGAATAACACGAGGGAGCTCTCAGCTGAATGAAATAGGAATTACCTTGCATGCACAGACATTAGGATGTAACACTCAAGTCTTGAAATTTAAATTTCCTAAAATTAATTATCCTTAGGTAATACTTCTTAGAAAGTCTTACCTAGCTTGATTCCATCTGTCTTGAAGGAACAGCAAGGAGATGCAGGAAGAAATGTGGGTTGGGGTGTTTTTTCATATAAAGGTATGGGAACAAGCTGGCTACTGCAGTGAAATTCATCCTATGAATGTGAGGAGACTTCTTATCCTTTTTTTTTTTTTCTGCTTTTAAGGCTGGCTTCACTGAGACTGCAGAAATCAGTGTGGAGTACAAGAAAAAAAGTAGAAATAAGTTTTGATTAATACTGATCTGAATCTAGCTTTGACTTGGTAATACTGGTACAGAATATTCTCCACCCTATCACTGTCACCCAAGATCATCTTAAACAGATGAGAAAGTGTCACACAAAAATTCCTAGAAGTTAATTATTATTGGGTTTGGAAATGACAAATTCTAGGAAGCAGTACTTGGGAGAAGTGAGTGCAATAGTTTTTCCCCTGTTACAGTTGCTCAGATATATTGTCTCTCTCCTGGGGAGCAAGTCATACAATGCATTTTTTTGGCTTGGCAAGCTTCTTGCACGAGGTCAGCATAGCCATTACACTGCTAGCAGAGCGTAGTCACACTGTAAATGTACTAGCTGCAGAGGTTCTACATGACTACTGACTTTTTTGTGTGGTACAGTATTAAGTATTCAGCTTGAGGCCTTTTATTGAAGTGGCCTTGTTGGCAGTGCCAAGTGCTGTAAAAATTTTGTGCCTATTTAATGTAGTTCATATTGGGCATAACTAATCACTGCTAGGGCTTTGGTGTATAGTGCATCTGGGAGCACGTAGCTCTAAGACTGGGCAGAGGAATCCCCTTTCTTTTCTTTCAATAAAAGCTCTTTCTTAATGTAAGGGTCCAGTTGCTGCTATTTCTTGTATAGTGTGCAAAGCACAGCAGTATGTGGGCAGCAAACTAATGCAAAGTGTTCTCCTGTCTAGTGTTTCATTGTTCTTTCTGCCTGAGGCTTTGCAACCTTGGTCTTTTTTAGTTAAAATCTTTAAACAATGGATTATCTGTTTTCTCAGGCTTTAGAGGGTTTGAAATAGCAGTCACCCTTAGGCATTTGGCTCAAGATTACAGCAATAAATACATTCATCAGAGAGCCCCCTGGCCTTTCCAAGAGCCAGGCAGTCATAAGATTACCTCTACCATATTAGTCTGCTTCTAACTCCAGTGAAGTGTGTCACCCTGTTAAGAATTTGAGGTAAGCCCTGTTCTTCCTGAGAGCATTTGCACTCAGATGGTTTGTAAGGAGAGGGAGGGCAGTGTGTGGTGAGGTTGAGAGCACCTGCAATAGGCAGATTTCATTCTTGCTGCAATGTTGGCTTTTACAGCATTACAAATTTGTATTTTCCAGGAGATCAGAAACCTTTTTGGAAAGCCAGATTTACTTCTTTTCCCCCAAGGTCCAGCAGTCTGAAAATTTAATATGGCTTTAAAATTTTGACATTGGAATTTAATTTTTATCCATATTGACATTTCTGATCTTTGTGTGCCAGCTTCTGTTTTTTTGAATGGTTCTGGGACATGGAGGGCCCTGTGCCAGAGATTACAAACCAGGTACCACCCAGTTGTGATATCTGACGTGGCAATTTCTGTAAGAGTGCTTCCTGATTGCACTGTTTAATGAGTCGAGTATAATGTTTTTCTTCTGTTACTGTGAGATCTAAGGTAGTTTACAGATATTGGACATTCTGCTGTGTTGCTTTGGAGAAAAATGTCAGCTCTCAGAAGGAAACCCAAAAGTCAGTTTCAGTAAAAAGCTGCATTTAATAAAGGAGTTTATTTCTGGTAGAAGAGCTGTTTGTTGTGTGACTTTGCATGGGCAGTGCTTTGCACAGTGGGGCTTACCCCTTCTAAAGAGAAGCTTTATCTCAGGGAAGTTCATTGCTTAGAGATCTGTGATGTCTGTATATCTGTGAAGATTCTGCTCTTAACGGCTTCTATTGATTTTCACCAAGTGCAATTTCCCAGCCTTCTGAGCTGCTGTTATCACACCATATCACGTTGCTCATCACAATTAAATAACTTGTGCTGGTTGGCCACTGGCTTTTTCAAAAGACTCTTCCCAACTCAGGTATGCAAATTGAAAAAGAGAAAATGAGATCCTCTTTGGCTTTTGTACTTTGCTTCATCTTATTTCTTCTTTCCAGCAAGAAGTGATGATGAACATTCATTAAACTATGTGTTTTCAAAGTATATAGCACACATTACCTTTGCCTTGGAAAACTCTCAACTTACTTTTCAGTAGAAGGTAACAGTATTTAAAGTGTTTGTAAATAGAGCGAGTCAGCTTCAGCACTTAGTCACATAAATTTTTATCAGAAGATGGTAGAAGTGTGGAGTGTTTTTTGGGGACCTTGTATGTGCAGTGTTTGCAGCATTTCTTTACTGTAGTTTTAGTCATTACCACCATTCCTTAATTTGCTTTCCAGGGAAAAAGTGAAAAAGTAGTCTCACTTTTTTTTTTTTTTTTTTTTTTTTTTTTTTACTAGGTGGATAAGAATTGGTAATTGAACTGAGCAGTGTAGCAGGTTTGTCTTTACTCTAGAGGCTCTTGGTATGGAGGGTGGGGTCTTTCATAATATAGATAGTGAATATAAACCATAGCAAACATGAATATCTGTTAATATGGTTTTGACTATCAAAAATAATAGAAATATACATACAAAGTAGATGGAGTATGTGGTTACTAATATTGAATAATCTTTCATGTTCCCCTGAGCATTAACTTAGAGATGCAATGTCTAGAGAATAGCTGTATCTTTAGCATGCTTTGTAGACTTTGTAGGGCTGGTTAGAAATGCTGAAGATGCCAGCACCATTGGGCTGTGTGAGCCTGAGCCTGATGTCTGCCCTGGATTGCTAGTCCATGCCTGTTGGATATGGTTAGCACTGGAGCTATGCCAGGACTGAGAAGCTGTCATGTAACCTGGACTCTGCAGTTTCTGTATAGAGGGGAGAGGAGAGAGCTCCTGTACTGAGACATCACAGAGTTGTGAGCTGGAGCAGGCCAGCCTACACAGTGAGGGTTAAAGGAGAGGGAAGCTGAAGCTTCTAGGTTGTGGGAACTATGGCTGTTGAAAAAGGATCACAGCACCACAAAATACTGAGTTGCAAGGGACCCACAAGGATCATTGCATCCAACTCTAAAGTGAATGGTCTGTACAGGAATCACAACCTTGTTGTTATTAGTGTCATGCTCCAACCAACTGAGCTGTTTGATTTGAGGATATTAATGGAAATAAGGGAAAATGGCAGATGTGCTGAGGTGCTGCTTGGTTTTTGGGTGCTAATGAAATAAAAAATACTGTGTCAGGAGAGTACTGCATCTGTCAGCTTGTGTTGCCAAAAGAGAAACATTAGCCAGGGAATCGACAGATGAACCAGCGAGGACAGGCAAGTGTGGCATGAGCAATGTGAGAAGCTTGGATGGAAAAGATGAATTTTGGAGGAGAAAGGAAGGTGAAATGGCTAAAATACAGACAGCAGAAGTAGATACAAAGCTTTGTAACATCTTCCTGTGCCTTGGATGGATTGTGGGTCTCTGAATCTGAAGACCTGGCTGTCAGAGAATACCTAAAACCTTTTGGCAATGCTGCTTCAGTTCTGTAGTTCTTCCACCCTTATTATAACCACCTATAGTTGCTGTAACTTATAGTTAGCTCAAGATGCCCCTGTGGCTTATCAAATGATTGCTCAGCCTGCGTGATACCAATGGGTTGTTTGTGTAGTGGAGTTTGTCATTCAGGATTTTGCTTTAACGTGGGAGCTGTAGACAGGAGGAGGGACACACATGGAGGCATGTGTATGGATGTACACTACCACATTGAGAGTGGTGAGGACAAACACTCATAAAATAGAACATGTCAGAATTAATTTTGTTTGAGCAACTTTGAAATGTCCCTCTTAAGATAAGTGCTAACTTGCACAAATCATAAAAATACAGTGAAAAAATTTAATTTTTCAAAATTTCTCCATTTAATTCTACCATCTATATATGCTTTATTGTAATTGCTGTAAGGAAGAAAGCACGCTACAGATTACAGATTATTTTCTATCTCCTGGTATTAATTGACCTTTTGGAACCAAACAGTGTGAGTAAACATTACTTATGTATTACTTCTTGCTGGTGTTTAAGAGTGGTATGTGAAGTTTACAGTTTGAATATCCAATCTTGGGAGCTCAGCTTGCTCAGAGTTTTTCTCTGTCTTTGGGGAATAATGGGTTGGGAAAAAAATTGTACCTTGAATTACTTCCTGTATTTTTTCCTTTGGTCCTCTCTTCTGTGACAGCAGCATTAGTGTTTTGGCCTAAATGATAGTGACACTTGCTAGATAGAGAGATTTGCTAGCATATGGGGAGAAAATAAAGTAAGAACTTTTAGGGGAAAAGGAAGTGGAGAGGTTGAGGGCGGATGATTCTGTGAAGCACTTAATATAGAGCTATGAGTCAGCAATTTCCTTTTGCAGTCATCTTGTCCAAATGGGATATTTTCTTTTACCTTATCAAGCCAGCCTCTATTCCTATCCTGTTTCTTTAGGGAAAAAAGCCTGCAAGAATAACATGCAGTGGCACAGGTGGTTTCTTTAGGCCATGGAACTCAGAGCCAGGTGACAGGCAAGGATCCACTGTGGGAGAGCAGATCCCACAGATGGTAGGATAAGTGATGGTTGGATTCCTCTACTAATCCGTCTCCATTTCCTAACAGCCCAAATCTCTGAGCACCTTGCATTTGTGTTACCTGTGAAGAAGTGTGCAGCTCCAAAATATATTCTAACATAGTAGCTAACACGCAAAGCCTTTAGATAAAATAATTATTGTGAGTGAATGAGAGGAAATCCTTTTAGAATCAAGACTGAAGCAGTTGCTCAGAGAGATATGGCTCTCTTTTCATCCTAGTGCCATATTATCAGAAAGTCATTTTGATGGTTACACTGCTTAAGGTTTCCTTTAGAGGGGAAAAGACTACCACTTTGTTTTCTACATCAAGAATTCAACCTTATTTTCCAGGAGAATTGTTTCATTTGTAATTTATGTATGTAGGTATTTAAATCTGGGTGCTCTTAGTGGAGTTACTGTGTTTTCTGTAGACCTGAGTATCTGGTTACATTAGTCCCATTTGTTTTGCACTTGATTTAGCTGAGCAGTCCTGTGTTCTGGTACTTCAGTCTTAAACAGCTCTGAACATAAATATCTCTGTTATCAGTGGCTCTAGGTACTATAACTAAAGCAGACCCATTTTTCCATATTACCTAGTTAAAATCCACGTCTTCACATTGAAGAGACTAGAGGAGTTAACAGTAAGTTATCACTGTGTTAAAACAAACAAAAAAGAGTTTCACCTCTGTGCTGTTACAAGGCCACCTTATTGTAACACTGCTGCTGACAACCTGCATGGAAATTTTGAGGTGTGTGCCTCTTTGGTAACTTCGTTGAAGTTGTTTAATTGGTGTAGTCAGCCTAAAGATTGAAGAAGTTTTGGATGCAGCAAACACTGGTATTACTGACTGCTTACCTGTGATTCATTTCTGAGGGCGTTGCAGGGCTGGTTGTGAG
Source organism: Oenanthe melanoleuca (assembly GCF_029582105.1). Taxonomy (NCBI): domain Eukaryota; kingdom Metazoa; phylum Chordata; class Aves; order Passeriformes; family Muscicapidae; genus Oenanthe; species Oenanthe melanoleuca. Next base: position 14,895,948 of record NC_079340.1, read on the forward strand.
TCACCTGCCCTTAGGGACAGACGGATGGCTGGTGGTGGAGTGGACATTTAATCTCCCTGAGCAGAGACTTGTCTGATGGATTTAAAAAACAAACAACTAGTCAGTCACCTTCCTCTACCTCTTCAGCACCACTCAAAATGAAAAAGTTGCTGCCTACATTTTTCTGTGTTAAAGGACAAACTCACTGTGCAAGGTGTTGAGGACTGGAAGAGAAACTTAGGCCAAAGAGGGAAAATAAATGCAGAAAAGTAATTTTAAAAATTTTTAAAAGGAGATCTTGATTTGTGATTGACCTTTTCATTTTGCACCCAGTGTTGAATTCAGTTTTTCTGAAGTTCTAGGTAGCTTGTCTGTGGTAGAAGTAATTATTTGGGATCAAATGAAAAATGACATTTGCTTAGGGACTTTTTGTGCTCTTGCCTTTTGTTATTTATCTGCATAACATACATTTGTGGAAGGTGCCTGTTTCTATTACCCTGCTCCTTGACTCCTTAATTTGCAAGGAAGTATTTTTATTTATTTGTCAGTACTATTTCAAGGAAAGGTATTAACAGGTGATTTCAGCAAAGCACAGATTACTCTGAAAATAGTTAAACTGAGTTTCCCGTGATGGAAGGAGAGAAAGAAGAGAGCAGTAGCTGATCTGCACAAGAGATATTTGTCCTTTCAGTGTTTGTGAGTAGATTATTATTGCTGTTTGTTTTTTCACGAGACTTGCTAAAATGATGGTTCTCCAAGTAGGTGTCTCTGGATTGTCACTGATTCACTGGATGCATGTGAGCACTGAAAAGGGTAGCAGTAGATGTAGTGTCTGTGTCTGCTGCATCAGAGAGGGAGTAGAGTCAAGCATCTTCACTTACAGCCTGTATTGACAAGGAGGAACTCAGTGAATATCTATCAGATTTAACTTCTTAGCATTAGATAAACGTGCCAAAAATGCTGTTTCACTGACATTTTGTGTTGTGAATGCTTTGAATGACTCTGGCTCATCCAGACCGAACACTCTTTGTCATAACCTCTCTCTAAAGAGCCAAGAGACCTTCTTTTGTATAATGTCATCTCTGCTTGGTTATTGCCAGCATCAAATGACTTGAAACCATTGCATAAGCTTTTGTCATTTCAGAATAAGTGGTGATCTCATCATTAGGCCTATCAAAGACATAATTTAATATTCTGAAAACTGTTGAATCATCTGGAATTGTTCTTCTAATAAATGGAGAGATTATTTGACCCAAGTAAAGCCCTGATGGCTAACATCAGGGAGATAATACTGGATCTCTTTAGCAGTACATAGATATCCATCCATGTTTTTTAATTGTCAATACAAGAAAAGCTGAAATCAAGTAAAAGTACCTTTTGAAGATGGGTTGCAAGGTATTTAAGCTATTTCAGGGACACCATTAATTGCAAGAAATAAATTAATGGCTATGTGAGGCTTTTTAACAAGGAAAAGGTCACATAGTTCCTGTCCAGGTTTTCAGATGATGGAGAGAGCCAGCCAGCACACTAATAAGGTTTGGCTTTTGCTGCTCTAAGTAGTTCTGGCCAGATCAGGACAGAAGATCCAGTTCATGACAATGAAAAGTATAAGAAAATGCTTTACTCAGCTGCTCTAACAGTTTGTGGTGGATGAAGAGATGAAATTACTGTATTGGAATCTCAAGTGGGTTGTTCATTGTATTTCTTTCTTTCTGTCAATTAGTTGAGTAATCTCAATTTTTATGTATTGTTTGGCTGATTTTTGTATGTGCTACCTCCAATTTCTGTAAAATGGCATCAAGAGCACACTAGCTGCCTCAAACTTGACGTTCTGCAGGTAGGAATCATATATAAATGCAAGTTGAAAAGAACAGCACTCCAGTGAATGGCCAATTCATACAGCTATTCCAATCATCAAGGGAGGCATGAATCTTTCTGGGATACCACAGCTGTGCTGCCGTGCTCAGAAAGCTTTGTATTCATCATCATCATTCCTTGTGATATTGGTATTGCTGGTCCTGGTGTTCCTAGCCTGGGTGTTGAGCTGTGAGGAAGGTGTTCTGAGCTCTGCCCTTCCAGTGCAGAGCACGTAAAAGGTAATCTGCTGTTGAGAAACATGCATTGTCAGTATCTTTCATGCTGATTGCAGCATCTTTATGAATTACTGTGATTGCAGAGTCATATTTGTGAAATTGTTTCTCTATAAAAAACATCTTGTAAAAGGGATTTTGATGATTTTTTGTTTGAAATTGGGCTTAGTTAGAGATACCTTGCTGTCATCAGGAAGGGAAACTGTCAATGATACTGTAAAGTAACAAATTCAGTTCTGGCCAAAGGAAATATATTTCACTCAGTACACACATTAGTGTGTGGAATGTATTGCTGCAGTGCATCACTGAGGTTAAAAATGTGTAGGGTCAAAAGTAATCTGATATTTATGTGTCAGTATATACAAATCCTGCAAATAAAAACAAACTTTTCAAGGTCTTCTGGATGGCTTCCTTGAGCTCAATGTATCCATCAGTGTAAACAATAATAATAAGGACTATTTTTCCTTATTCCTATTTTGCAAATTTGTCTTCAAGGCTTTCTCTTTGAAATACCTGGAGCTGGACAGTACAGATTGTAGGAACTGATGTGAATGAGTTTTATGCTAAATTCAGAATGAGTTTCTTATGTTCTGTGCTTTTGAAGTATTTTAAATAGCTATGATCCTTGTCAGATCACAAAGCAATTAAAAATATCCCATTAAAAACAAGGTGTTAAATTCAGATTATTACACTGGTGATAAAATGTTTAGTAGAAATGTATTCTGCTTTGCAGATTAACACTAAAAATAAATGCAGAGTTTTGACAGGGTTGAGGAAAAATGTAGTTCAAGGGGGAGCAGTTCTCCCCGTTTTTTTGTAATATGCTCAAGAACTATAACCAAGAGTATACCTATAACTATAACAGAGTTATAGGTAGACCTAGTTGTTATTTGGATGAATCAGGCAATGACACATCTTCATCTTGTTCTCCCACCATATTCAATTTAAACCAAGTCCAGTGTTAGCTCATTTTGGACAGAACTCTGTGTGCTGTTGTGTTTGTCTAAACCTTTGTCCTTGTTGAGAAACTGGTGAGAGATTACAGGCCTGTGCCACTGCTCAACCCTTGCTCCACAGAAGGGTGACTTGTAAGTGGGCAATTTCTGTGCTGGTCACAAACACAAAAGTATTTCCAAAGCAGTTCCTACCTCTCCTAAATGATTAGGCTTCTCTTTGGGGTTTGTTTTGGTTTTTTGTTTTGGGTTTGTTTTTGGTTTTTTTCCCTTCCTTTTGGTTGGGTTTTTTGGGGTGAAAAGGTAATATTCAGATCCTTATTGTTTTATTAGTCACAGTTTTTAAAGAATTAATTTGCTTCATGTATTTGGAAACTGCAGTTTATGAAGTGAAGGTCACATCTGTAGTTGAAGGTCAAATTACTGATAGTGTATATGGGAGTAGTTGTTTGCTATCCATTCCATCATCAAGTGCCAGTAAATTAATGACACCAGGGTGCTGCTGTTATAGCATGTTATCTTTTGGCTGTATAATAACAGGAAGACTTGTCAGCAATAGAAGATCTGAAAAGAAGCTGTTTAAAACAATACAAGCATTATCGTTTTGTGTATCCTTTTGCATTTGTGTGTTTGGCTTATGCTTTTTCACCTATATGGTGGAGTTTCTTGCCTTGAGCTCTGTGCCCTCTCTTATTGTAGTGTCAGATACCTCAGACAGGCATGAGTGACCTGATGTACTATCACAGTCTATAAATAGCCCTAGAAAATTAGGGCGTACTCCCAGTTAGGGCTGAGCTCTGTATGTTGGAATTGCAGTGGTGGATCAGGAGTGGCATGGTAAGGGGTGCTGCTGCCAGGACCTGAGCTGTGTTGGGAGGAGTTCTTGGTCTCAGGCTTGGAATAGTAGGTAAGGGAATGGGAAAGCAGTTAAAATGCACTCATCCCATTTTATGATGTTTTCTGGTTTTTAGTTTTCCTTACTTAAAAATTCACTCAGTGGATTAGTTTAGATTCTTTGCTACCTTCTTGACTTATACTATATTAAAGTCCCAGTGGTTTAAACATGTTAAAAGGTTTTTGTATACAGACTGCTGGAAGTACACAGTGCAAGGAGGGAAAAGGGAAACCTTTTCATAGAAGGGTCCAAACAGAATGCATTTGGATGTCCAAGGTACCTTTGTGTAACAGCTGTTACTTAAGAATGAAGTGTTTTAGTATAATCCAGTGGAGAGAAACTAATGCTGTTGAAAAATTACTATTTTGTATAGCTATGTGATATTTTTGTCTCTCCTTTTTTAGCATATAGTCATTCTGCACTATGCTTTATTGCCATGTATGTCTTCTTGTCCCACTGTTTTCCTTCATATCTTGTTTTTCCTTCTTAATGCTGAAATCAAAATATATACTGCCAAAACTAGAGGTTTTCTTTTTTTTTTTTTAATCTTGGAGAATAAATTTGTGGTTGGAATTGTTTTCATCGAAGCTGAAATTCTTTCTGCTTTCCTGCAATTCTTGAATACTACAGCTGAAAGGATATTGGCCATGTATTAGTGCATTTGTGGCTGGAAAGGATATGTGGAAGTGGAAGTCAAAAGCTGGTATTATCTTTCCTTCTGTTTTTTAAGACAGAAACTAAATATAGTGAATGTTAAACAGATGGCTATGTTGTTGCATAATAAATATTTGAAGAAAATTAAATTATGTCCTGCCTGTTTGCTGATGATAGTTCCAGCCCCCATAGTAACAGCAGTAATAATAATAGGAGGATTTACAGTGTATTTATTTTTTAATTCTCAAAGTGAGCTACCTTACCAGGTCATTTAAGGAGATGTTTTTTAATGTGGGAAAGATAAGTGATGTACTTGAGGTCATCCAGCATGTCAGAGAGTCTCTTGAAAGAGCTTGCAGGGTCCCCTTGACTTCCAGACAGTGTGTTTCCATTTTAAACCATGCTGACTTGCAAATACTTACTCGAGTACTTCCTACAGAACTTTGGACTTTGATGTGTTTTTTTTTCCTTAATTCCAACATAATTGTTCATAAATGTTAAGTTGCCAAGAGGAGATAATAAAACCAGACTTGCATTCCTGTCCAGTGTACTTGAGTAAAAAAGCCCCTGCATTGCAGATCCTCCTGAGAGTTTTGTTGTGAAGAGATGGTGGTGCATGCCAGAGACATGATGAAGACTTAGCTGAAATGAGGGGTTTTATTTATACAGCTGAGTTTCATCTTGTGATATTAATAGCATACAGGCATTTCTTTTGGAGAGAGGGGATGGATACTGTATTTAGCAGAGGTTGGTGTGCTACTCTTTCTGCCACAGCTAGAAAATCCCATTGCCTTTAACCGTTCGCGTGCGTTACCTGTCTTTACTGGGAGGAGTCTTCTGTAAGTCATTCTGATGTTGCAAGTCTGAAAGCTCCGTAAGAAATACAGGATGATGACAAGAACTGTAATATTTCACTTAAAGGTGAGAAGGCTGGACAGCAGATCAGTTTCATGGTAGCAACAAAGTTCATGTGGCTCATGGTTCTACTCCTTTTCTCAGGATTCAGCAGATGTGCTGGAGAGCAGGCTGAGGAGTATATGAATTGTCTCAATTATCCATTTCCTGTTAACTTTTATTGATACTTTTCCATCCTCTGCAAGTAATTATATCACATAATAGAAGTGGAACTGGTGCTTATCGCATGATAATTTGCATGATGGGAGTAGTTTGCTGCTGTATTGCAGCAGTGAATATAATCTAGGGGGTGAGTGGGATGATTTTTGGATTTGGGGGTGGGTTTTTTCCAGTTGGTGGGGAAACAAGGCCTGGAATTCTTCGCTGCCTCTGTAAAAATTTGTCATCTGCCCTAGCTTAAAGATATATTAATAGTATCCTGATCTCTTACATGCATGGTTGGTCCTGTTGCCTGGATACAAACATAAAGTGATTAGAAAGATGTCATTAATATGAAATGAACAAAATAGGTCATAAAGGTACCCAGTTACACGTTTTTCCTATGTGCCCACCATGCATATTGGTACTTGACTCTTTTGCTTGTTTGTTGCAGATTGTGTTTTGCTGACATGCTGCATTAGGCTTTTCACTAAGCTGCAAGTGTAACCTGTGTGATATTTTCTGCCAGCTCTTTCTCTGTGGTTTCTTCCCTGTTCTTTCAAGTATACCCTTATCAGTTTTTCTCACATCATTTGTAACCTTCTGTGGTCTGTTACTTTTGTGTGTCTGATCAAATGCTGTTGTATCTCCTGAACTTTGTATACAATTGTATTTTTAGTTTCTGCATACTGCCTTACTCTTCTTGGTAAATATATGCACTGTCACATAAAGGGATGTTAAAAACACTACAAAAGCCCCTTGTTTTTTAACATCTCCTTAGGGTCTTGTGATGGGCTCTGGGGAGATGTCCCTTTTAACCCAGCTTCTGGTTTAGGTCTTCACTTTTCCATCATTTCCTGCAGCATTTACGATATTCTTCATAGAAACATATACTCACTTCTGATACCACTCTTAGCTGGTTTTGCATGCTTTTTCTCAAGTGTAGATGAAAATGTCTGTGGCTAGCTTGCTTTTTTTTCAGTTACTCCTTTATTTCTTAAAGTCTTTACTCAAGGCGTGATTTTTCTCTTTCCATCTGTTCTAGTGTAGCACTCCATCACACTAGGTCTAAGAGCGAAGAAACTAAAGCAATTTTTTTAGTTCTCCTGATTTAACAACAAGCTGCTGGAGGTGGACTGCAGTGACAGAGTTTCCTTCAGTTGTGAAATGAGCTGTTTGTGTAGGCATTTGGTATGAACTGGCATGAACTTAGGAGAAGAAGAAAGAATAAAAATAGTGATATTGGCTTCCTAAATGCAGGATGGTAAAGAAAGAAAATATTTCCTCCTTTCTTCTGGAGAAATGTTGCATGTTGTTCAAGAACCACTATTCCTGTGAGTGAGCATTTGGTGCAGACATCATACGTCTGTACTTGGTGATAATGGAGAAGACAGGACGATTGGTTTGTGGTTAATGAGCTGTAACTGCAATTAGAAAATTGGATCTAGACCTCTTGCTCTGCTTTTCATGTGAATTTTAGTAGTTCACTTCCTTGCTGTCTCAGTTCTGTTTGTGCAAAATTTGATTGATACTTCTGTTCTACTTGTGTGCTTGTATCCATTCCTTTTGAAAAGGACGTGGTACAGCATCTGTCTTTTGTTAGGCATACAGAAATCTGATTACATATAGAGATACTGTTAGACTCCTAGGATGGTTTTGGTTGGAAGAGACCTTATCTAGTTACAAGATCTCAGTTGCTCAAAGCCAATCCAACCTGGCTTGAACACTTTCCAGGATGGGGCATTTGCAGCTTCTCTGGATGATGTGTTGCTGTGCCCCATCACCCTCATAGTAAAGAATTTCTTCCTAAGAAACCTGCCCTCTTTCAGTTTAAAGCTATTCCTCCAAGTCCTACTATTACATGCCCTTTTTAAAAGTCAGCACTGTGTTTGGGTAGGTACATAATATGCAACAATCCTAGCCTTGGCTGAAGCCTCTTGGTGTGTGCTGTAATCGAAGTGAGAATGTAGTTGAAACAAACAATACAAAGTTTTCTCAACAATTTGGTCACAAAATACTGTTTTCTGTTTTTTACAGTAGGTGACGTTTTTAAGAGTTGTCATAATTACTGTGTGATGGCTTTCAGATGTCATATATCCATGGACAAATGCATTAAAGAAAGATTACTGTCTGTCATTTCATCACTTTGTTTCTTTGATATCATTATTATTTTATTTTAACAGCCAGTCTCTTTTCTGTCTTGCTTTGAGGCATGGAATGCACTGATGAGAAATAGAAAAGGAGAAGAGAGTGCTGTATCCAGTCATAGAAGTGATATGTGTAATACAGTGTTCTGTTCTTAGTACCTAATCAGTTGTTTGGAGGAAGTGATAGAATCTTTATTATTTTTTTTTTACGGAAAATTGGTCAATGGAAGAAACTGACCTGGATTACTCCAGTCTGAACTCAGATCATGTAGGACTGTTGTAGTCTTTCTCTGTACTGTGTTCTGGAACAATGGACTGCACACCATATTTGAGGAAAGATGAGGACCAACTGAAAATAGCTAAGGAGAAAGTAATAGCAGAGAAAACATGACCTACCAGGAGAGAATGGAAATGTCAGGATTATTCAGGCTGGAGAAGTTACGATAATTTAAAAATTTTTAAGTGTGCTGCAAAGAGAATAAAAAAAATTATCTTCTATGTTCACACAGCCCAGTGTAAATTGTATAATTAGAATTCAGGAAAAGCTTTCCAACGGCACAAGCAGTTGAGCAGTAGTCTGGATTGCCTAGAAACCAGGCATATTCTGTCCTGGAGGATACTAGCAGAGGTAACAGGCAAATATGTTGGAAATGCTTTAGGTGTCACTGAATCTAAGCCAGTAGTCAGTGATTTCAAGGGTACTGAAATTGTTTCTGTATAGTTTCCATTCAATTTTAAGTGTATTCTTTGCCCTGATAATTTTCATTGAATTTTCTTGAGGATTTTTCTTTCTGCTAAATATTGCTTCAGTCAAGCTGGACTTCAATACATTAAAGGTGAAGGTATAGGTTTAGAAAGTGTATGCTAGAAAATGCTAATATACATAATGGTTTTGATTTTTTCCTAGACATCTTGTTTACTTTTGCAGTGCTGATCACATGACTGTTTTCACTGACCGACAACATAAATTCTTACAGAGTAATGACAGGAAATTTGTAGTTCTTAATTCAAGACCTCTATTTCTGGTTTTTATTTCTTTCTTATTTTCTTTGTTGCTATGGTCCCAGACTGCCCAAGAGTTCTCTCTGTTAGAATCTCCTTTAAATAATACACATTATTTTGTGTATTCAACCCACCTCACTCAAAGTTGTGTCCAGATGAAATTTTATTTCAGTTTTTGCTTTCTTTTGCAATTACTTAATAACTTAAAAAAAGTAGATCCTGATCTTTGAGAACTGCACAAATGCCCTTCTTCCACGTTCAAAACTGATCAGTGATCTTTCTTTCACTTCTTTTTGCCAGTTTCCCCGCTTGTGACAGTACTTTGTTCTTCTTGCCTGCACAGTGACTTGAGTAGCCCTTTGTGAAGGACTCAACCAAATCTTTTGAGAAAGTTCCAATAAACAATGTGTTCTTGTATTCCTTTACTCCATCAAGTTTTTTTCTAATCCCTGAAAGAATTCAGCTCCTTAACAGATCTACCTTGTGTTCAATTCATCTTGTCCCTTCAGCTATGCAGAAATCTTCAGCATGGCCTTAAGGATTCTCCTTCTGTTTGTTTGTGAGAACTCCCTGGGCTTTTGCAGACTTGCCAGTTACAGGATTTCAGGCTTACTTTCTGATGCTAAGGTGATGCTTACAAATGGGAATTCAGTACAGGACCTGACTGGCATTTGCCATGGTGTGAGTTCTCACACATCCCACTCTTCTGTCCCTGCACAATCTGTGCACAGTGCCATTATAAGTATTTGTGCAGATGCACAGTGCACTGAATCTGAAGTAGTGAAATGTCCTGGCTCACCACAGGGCAGTGGTGGCATGACAAAGGCAGTAACTGGTTAATGTGTGGGGAAGGGAAGAGAAGGGATACAGCTGCTGCCCTAACTGTGTGTCATGACTGGCTTAAGAGACATCAAGTTGTGTGTTTTCGTCATTTGCGTTAGATAATTCAGGCTGAGAGCAGGAAATTCTCAACAGGAAGTCACAGAAATGTAAACATAGTAGCGATGAAAAAACATAGTGATGAAAAATACTCTATTTAGTCATGTGGAGTCCTTGTATTGTTGTATCTTACTGAAAAACGTATGGTTTTACACCTTTATTAGAGGCTAGGGTCTTTCTAAACTTGTAAGATGTCGAATGTTAGAAGTGAATTAACTATGAAGACACTAACAGAGGAACTAAAGATAATAGAACTAATCAGACAATACCAAAATAAAGTACTTCCCACTTGTGGGGAGGCACTGGGGAGAATTCAGTCAAAAAGGTGTTTTCAAACACCAGAAACATTGGGAGGGAATAGGTGTGCAGCAGATAAATCAGTTTACAGATGTGTCCTGGTAGCAAGAGGTAAATTAATATGGGTTTGAGTTATAAAAATTAAAGCAAAGTTCCTTCTTGAACAACAGTTAGAATTAACTTGCAAGTTGTACCAGGCCCAAACTTCTTGGTTTTAGATAGATATAAATGAACTGAAGAGATTGGAGGGACAAATGGCAAAGGAGTACAGACCAAGGGACCCACAGGCACACATGCCTTCTTGGGCTATGTGATAACCAGAAGTGTAGCTGAGAGATGTGATAAGAGCCTACAAATATTTGAAAGGCGCATACTTGAAAGATAGAAACTAATTAAATGAGTGAAGTGAGAAGGGGCATAACTGGAAACGAGGGAATGAGGTTATAAAATATGTTAAAGTATGGAATAGTCTGCCCAAAGGAAAGACTGGAAGAACAAATATATAAAAACAAATATATAATACAGAGGACTGGTAGAAATACTCAGGAAATAGTTTCACATCAAAGAGTCAGTTTTCTAATGAAAATAGATTAAATAATTTGGAAATCTCTTTACCCATTTCATTTATGTTTGCTTTTGAGGTATTAGGGCAAGTTGGCAGCCTCTCTTAACTCTTTAATATTGCCTCCCTAATGCTTCCTGCTGATTCAAATCTACATTATTGCATACCAATCTTAGATACTGCCTTTCTTCAGAAAAAAAAGGTGTTTTAAAAAGGAACAGTTGGGCAAACAATATGAAAAGGTGTAAGGGGAGAAGAAAGGTGAGTAAGTTTCAGGAATGATTTTTCAAGAATGGTATATGGCTACATTCTGCTTAAAAGCTGTAGCTGCAGAAAACGGGAGCAAACTCATGCCAGATATAGAGGTCTAGTTGCACTAGTTTGTTCCTGTTTGCATCTAGTGGAGAAGGTTAAGGGAGCTCCCAGACTGGATTACTACTTGTGTTATGTGTGGCCAGCCTGCACATGATGGGATGTTGTGAACAGGATGGAAACCTTTTTAATGTAGAGGAAGGCAGCAGAGAAAATTTCATTAATGAAATAAAGTGCATCTTAAAATTCCTTTCAGAAAATTAGTTTGTCTGTGTCTGAACAGAGCAGCCCTAAGCTGCTCAGTTTGGCTGGTGCCATAGGGTAAATAGTAAAATGTCTTCAGGTTCATTTCTCCCCTCAGTAACTTCTCTGGGTAGGTGCCAGGTGCCTGCTGGGCTCTGGTGTGGTGGAGATGGACAAGAAGTCATCACATGGAGCCTGTGCCCCAGACCCCAACTTGGGGCAGAAAGGACTTGCCTGTGCTTGGCATTTGCTGGGTGATTCCTGTAGGCTGGAAGGCAGCCCTGGAACTAATCTGAGGAGATTATTTAAAGAATTTGGGAAGTGTCTGGAGGATATTGCTTTGAAAAGCAAAAACCTCTGAATCTTCATTTTCAAGCACAGCTATGAGACAGCAATTTATATTGCTCCATTTAATTTATATTAATTTCTATTAATTAGATCAGCTCAGTTGGTCAGAGCATGGTGCTGATAACATGAAGGTTAAGGGTTTGATCCCTGTACAGGCCATTCACTTAAGAGTTGGACTCAACCATCCTTGTGGGTCTCTTCCAATTTAGAATGTTCTGGGATTCTGCTATTATGTGGTCTGCACAAGAATTTCAGTTGCTGTCTGAGCTCTGGTATTGAGGGCTTTCCTATAGGGACATGTTTTAACTTCCTCATTATAAAGAAATGTATTTATGTGAAATTTAAAGCCAAGTTCTCTGGCAGTTACAGTCAAGAAAGTAAGAGCTCTCTTGCCTGGTGGACTGTCAACTCTTAAAACAAACAAAGGAGTTTTTAGCATATTCCCTCTCCTCCTGCTTCTCCTTCTATTTACTTGGGGATTGGTTTCAGTGATTGAGAAATACTGCATTTGCTTTGACTTGACATCTTTTTTTGGAAACAGAATTGTGTGTGCACTGTGTTGTTGAATATTTTCTGTTTTGAACAAAGCAGTTGGTTGCACAGCCTGTGTGCAGTCCTCTTCATATGTGTATAAAATAAAGTACTCTTTGATCTTTCTTTCCTGTGTATCGCTAATCTGGACCCATTCTGTTTTTTTTTTTCCCAGCTGGAGGGTGTGCTTGTGAGCCAGGGATTGTTGACTTTGCTCTGTGTGTTGGCTTCTGAACAAAGGCACTGCTGAAAAGGTGAGTGCTTAACTTCCATCCTCTTTGATGCAGGTTTATGTTCAGAGGACTTGATAAATTCAGACTTGCCAAACCTGTCACCTTAAACTGTATCTAGGTTTGCAACAGAGAAAGTCTGAATCTACCAGCTCATAAAATTGCAATGTCGGGCATCAAAACACTGTAAGACTCTGGTTTAGTGTAAATTGTTGGCATTCTGCAGCACTGGAGACCGGAGAAGCTGAAAGGTAGGAATGTTTCATCTCTTGAGCAGATCTGAATTTAGAGCTAGAGAAATATCTGAGATCCTGAAAATAAGTGATAAAAATACAATACCCAGCCTGTAATCTACCCAGGAAGGGGTAGAATGGCTGAGGGGCATTCATGGCTAAATGTTTCCTACGTAGTTGTGTGCCTTTCTCATAAAATGCTATGTTTGCCACGTCAACTGTCTTCTGAAGGTAGCTGAGGTACCTGAGCATTAACTGAGCAGGCTTTTATCAAATCAACAAGACTTTCATAAAATGGGGAATAAATGTAATGGCATTGCTCTGCTGTGAGTACTTACCAGGAGTTTTTCAAAACCTTCCCCTTCAGTCAGTGAAATACTTAGTGAGCCACTGTAAGAGTGCAGTGACTAAGGGGATTGTCAAAGTTAATTTATAGGAAGTAAACAAAACTTGGTTTATAGAAAGTTATTAGTACTCTAAAGAAGGGTAGATGAAAGTAAATATGTGATATTGTAATGTCTATATTCATCTGTTTTCCATGGAGATTGCTTTAATCATCAACCTACTAGATTTCAGGCTGTATCTTTGAAACCATCAAAGGCAAGGCAAAATTCTCCTCCTCATTTTGTGTATAGATAAATTTGTCTGGTAAAGTAAAATCTTGTTCTGCGATTCTTTTGCTCTGTGATTTCAATGAGAACCTGTCTGGCCAAGGACTCTTACAGTCTCCTAACTGAAGGACACTAAAATCAGTAGTCTGCTGCATACAGCTCCAGGAGTAGTACTGTGTGTCAGAAATGTGAAATGTGTCCCTGGCTGACATTTGACGCAACAGTATGCATTGAATTTAAAATTCCATTTGGTTTGGCATGTTTTCTCTACCAGGAAGCGGTGAGGTGCAGTCACGAGGAATACAAAATGAAGAAGGATTAGCAAGCAAGCAAGGAATAAGTTTAATTTAAGAGGTGGCAGGTAGATGTAAGGATCTGTCCTGGAAGAAGATACAGTTATGAAATTGTAATTTTATTAAATAATCATAAAGAATAATTCTCTGTACCTGGGGGCTTGTACAGAATAATCGTTTCTAATAAGGTTGAGTTCAGCAATTACCATGGTACTCTTGAGACTAAGCATTTTTGGTCTTTCTACCATTAGTGGCGAGGTCATGTGAGACTTAGTGATACAACTGAGCCGAGTTGGAAATAGCATTTTGGGTTTTTTCTTCTAAAGCTTGCTGTTGCAGACAAGGCCCTAAAAGAAAGTAAATCTCATATGTTGAAAACTGTAAGGGTAGTTACTGATGAGCCATGTGTTTTTTGTGGTGGTCCTCTAGAAATTCAGGCGCAGTACAAACTTTTATGCCTCTATGTTGGAAACAGCAGATTGGAACATGTTCTGCTGAGAGCTCTGAGCATGTAGGGCTGTATTATCAGCATCCCTGAAGCAGACCCTTCCTGCTGAGGAATCCTTTTGAACCAGACATCTCCCTCTCCAGTAAGCAGTAGTATCCATGTGATTCCTTTCAGATGTGCTGGCTGTTGTGGACTCGAGTGTATGAGGGTGTATATTGCTCTGAATTTGGTGTCTCTCCCAAGTTGGCAGGATTGTTCCCAGCTGTCAGTGACTCACAGTAGCCGAGTTGCTGTCTCAGAGTTCAAGTTAATGGAATCTGCAGTTCAGTTTCCCTTGACTTGTTTGGCAGAGATGAAATTTCCCATGAACTAGCAGGAGGGAGATTCCACAAAGTAGTAGCTTTGAATATGTGTTGGGTCTGAAAAATTGCTGAGAAGTGCTGTCCTTACTTCCTCAGCTCTTCCTTGGGAATAACTCCTTGCCAATAGTCATGCCTTCAGGTGTTTCCTTTTGTTTTGTCTAGCTTCTTACACTGTACTGGTTGCCAACAATTGCCAGTTTCCAGAACTGCATTAAATATGTGATAAATATATGCCACATGATTGTCATCTTATTTCTCTGGATGGCAAACTTCATTTGGATTTAGAGGTTCAGTGTTCTCAGCAGGGTAACTACTTTATTTATGCCAAAGAAAAAGGGCACAAATGTCATCAATGAAATTAATTAATAGAATTATTTTATTTATGGAGTGAAAAGTTACATTTTATCCTGTCTTTTTTGGCACTTGACATTTTTACCAGCCACGTTATCTTATGGTAATATGAAAGGATATTTGAAATAACTGGAGTGTACCACATACAATGGGAACCTGGTTTTACATGTTGATTTTGACAATGGTACTGGTAGTGTGTGATTCCTCTAGAGAGCCTGCTGGACTCCAATAGACCTGTGTTTGCATGTAGACAGTAATAAGTGCTGGCTCCTGAACAGCACTGATTATTCCAGAATCAGTAGGAACCTTTGAATTTTGTTTATTTTCTTTTAAGACAAGTGTTAGGTGACTGAGAATCACTGTCAGTTTCCAAAATAAATAGGTCTTTGAAGGCTATTTGCCTTCTTACTGATCTGTTACAGAGTATCAGAATATTGGGAGCAAGTTCAGTCTGAACACTTGTAGCTGGATTATACTGCGTGTGAACCTTGGGCATGTGTTGTATTTTCTAGTTAAGGATGCTGTTAGAAAATTCATGAAAGTCCAAGAAAATAGCAGATGTTTGCTATTCAGTGTTGTGGCTTTTCTATTGTCATTACTCTATTAGAAAGTAGCTCCAAGAACCCAGAGAAAGACGATAATATTCAGTTCACTAATCAATAAGCAAAGAAGGGAAGAAGTAATAGATACAGTTGTATTTTCTTGTTATACTAAGCAAGAACAGCCCAAGAAGATTAAATGTCTATGTATTTCAGACTTCAGGTGCATTTTTCAATTAAACAGGACTTCCTTCTTCTTTCCAGCTCTGTATTTGCTTCCTTTGTCTATACTTTTATAAGCAATAATCTTGTTTTATTTAATGGAATCACAGATAGTGAAACTCCTCTGTTTCTATGTAGTAAAGGTTTGCCACATCAAATTTATAGGGCATGGTATTTGTAGTGAGTATTTGGGGTACTTTTCTCCATTAAATACAAAGTACTTGTTTTACTGTCTGGTAAAAACAGTTTTTATTTTGGTTACATCCACCATCACATGGAAAATATTGAAATAGTTTTCCTGCCCCAGATTTTTTCACAGGGCATGTGGAGGACAAGAGTTTCACATGTTGACTGCTGAAGACTTGTTTGCATGAATGCATTGAGAAAAGGTAAAATCAACTTTTTTACAGCTAGGAAGTCAGTATGTAGTAAACTCAAATCATGGTGTAGACTTCTTGTTCAGAAAGAAGTTTACCTGAGTTTGCTGTGTCTTTAGATTGCTTTCTAAATACCTGAGGGGAAAAAAGCTCCTTCTGTGTATGATGAGGGATTTTGTAATGATCTCACTTACTGATCTCAGTGACATATTCAATTCTGCAGAAGTCATACAGTACATGCAAAAGCTCTTTATGTTTATCATTTGGATTTTTTCACATTGGTGTTGTGGCACTGACTGGTGGTTGTTCAGAGTCCGAAGAGCAGTCTTTGCTAGAGCACTTGTTATAATTAATATCAGACTGATTGGAGTAACCTATTTATGGTCTTAGAAATGCACTAGAAATTGTGCTTAGAAATGTACAAATACTGAAAATATTGTGTAGATTGTGTTTGTTACCTGGACTTCAGCAGGCAGCATTTTCTAGTCACTTTAAAGCTTAGGAAAGGATACAAGAGAAGAGGGGCAGAGAATTACATACAAAAATCAGGAGTGGTACCAGATGAATACGATTCTAACTTTTTTCAAGTACTGAATGCTTTGGCACAGGGTATTTAGAACCCATCAGGCATGCGCGACTGATAGAAAAGAGATATAAACTTGCACAATTGTCCAATATTTGAGCAACATAAACTCCAGCTCTGAATTGTCCTCTGTACAATCATACAGTTTCCTGATTTTATCAACTAATATAATTAACTGCAGAGAAACAGCATCAAAATTTATTCTGTTTCTAGAAGAACCTTTTTGTGGAAGGGGATCTACCACAAAAGACTTACTAAATGTATCTTACTTTATCTTCTGCTCTACCTTTTCACTCAGCTATGTAATTTATAACTTTTATTCTTCCTTGCCTTCTTGATAGTTTAGAATTCCAAATCCTTCAGTCATTCTCTCCTTGCAGCTGCTTTCTGAATTCATTCCATCTGACTTGTGCAGTCTAATAGAGGAAATCTTAGACAAAGCATGTAATCTCATGTTTTGGAAATAAGGAATCAAAAGCATATGTTTCAAGTGAGGAAGGGACTATCTCCACCTCAGCATACCTGAACTGCTGTCCTAAGTGGCTAATCGTGTGTCAAAAAGTGAATAATCTAAAAAATTTCCAACTGTCATCAAGATAGCCAATCAAAAACAGGGCTTTTAAGACAAGCATACTGTAGACTGTTTCTTTTACTGAGCCACTTGAGGGACTCTGAATGTAAGGGACTTTGCTGTATGTGCATGTAGCATCAAAGGTGGTAAATGTGCACAAGTCCTTCAGCTAAGTCCTAAAGGCAGCGAGCAGTCTCAGGGTCAGCTGTGCAGCACTAACTAGTTGGCAAATTGTCTTCCCAACCTGAAATGGCCCCTGGAGCTTACTGTTTGCCATGTCATTATTAAGAAAAGTACACATTTATTCTTTTGGCTCCACGATGTTTTAAAAGTGATTTACAGCTTCATGTCTGTTTTCTCTTCTCCTAGTGCTCTGTGACTCTTGTGTTTGAGCTGTTTTCTTGCTCTTTTTACTTGAGCTGAAATATTTTATCTTGTCATAGAAAGAGATCCCCGTTGCTTTTGTTGTCTGTATTATAACTTCAGTAGCTGAATTTGAGGTACAGTAGTTGTTTACTTCCAAGACAGCAGAGGTGAGAAAAGCAGCAATGTGAAGCAGGTAGTGCATCAGTGTAACATGTGAGAGAATAGCGTGATGATGAAAGGCAGTGAGCTTCTAAATAATCACAGGGAGAATGTGTGTGTGTGGTAGAGAGGGAGGTGTCTCAAAAGGATGTGTTTGCTCTCTTGAGGCTCCCCAGTGCTATAATTGAGTCAATGTGTCAAAGTGAAGTATGTGCTGAGCTTTGGGAGCAGGGGAAAACTGCGTCTTCTGCACGTATGGGTTTGGATGAAGCCCATCTTACAGCAATAATAATCACTCTGCTTTTGGACTGCTGAAACTACAACTCAACAGAATAGCTGCCCAACCAAGCTCTATAACTGATGTTTCTGAAAGAACTGCTTTAAATCTTTGGTTGGTTGGGAAGCTGTGAGTAATTGGCTTCGCCTTTGCTTCTGATATGGATGTGAACAAAGGTGATGAGCAGAGGGGAATCTGACTGAATGCGCTATTGAAATACAGGCAAAACAAACTGAAAGGGTCTTCCTTAATTTATTTCTAAGTCTCAGAAAAACAAATATCTCTATGTCTTGCCATATTTCTTGCTGTAATGTTTTGGGGATATACTTACTTTGCTGTTGGATTTTTGTATTTTAAATGGATGGGAAAGGATTGATTACAACCCTTTGTCCTGGCAGTTTGTTGCAGCCTTTGGCTGTGTGACTTCACACATGATGCTGCACTGGCAGTTCTCTCCTTGGCTGTAGCTCACTGCAGCATTGCTCTAGGAAATCATATGAAATTGAAAGTTCTTTAAACCCAATGTTTCCTTGCTAACCCACTAATTTTGTCTTGATTGGCTTTTATGTAGAATATCTACCTTTGATGCTTTCATATTTTATAAATCATGCTTACTGACATATCTGATGTTCTGACTGTTTCCATAGTGACAGCAGTGGCAGAAACCTGAAAAAGGAAGGTGACAGCACTGTATTTCTAAGATGAACTGTTTTACAGAGGAATGGTTTGAGGGGGTAGGAATACAGTAGATTTTTTTCAAGCAGTAGTACTTACTTGAAGGTCAGAAAGGAAAGATTTGGTTTGGTATTTTGACATTCATTTGTGTGGGGAAGCAGTGAGCACAAGGTGAATCTAGAAAATATGAGGTGTTTCCAGCATCTCCTTTATTGCTGCTCCAGAAGATGATAAAATCTTGAAATATAGAAAACTGAAAAGTGCAGAATAGCTTCACAAGAAAGGTAGAAGTCAATATTTTTGTGAGAAGATATGTTATATAATTTTTGATTCATAATTTCTCCCTTCCAAATTCTTAAACTAAGTGCTGGAAGCTTTTAGCATTAAAAAAATCAGACACACTGCCATTAGTGAGAGCTTCAACCTTCTTTTCTCCTTTGGTAAATCAGCCAATTGTCTTATTTTATTTTCATGTAACAAGGCTTTATCCCTTTTATTACACATCATATTATTTGCACTTAAAAGTAAGATACCTTGAGAGAATATAGGCAATATAGTTTAGACTCCATGCTGCAACAGAGAGGATTTTTTTTAAAGCATTTTGTAGGAGACACAAACTTCCCTAACATTCCCATTTGTCATTGGTGTTGATGCTTCTTCCTGTGGTCTGGCCATGTGAGGCAGTTGCCTGTGATATAAGAACAGCAGGTATACATTATATCAGCACAAGTGAGAGGAGATAGTGTGAGAGATGCTTGTAAATGATGTCAAATATTTTCATTCAGGGGCTGACTTCTTTTCTGTGAAGCATTTGTTAGCATTCTGGTTGAGTCACCCTACCTGGAAGTATTTAAATGGTGTGTAGATATGGCATTTAGGGAGACACTTAGGGACTGCCAAACCTACCACTTGGTTTGATTTAGGTGTACTGATAGTGCCAGGTTGATGGTTGGACTGCATCTTAAAGGTCTTTTCCCACCAAATGGTTCTGTGATTCAAAGCATGTTTCTCCTCCCCACCCTATTACAGTGCCTGGGATCTGCGTCAGGCTGGGAACCTTGTGCCCAGGCAGCTCTAGAACGAGCTTAGAAAGAATAAGTCAGGTTGTGCTGCCCATCTCCAGGTGGCAGACACATCCTCCAGCCCTGGGGAAATCGAGCAGCCTGGTAGTAAGACACAGGTGCTACCCTCCAATTTAACACATTGTTAAATTCATATCTCTTTGTGCCTTCCAGCCAAAATGTGGCATCATACTGTAAACTGAATATGTGCTACATCTTATTACACTGGGGAAGAGAGGCCGGCAGCTGGGATTTTGTGTTGCTTTTTAACTTGTACAGGTTAGTTGGTTATCTGTGCCTGAAGCATCTTAGGTCACATTTGCATTAGTACCTCAGCTGGTTCTTCTATCATTTTGGTGTCTTGGGAGTGGGGATGCGTAAAAATATGTAATTTATGGTTCTTTATGTTTATCTGCAATGTTCTGGTGAGCTTGCTGAAAAGTGTTTGATTCTGATTTTCCATTGACCTGAAGGAAGAAAAAAAACTGGGATCACTGTGTAAAACAGTGAAATTATTTAGAAGTCGGGGGAGCAGTTAGTTGTAGCAGAAAGGCTGAAGAAAATTTTGTCATCTGTTCTAAATAATGTCCTCTTATTTCCAGAATGATGCAAATTCAAGTAATTTTTTTTCTTAAGAGACAGGTTTATTTATAGATCCTTGAGTTGTTGAAATGCTGACTTAGTGGATAAAAAGATTGGTTAGTTGTTATCTCTACACCCCCCACTTTTCCCCACCCAAAAAAGTCCCCAACCCCTTGTTTTTATATAATTTACGCTGATGGAGTTTTAAGGCATTGCTTAGTGCTTTATCTTAAGCAGTGTCCTGTGTCTCAAGCATATGTTGGACATCACTTATATTTCAGTAGCATTATGAAATATAGCCAGAAATAGACATTTAGACAAGCCTCTGTCATGTGAAACATATTTTGTTTCTTCATCTGTAAAACTTACAGGTTTGAATTTGCAGTGTCTTCTGATCCCCCTTGGATTTAAGGAGTAGTGTTTTTCTTTTTTGCACTGAGCAGTTAGTACTGATTCACTGGTGTTGACTCCTCTGCTGCTTGTTAAAAGATATCTTTATTTGCAGAGGTATCACAGTGAGCTTACTTTGGCTTGCTGCATCTTTGCAGCTGTTTTAATTTTATATAAAATAGATAAAATCCAAAAGGAAATTTGGAATGAAAAGAAAAAAAATCCCAAACCAAAACTAACTATTCACATGTAAATGTACCTATTAAAGCCATAGACCATGTAGGTTTAGATTGTATTGTATTAATTTCTTGAAGTAGAACTTTCCCTTAAATCTTGGGAAAACATCTGCATGGAAAAAGGCATTTCTTATACTTCCTTTGCTCCTGGTTCCAATTACAGGCAGCTGTCTGATTTATACTCGTGAAAACTGCTAATTGTGCCCTTATAAACTCTTTTAGTTTAGAGGAAAATGTATTTATTTGCATGAAAATGTTTGCATGTGAAATACTGAAAGCCTACAAAATTTTACAATTCAAAACATATGAGCCTCTAACGCTCTCCTAAAAGCTGTGATAGCTTTTACCTTGCCATGTGTCATTAATATTTACTGCTGTTGCAAGTTCTTGGATAACAGATTGAGGTGACTTTGTGCTGGTTTTGATGGCATTTGCCAAGCAAATTGTTAGGAATCTTGCAGTCATTTGCTCTTTGTCTCTTATGAAACATGAAACTCTTGTGATGCAAAGGATTTTGCATTTATTCTTTTTGTTTCTGAAGTAGTAGAGAGTTCCTATTTTATTTAAAGTTTTTAAAACACTGATTAATAAAAAGAATTAACCTCAAGTAGGTTAACATTTCCATCTTCACCTCTGTGGTGAATAATGCTGATTCTTTTGAAGAGCTTTTTATTGAAGTCTTATCTTTGATTTATTTTGTGGTACACTTGAAAATAGGTAACTATTGGGTTAGTATAACTTTTCTTATTAGAAAAATACATTTTGATAAAATTGCATGCATGAAGTCCACCTCTCCTGTTTTGGAGTGGTGTGTCTGCAGTGGAAAGTGCCTGGTAATTCAGTGGCACAGTGTGTTCTTTTACTGATGACACACACTCTGTGTCATCAGGTCAGCTCTGTGCACTCTGTCCATACTCATTCCTACCTTGAAATCACTTGTACTGAGAGTAGCTCAGAGATATTTCAGCCATGGTTGTCAGTTTAAACCAAGATGCTTTGGCTTTCCCGAGTGCTGTTCTCAGAATTTTTTGAGGTCTGGATGATTTTTGTGTGTCTTCAACTCATGTTTTTTAGCCTTTTTTTTATGCCTAGAAACCATTTTAATATATATTTTGAAAAACTAATGTGTGTAGTATTTTTTATTGTTTTCTCCTCTCAATTTTTATCATTGAGTATGTTTTTATCTGATTGACTGAGCTTCCCTCAGGGTTAGGAGTGGGAACAGGAAAGAATTTGGTCTCCACCATTTTCTCATGTTTTGTGTCAGTCTGGGGCTGGAGTATCTCTCTGGTGTTTTAAAACACCTTTAAAGTCATCTTCTCTGGGAATTGTAAATTCTGGCTCAGTCTTGGCTGTGTGGGTCAGTCTTAACTCAAAGTGTGACACATTTGCTAGTGTTTAATGCATCTGTTTTCTTTCTTAATATAGAA
Organism: Oenanthe melanoleuca; assembly: GCF_029582105.1. Taxonomy (NCBI): domain Eukaryota; kingdom Metazoa; phylum Chordata; class Aves; order Passeriformes; family Muscicapidae; genus Oenanthe; species Oenanthe melanoleuca. The sequence continues at coordinate 14,917,949 of NC_079340.1, forward strand.
CAGGCTTGCTCATTTCCCTGTTTTAATGTGGTACTTCAGGGAATAGCTACAGAAAGCTTTCTGCTGTTAAGTCCATAGCACCTGGGGTGCCTTGGGAAGAGCATCTCCAGCAGGTTGGGGGAGGTGGTCCTGCCCCTCTACTCAGCCCTAGTGAAGGCACATCTGGACTGCTGTGCCCATTCCTGGGCTCCCCAGGACACGAGAGACGTGGAGCTCCTGGAGCTGGAGCAGGCCCAGCAGAGGGGGGCAAGGAGGATAAGGGACTGGAGCATCTTTCTTATGAGGAAAGGCTGAGGGAGCTGAGCCTGATTAGCCTCAAGAGATGAGTGAGAGGGGATCTCATCCATGTCTGTAAATATCTGAAGGGAGGGTGTGGAAAGGATGGATCCAGGCTCTTCTAGTAATGTGAGGTAATGGGCAGAAATTGATGTAAAGTTCCACCTGAGCATGAGGAAGAATTTCTTTAATGTGCAGGTTATCACAGACTGGAACAGATTGCCCAGAGAGGCTGTGGAGTCTCCCTCAGTGATGTTCCAGAACCATCTGGATGCAATCCTGTGCAATGTGTTCTAGAATGGCCCTGCTTGTGCAGGTAAGTGGGATCAGATAACCCTTCTCAACCTTACCATTCTGTGTTACAGTGAAGTCACATCACATGTTAATTTTTCATGGTGGGCATGGCAGAGTTTTCAGAGCAGGCATCTACTTGAAGAAGGTGACCTTAGTTCTGGGCTCAGAGCTGTGGCAGCAGCAGATCTATTTGTAACCTGGGCAGGTGCAGTTCAGGATGCTGTGATGTGCCACTGCCAATGCTGTCCCACTGAGGTTCACCACTGGTTCACTTCTTTGTAAAGTTGCTGTCAGTTGAGATGGCAGCTTTGTAATGCAAGAGTTGTGTGGAGACCACCAAACTTGATCAGAACTCAAGTTAGTTTCGTTCTCAGCCAGCCTGAAGCTATTGATGCACTTCAGCTTTTATTATTGCCTGGCAGGCACTCATGGTAGGCAGTCCTTTGAATCTTGGCTGTACTGTTTATTCTTCTGTTTTGGAAGCTGGATAAGGCCTTGATTCTGTGTGGGCATGCTTCACCCTTCACTTCAGTACTTCTTGGTAGGGTGCCTTTTGAGATACTAGTTTTAGCCAGTTCATAGTAGTTTTGTTTCCAAAATGTGTATCTCTGTGTATGCCATTGGTGAGACACATTAACATTTCCCTTATGGTGGCTGAAAGGGAGCATACAGTGGGCACTGTGGTTGGTATGACTCTGTGCTCTTGGACTGGTTTTTGTCTAAGTTTCCTGAATATTGGTAACAATGTCATTGTCTTCTTTCTTGCCTAAAGCATGCTGCTAGAACAGATTTGGGAAAGCTCTTCATTTCTAAGGGTATAGTTTTTGAATAATACGAAGACAAGTGGATAATGATAATAGATGGCAACTCTTTGAAGTACATTAGAATCAACTTCAGAGAGAAAAAAATCCCTTCCCTGAGCTCCAGATAAACAACAATGCTTTCAAACCTTCAAGAGGATCAAGGTGAAATGCAGTGAACAGCAAGTGCAGGGCTGGTGATTCCACTTTTATGGCAATTGGCCAAAATACATTATTTCCTTTTTGTGCTCCTATAACAAAGCACTCTGAGACTGTTCTATGAAAAGAACACAAAAAGCTTTCTATGTTAAATACCCTCATCTTAATAGGTGTGGGTAGAATATTTTTTTTTTATCTCATTGGAATTCTGAAATATCTTCAAAACTAGCTGAAAAGAACTGAATTAATCTCATCACAGAGGTGCATTTAACAGCATTTATTTGCTTATGTAGAGTTGTAGGAGGCTGACATCTTCCAGCTGAGGTGTGTGTCACTCCCACTTTACTTGGCTTTAGCTGTGAAAGAGAGAATGAAGCAGTCTCATTTCTCATTTTCTTGTTAAAGTCTTCAGGAAAAAAAGGAAAATAGTTCTAAGCCATGGACCTGAAGTACAATTCGAAAGGTGAATATACCTTCCTTTGCCTAAGGAAAAGACTGTCTCAGTAAAATAAGTTGGGGAGCAAGTAGAAAGTGACTGTAGGATTCTTCCTGTTGAGGTTCCATTTTCAGTTTTTCCAAGAGTCAGTCTTGGAAGACAAAGGAGAAAATAAAACAATTTTTTTTCAGAGAAGTAAAGTAATTTTCAAAAGTAAGAATGTATTCATGTGGCTTTGAAGTGATTGGTGTGAGTAAAAGCTGAAATTCAGCAGACAGGGTTGTTTATTAACATGCCTTATGGGTTGCAGTGTCATGAATGGTAAAGACCTATGTAAGAAATTGAAAACTATGATCTTAAACATATTTGTTTATACATAAGGACTACTGGAAGAACTCAAAACAACTCTGCATGTCACCTTTAGCAAAAAGCTCTCTGTATAGATAAGTTATAAAAAAGTATCACACCAACAGCGTGTCCCATATGCAATACAAAAGTGAAAACAAACTCCAGATTGAGAGGTGGTAGGTTTGGGTGGGGGAGGGAGATTTAAATGTGTTTTTCAGGAAAGAATCATTGTAAAGAACTGAGAAAAAATAAGATGGCAACAGCCAGGATTTGCAGAGCTTTTCAGCCCTTTGTTGGGTTATCTTGCATAAGTGCTTTAGCCAGAGACTCTTTTCAGTAGCTGCATGGGGCCAGCTTGGAACACAAACGTGCATGAATCCAAATGTAATTTCCCTGTTGTGCACATTTTGGCTGTGACAGCTCAAGTTATGAATGTAAAATAGCAGGAAAAAAAGTTCAGAAGATGGCCATGCCTGAAATGTTAATAAGAGCTGACTTACCATGAGATCCCTTGAGGCTGGCAAAGGTGCTGCCCGAATTTTAAGTTTGTCTGCTTCTGTGCTTCATTTTGGTGTGCCATAGAAAAGAATAAATAAATGCCTTGGGTTTACCTGTGCATCTAAGTGGTTCGGCATAACAGAAGTAATGAACATTTTCTTCCATGTAAGATGCAGAGCAGACAAAGAGAGTGAGTGATGTTAATCCTCCACTCCGGTTTGTGGTCAGCGCTGGCACAGACTGAATCGGCATCAGTGGCTTTGATCTGTAGGCGAGAAGTACTGTACAGGGAATGACAGTATCTGCTCCCTTTCAGATAGTTCTTTTTTTCTGGGGGGCAATAATCTGTAGTTTTCCTGAATTTCCAGTGTTCAGAAGGCATTTGTCTTTCTTCTGGGTAGGATTGGTGCAGGATAAGGGATTTCCTCCCCCCACATCAATGCACAGCTTGCGGAAAGGACACCTCATCATGGCCACAGGACAGCTTGTCTCGGACTGTGCAGCAAGTAAAGGGCTTTTCTCTCTCCTGCGTGCTACTTGCACAGTGCAGAGAAATTGCAAAGTTTGCAAGTTTCCCTGTGTCTTCAACATCGGATTTTCCCGGGTCTGTACTCTTTTTTTTCTCCCAACCTCCTTCCATCTCTTGTTACCATGGAGAATGAAATGCCTGTTCCATTCAAGTTGTCGGCTGAATAGGTTTTGAGGTTGATGGATGGTGAGAATCTCTTATCCCTCCTTCTCCAAACACCGCCCCTGCCTGGTTCTTGACATTTCACTTGCCAGAGACTGGCAATCAGTGAGTGGGAGCTGAAAAGGAGGCTGGCAGTGTCCTGCTGAGATGCTCTTTCAGTTCATGGATGAAATCAGCAGCCGTGAGAAGGTCTTAAGGGCTTCAGTGCAGAGCCTTGTCCTCAAGCTGACTGAGGCATGAATGCTCACTTGAGTGTGTGTTCTTGCTTCCCCAGAGCACCCAGGGGAAAAAGAATTCATATGTGAAACCTGTTGCTGCTTATGGCTGTGTCAAGGGGTGAGCTAACCTCTGCAATGCAAAGGGAAAGGTAAGGAATGAATGAATACAATAAGTGCTCTGACATAATCTGTTCCTCTCATATACTTCTTTATTTGAGTCCACATCACACCAGAAGTGGAATTTCTTTGCTGCGGTCTGATTCGGTGGTTTCCTGGCTGTGAAGCTGAAGTTAGCAGGAGATTCTGTGTTTAGTGGGGTTCCAGCAGTCCCTGTATGTACTGACTGCGTACGCGTGGCATTGGCAGTGCAGTGTCAAAACAGATTTCTGAATAAGGTACCTTCTAAAAACAAATATGTGGAATTGTGAATATTGACAGGCCCAGGGTTGAAATATGAGTTTGGAGATACTGTTAACGTGCAAGAAATGGAGCTGCAAAGCAGAAATATTAAAATGATAGCTCTGTAAAATGATACAGAAAATATTTGTATTGTTGTTACTTATTACTTTTCATGCAAGATAACTATAGTATTAGAGAGTATCAGAAAAAATTTTAGCCTATGCTGAAAGGCTGAAGCCTGTCCTTTTCAGAGGAGGGGTTGTTTTGACTGATGACCACTTAGTAATGATAGTTTTGCGGAAGTGAATACTTGACATTGTTTAATAGATGTGTGGATTCTGCATTGGGGAGTAAATGTTATGACTTTACATTCTGACATTGTTTACAAGTAGAAGCATTCCACAAACATATAAATGTTGAGAGAAGATATTTCTGTGATTTTTCTGCTAAAACCTGCTGTGTTAGGACTGTACCAGCATAGGAATTAATACTGGTGGTATTCCTTAGTGGGTGGCATTTCAATGTTGTTGAGATCATATGTGAAAATTTGTACTGGGTGGTTTTGAGCAGCTGTGTTTAATAAGTGACTGTGAACTTTCTTTCAATACATCTTTTCAACACCTTGCACTGATAAATATTTCCACGCCTTCTATGTATTGCTCAAGTTGCCAACCAATACATCTCTCCACACTACCACCAACAGCTTTTGCATCTGTCTTAGCTCCTCAAGAGTTCACTTTCTCTTTGATGCTTTATGTCCTGTTTGTTGTTGGACTGTTGTCTCCCTGCTGGAGTTTTCCTACTGTGCAATTGCTTTTCCTGTTGTGCAAGCCGCTTCCAAAATGCTGCTGTGTTAGTTGTTTGGCCGCTGGTGTGTTAGAAGGGAATTTTAAATTCCTGTATCAGAAAGGCATGTGTGTATGTCAGTACATACAAAATAAAAATATTAAATACATATAAAATACATATGAATATACCATCCAGTTCCTAAAGTGGTTTGTTGTAGAGATTGTAGTAGTATTTTAGTTCCCAGAGCTTGGGATTTCCTAGAGGGTTGTACACACAGAGAATATGACTGCCTGTGACCTTCAGTCATACAAGATAATATATTATCATATGCAGGGCTTTGGTTTCCTGGTTGGCTGGGCTACTGCAGAAAAAAATAGATTTTCAAAAATACACCACTGAAGCGGCTTTTTTATACCATAAATGCATCACATATGTCAGGTGGAGTTGAGATAAAGTGTTACACAGAGGAAGAAAGGGGGAAGTGCATTGGGACAGAGAATATAGTTTGGGATTGGCTTCCCAATAGGAACACAGCTTCATGTTACCATTTGTAAGGGATGGGGAAAGAGTGAGCATCTGTTTTGACTGAGCAACATCATCATCAGAATCAAAGCTTACATGTGTACTTCTATTTATTCTGTTAACTTGCTGGAGTTTTTTGATACAGTATTATCTTCTTTATGAAAAAAATGTACTCCTAGCAGCTTACGGGTTTGCTTGAGATAAAATCCCAAATCTTTCTCTCACACTCTGTGAGGATTGTTATGCTAATAATTTTAGAGATTGTCAGAATTTTACTGACAGGATTCAATCTCTGAAAAAAGATCTTCTAGTTTTCAATATGAATGTATTTAAATTCACTTTGCCTTCTAAAATTCCTCCTCTTCTCATCACCAATTATTGGGGTCTTTTGATTTTTATATTTTCTCTGAGGAGAATTTGACTGACTTAATAAAATTGTAATTAGGACATATCACTGCTTCGTTCCATCTGGTCTTTGGTTAAATTATTCTTGGAAAAATTCTCATGTCCCATTTTTTTTTTAGATACAGAGTTGTTTGATTACTGTTTCCTGTCCTCCTTTTTTGTCTGAATGGTAGCCAGAGCTTGTAATTTTTTTATCTTGTTCTTGCTATTTAGATGTGGGCAGTTGGAGAACAATCCATCTCTAAACCTCTTTCTGCTTGCTAGATGTTTTATTTCACCTTTTCTTTAGTGGTCAATGCCTGGGTTTCCCTCCAGAGCTTTTCCAGGCAGTGCAGTGTGGAACTGACCTTGTTTTTTTCAGCTGCACTCCTGTCCCTGCTGCCTGGTGCCCCAGTCAGTGAGGACGGGCAAAGCTTTGTTCAGGGCAGCTGGGGGAAAAAAGTGATTGAGCAGCAGACTGAGGCTGTCTCTCCATGGCTTTTTTCTTTGCTGATTTGTACTTTGCAAGTTACCTTTATAACCTTAAAATCAGCAAAATTAATTTTACTTTAGCTTTTGCCAAGGCTTCCTACCTGTTCAGAGTGAATTTTTAAGCCCTGTATAATAGGCTGGTACATATGCAAAGAATGAGCATCATGCTCTCCAGTAACTCATTCTCTTATCTCAAGTGTCATTTTCTGAAGTCTCCTTACCTTTTGCCTCCTGTAAAATGTAAACTGAATTACGGTCATAGAATTAAATCAGCATATTAAGTGTGTGAGGAATGAGAGGCAGTGGGAATTTGATGGCTATATCCACAGTAAGAACATTAAAATCTAAATCATCAGGTATCTAAACTATTTTCTAGTGTATTCAGAGCACTGGTTGTAAAAGAACAGTTTCCAGGTGGATTAAATGTGTTTCTGTGCTAGGTCAGCACAACAGGCTGTCCTTTCTCCTCACCTGGCAGAGAAGCTGCTTCATAAACCATGTGGCTGCTAAAAGACTCAGATATGCAGTATTAGTGCTTACCAGGGGAAGGGACATTTGAATAATACTAACTAGTTGTGAGGTTTTGGCTGGGAAGAAAAGTGGCAGTTTCAGGTACTGTTGGATTTGCTTTTGCCTGTAATCCATGTCCAAGTCACTTTGTTGCATATGGCATACTTCAGACTTAAAACTACTGTAGTCAGTGTCTCACAGTGATTTTTTGCCTCATTTTTGTGCCCAAGCATCAGGCACATAATGTTGGTGCTGGCATTATCTAAAGATATCAAAGGGCATTTGCTTCTCAGAGTTGAGACTTTTAAATTTATTTTATTTACTATTTTATTTACTATTATGCATGGCAATTCAAGTTCCAGTTGTCTTGCCATAACCCACATTTGGAACACAAGATTAAAATGAAAAACTATTAAAATGAAAAATAAAGTAAAGCACAGAGGACATGACAAGAAGTGGGATTGACCTCTTTAATGTAAATACTATTTTCTCTAGCTTTGGATTTTTGATTAAGTGTTGATGTCAGTTTACTGTAAAGACCAGGAATAGCAGACTGTTGTGAGATGGAGTCAAATTTTGGGTGCAACAGGATAGATGCCCCTTGTATTTGAGTGGATTTGTGTTGTGTGTGCCTCACAGCCAGTTGCTGGCTCTCTCAGATTTGTCCCTGTGAAATCCTCTCCTTTAGTCTTGTTCCAGTGCTGTAGCACTCAACTCCAGTACATCCCTCTCCAGCCAGTCTGGTTATCTTCTGTTGACTCTGCAGTGCTCTTCCCTGGCTGTGATACTGGATTGTTATTCTATCAGTAGAGCAAAAGGATAAGGGAGGAAGCAGGGGAAGGGATATCTGAAACTAAATTGGCTTCTGTTTTAAATGGAAGTTAACGTTTTTCACAGCAGAGAGATACTGTAGGAGAAACAGGAGGACATGATAGGAAGAGCTCTTGAAAATGCTGTTTGTGTTTCAGTCTTGTTTAGGGTTTTAACTCCTAGAACACATTCAAAGTTTGTTGCCGGTTTAGAATTTAGAAGTCTATATGGAAATAACCAGTGTTACAGTTCCGTAGTGATTCTTGAGATACAGGGTAAGATACACACATAAAAAATTGTTGTCTAGTGGACTAGGACATTCTTTAGCCAGCCTTTTTATCTCCTGCCTTCCTCTTTAGTCTGTATAATAAGGACACTTTTGTGAAAGGTGATCTCAGACTGTGCTTCTGCTGGAATGCTCATTGTTGATCTCATCTGCCACAGTTACAACATTCCTGTCTTCAGCTCCTGCAATCAGGGAGCTGTAGGGTGCATTTGATAAGCTCGTAAGTCTGACTGATTGGTAATAAATTTTTTGGTGGATTAGTTATCTGTATCAGCGTGCTATGAATAGCCAGGGATGTGGATCCACCCCTTTTGCTGGCAGCCACTAACATTGCTTTATGTTCTTGCAGAGCTGTGCCCTGAAGCTCTTAACCCCCCACTTTTGGATAACTGAGTACAGCCTGACCCTAACCCAGTGTTATGTTGCAGGTGAGTACAGACAAGCTGCAGCATATAAGCAGTATCTTGATGTAGTATAATAACTGTATGTACTGAGTTGTGATGTGTTTTCAGACTCAGTGGGGCTGTGTGTCATCTGCAGGAGTCAGATCAACCTGGGCCAAGCTGGCACAGCCATAGGTGGAAGCACACTTCTACTCCATCCTCTTCTGTCTTCTCTCATTGTTTGCTCTCTTTTAGGCTTTGCCCTGTTGGACTGACTCCCTCTTCCTATTTTGTGGAATCTCATACTTGTTTCCATCTGTGTTTTGCAGCCCCACAAATCAGGCATTACTTGAGGTTACTCACAAACACTAAACCCGTGCTCCCCTGTGACATCCTTTGATGCCTCTGTTCCCGTGCAACACTGAGCAGCACAAGGTGCCTGTACACAAACCAGATGTTAGTGACCTCAGCCAGAAAACATTAACTGCATTGGCAGGGGTGCTGGCCCCATGTTCACATGAGAACCAACAAGATGTCATTGGGAGTTGCTCTCGTGCCCTAACTTGGAAATTGTTATTGAGGCACTACTTTGGCAGTTGAGCTTCACAGACAGTATGGATCTTTTTTGTTACCTTCACTCAAATGTGTTTTTTCTTGATTTACGGTGAATAGATGGATTTATATAGTAAAGGAGGTTACTTCTAGTCCCATCTTCCAGTTTCCGTATTTTATCCAATAGTTGCTTCAGTTGTTTAAAGTACATGGGTTTGTTACTCTGGATCATGGATATAAATAAATGCCAGAAGCATGAGGCCTTATCAGCCTCTTTTCATTTTAAATCTAGACACCTAAAGTGCAGATAAACAACAAAACTCGTTTCTCTGGAAGGTAAAACTTTAAAATTTGTTGGAGTTTGTTGAAGACTGTTGCATCTCTACTTAACGTAAACTAGCAGTTGCGTTTTTGGGGAAGACTCTGACCTCCTTATTAGAGCTCAGGGTTGCAGTTCAGGGTAGTGAGTATTAATATCTGTAGTGGTTTGGTTTTGAAATCCTGTCTATGTATGGACTGTCATGTTTAACCTAGTATATTGCTTGCATATATTGGACAGCCTAGAGAATTAAGTCTGATTTCCTGGAGAGTATCATCTTTATGTACTCACTGCAGAAGTGGCTCTTGGGGAACACCTGAGGATGCTGGCAAGTGAAGAGGAATATACTCAGGCAAAGCTTTAGAGGACAGGATTTTAAACACTGTATGGGAGATGTTGCAAATAACCTTTGTTAGCTTGATAGGTTAAATTTTTACCTCAGAATTATTTTGTAGACACAGAGATCTGCTTTCCTTCTATTTATTTTTTGCAGTTAATGTTGTATTTTCCATGGATACATTACTCAGATAACAGTTATCCCTACTGAAATCCTGGGCTCAGACCTGGAAGCAGTACATAGCTTTATGTGGGGCTCAGTCAGCTAGTTCAGCTGCTGAGCCCTCTCCAACTTTGCTCAGAGCTACTGCTGATGTCTGTTTTGTGCTTCTGATACATGGGGTGCTGGGAAGCTGGCTTTGGAGGTGCTGGAGGAGCAGACAGGAGCTAGCTGGGCTCCACAACTCACAGATTTGGACTAAAGCTCTGGCTCTGCAAGACTTAGAGCCATGGAGCTGATGAGAGCAGCAGTTTCAAGAGGGATGACTGGTGAAAGAGTACCATGTATCTACTGTGATCCCTTCTGCTTTGAGAGATTATCAGATGGGGTTTCTTATGGGGCTGCCTCTGTACCTCAGCTGAATTGTCCCAAAAACTGGAGTGTTGCAAAACACAGTGCAAGGGCACAGGGCTTTGGCTTCTGTGCAGCAGGGTTTGTGTGTTTGGGTTTTCTGGTTATCTGGTTGTTCCCATCCCCCACTATTCTTGGACATGTTTCCCTGTGTCTCTCCAGTTAATAAAGTTGCTTTGAAATGGGGAATTTAGAAAGGAAGAGTGGTCACACTTTCTGGGTCTGATTTCTTTGTGTTTAATGTGACTGCCTGTTTCTGGGCTGGGGCTAGTCACTGAAATGTGCTCTTTGTTACAGAGGGGTTGTTGCATCACCTTGGACAGGTATTGCAGAGCCCACTGTGATTCAGCTGATGCAGTTTTACACAGGACAAGGGTATCTCTGTTAAATTGCCAAGTTTTGTGTTAAACCTGTTACTGTTTAAAAACTTTTTTCGATGTTACTTTTCAGCAGAGACAGACTCTTTAATCTTCTTGTTACCATGCCCCAGGGGAGTTGCAGGGACAGTAACATCTGTGCTTGCTGTACGAGGTTGGCAGCTGTTTCAGGAGTCACTTGCATCTTTTATCCAGTGTCTCTGAATAGGACAGGGAATGTGAGCCCTGCATCTTCCTGCAGGAGGCTTTAGGATGGCATTAGTACTGGCATTGTAACATGCTCAACCATGGGGCTCCATCACTTGCCTTTGACTTTTGAATACTCTTGAGCACTCCAGAAAAGTTAGGAGGCATGTTGGTTGCAAGTGAGGGAAAGTCAATAGTCAGACAAGCTCTGAGCTTGGTAGGTGACCATAGATGGCTGAAGAAATTGGATCAGGGCTTTAGTGACTGAATATGGAATGGATAATCTGCTTCAGAGAATATCTTGGAGATACCCCAGCCTCAACCTTTCTTCAGAATTGCCATGTTGAGAGTAAGGGAGTGTGATTTCCCCTGACTCTCTTTGTTTCTGTACTGCTTCCTTTTCGCTTATAATTATTATTTAAAGAAATGACATAAAACCCCCTTACAATTTCCATAATTAAGAAACTCCCCCAACAACAACAACAATAACAAAAAATCTATATAAAAGGGGGCCTCATTCATCACCTTTTGTTCACCAGACTTGATTTGACATCTGAGACTACAGAGAAACTTTGGCAAGTGCAATGATTTCCCGTGTGGGGGTAATAAGAGGGAAAAAACCTGTCAGTTGAAAACAGCAGGAGCTGCATTAGCAAATATAAATTAAACAGATGGCTAAGATACTGCAGCTGTCACATAGAAGCTCCAGGAAGATTTTTAGCTTACAGCTGCAGGAGGCTATTTTAAAAGGAAAGATGAAAACAACAACAAAGCAAACTTTAGTGTGACGAAAGAGACAGTAGAACCATTCAGATTATATATGAAATTTATCCAGGATTGTGGTGTTGGTTTGTTGTTTGGGTTTTTTTTAATTTATGTTTTCAAATCTTAGGATCTAAAATTAAGTTAGGATCACCTATTATTAGATGTTCAGATGTTCAGGTTTTGGTATCATGGGTTTGCTTGTTTAGAAATACTCTTCTGTATGAGACACTAACATGCTCTGGAAAGCTGGGAGACATGTAACATACATCATGCCATTTTGATCTTCAACTGTTTGTTTTACAAGAAAATGAAGGAATGTTTTGGAAAAACAGTGTGGAAAGTGGCAGGAAGGTGGAGGAAGCACCTACATTTTAGTGTCTTTCATTTTCAATCTTAAGATAACTTTTTTCAGACGCATTTTCAGCTGAGAAACAACTATTCCTTTATGAAAGAAATTGCTAGAACAGCACCCAAGTTTGTTATGTTAAAGTACATATGTTTCTCAGACACCAAAAGGCAATTAATTTTCTAAATGTTGTGTCTTAAAGTATTTTTGTCAACTGGGATTGATGGCTTGTCATAGATTATTTGTGCATAAACAGAGATTGTTATGCTGCCTTTATAGTTAAAGGGTGATGTGAATTATGAAGTAGGTTCAGCTGCATTTGAAGCCTGTGTTTTACATTCCAAGAAACAGAGTGCACAAATGGATTCCTGGGCAGGCTGATTGACTACCCAGGGCTCTGTTTTTTGTTTGCTTTCTTTACTGCAAAAGGGTAAATGAAGCATTTCTTTCTGTATTTGTGGTTGACTTTTAAAATCATATTTACTGCGCAAGAACTCTGGATTTAGATTGCACTTCAGCCCTTTGTGCAAAATTAGTTTGTCTTCAGTTCTGCCTGTTGTTCTCCAACTTGTATATTTATTTACAATGAATATCTTTAGGTACTGTTATATCTAATTCTAAATAAGTTCTATATGGATCGTTTGAGGGCTACAAAATCTACATATCAAAAAATTAAATCTTTTTTCCCTCTGTAGTTATCCTTCCTGCCATCATCCCCATAAAGTTCGAGTACAGAAGCCCCAGCATACCCTGAAATTTGGTGAACTTCCATTCTATTAGAAATAGGAAGTTCATCACTGAGATATGCATGCTCTTTACTGGCTAGATTTTTAACCTGTCCTAGACTTTTTCCCATTCTTAGTGGCTCAGGGCACAAATCATGAAGGACATTAAAGGTAAAAAGCAACAGCTTGTCTTGTTTGTGTGAGCTTAATGAAAATGTATACCCTCAGTCTTCCTAGACTGTTCAGGGTGCTTTAGCTGTCTCAGTAGAAGTGAACTCCTCATCATTTAACTGCATTTCTTCTGTGGTTGTGGATTCGTGTGTAAGTGCAGGAAAGAGCAGCTGATCGTGCTGAGTAACTGTTGTTTCTACACTTCAGATTTCATTTCTACCCCTGCAGAAACTTTGCAGCACTTAAAAAGTCCAGAAAACTAGGAGAGGAAGAGCCTCAGCCTGAGTGTATTTAATTTCTTCTGTTTTTGCTTAAGAGAAATGAAGCTGGTCTTCAAGTGTACTTGAATTTGAGAATTATAAATGTATCTTTGCCAGTGACAGAGGATGTTCCACAGTAGGTGACCTTTCAGTGGGAAGCTTGGCCTCAGCCTCTACATACTTGCTCCTAGGCTTTAGCTCCCAATGCTTTAGCTGAACCTCTCTGCCAGGACATACACAGCAAGGGAGCAGCTGTGCAGGCAGGACCCCAGGCATACAGGAAGATTACACACTGAAACCTGCAAGTTCCCCTGACTTCTCCTGGGAAGAAGCACGGGGATCAGTCAGTGTGATCAGAGGCTCAAGAGAGCTGACTGTAAAGAATGGATGGGAAAGAGCTAAAAGAGAAGTGAGTTGGGTGGGAAGAAAAAGGGGGCAAGATAGCCCTGTCCTGAAAGATGGTTAACCTTAAATTGTCCTACTGAGTATCCCAAAGGCAAGAATGGACTTTTCCAGCTGGAAGTGTAATTACTGTTTAATGGCCATCTATATTCTCTTCTTCATCTTCATGCAAACCTTCTAAAGCATGCATGGCTGTTTTACTGTAGGTACAGGAAATTGAGTGGTGTCTGGCCTAGGGCACAGAGCTGGTGAGGCAAATGTCTTTATAGTTTTTGAAACAAGTCTGTGACAAAAATTTTCATGTCATGTGAGGTGTTAATATCGAACTCTCACTGATTAGGATCAGCTGCTTACATGCAAAATGTATCATAGTGGAAAAGGAAAACATGATCCAGCTTTTTTTTTTTTAATGCTCTCATGAAAAGCAAGTGCACCTTAACTGGAAGCAAGTGAGCCCAGCCTTTTGGTCCTGTAGCTTTGGTGTATAGCCAAATCTGCAAATCTTAGCCAATCTGCAAAAAGATTGAACCTTGGTCTTTTTAACCCTAGTCCAGAATTGCCAAATCTGTTTTTTTAGGTCAATGTTGTTCTTATGCTATCTAGTCAGCTGCATCAGTGACTGAAAGAGCATGTAGCAATTATAAAATGCTGCGGATTATTATGCTTATTATTTCAGAGGTCACATAAATGAATCCTAGGTGGAATAAAACAGCACATCAGGTGGTCCTGGTATGTGGGCTGTGTTTTCTAGAGTGCTATATCAGTAAATAATGGGTTACTGATTAATTTACAGTAGTTAGTATTTTCTAATCTGTCTAAATAGCAGAAGATTGTTACTTTTGCTTTAGAGTAGTTTTAGCTTTACTTTTCAGTGGAAAGCAGCTGAATACACCTCCTTTAATTTCAGTAATGAAACCATCCTTCATATGCAAAATAAATATTGTCAAATATGGCAATTTCTGTCTTTGGATTTTGATCTCCATTCCAGAATCAAACATGTCTGGTCCAGATTAGTTTGTGGAATAATGTTTAGGCAGTTTGTAACCCACCACAGTTTTGAAATATGGCACTGCCAAGGTCTTACACTTTAGTGCATTGCTTTGGTCTGTTGTATGCTGGCAAATGGTATGCTACTGCACATGGATACAGAGTGACACCTTTCTAAAATAAATACAGGTATTGCCAGAGAAGAGCCTTCCAGGGCTGTGAAACTGATGAGTTTCCTTTCCCTGTGTAAGCAAGCCCTTAGGTGATAAGATCTGCTACAGGCTTCTAGCAAGAAGAGGAAATGTTAAAAGGCAAAATGCAGATGAACTACTGCTGGTAGCTGCAGGCTGCCACCCCAGACAGCTCAGAATAAGGCCAAGCATGTCTAGAAAAATGGCAGGTAGTCATTTGTGAGCCTGGCATAATGGTGGCTCTCCACCTTTCTTAGGAGACAAATTGAAGTTGGATATTTAGTGTTGTTTTAAACTTGAGTGAGAAAACTGGGGGCTTGAATGGAAAACAATAATAACAGCACAGTTCAAAAGGAGTATCACATGAATTAGCTTCTTGTGCTGCAGTCTTTGTTTTTTGCAGTTGTGTAAATAGTTTCTAGGCATTCTGTCTAGTGCTGTTAATAGGCTGTTCTTTCCTGTTTGGCAGAATATATCTGACCAAGGCTTTGTCTTTATTCCTTCAATTACTTTGTATAGTATAGTAAAGTCATAAGCAATTGCTGCTAACAGGATCTGTTTGCTTCTAGCTTGTTCACATGAATAAATGAACACAGATGCTTGGTAGTGTGAAAGTAGTAAATACACACCCTTCATTTCCACTCTCCAAAATATGTTGGTCAGAACTACCTCTCTGGATTTTTCAGTGTAACTGTTTTGTTAAGATTGTGCAGAAATCACCCTTAGTTGATGTACAATATTCTATGCTAAATTCAGTTAGTTACCCCCAAAACTGTGCTTCTGCCAGTTTAACATGTTTTTTTCAGGGAACTGGTATTAATTGTTCTGTCAAAATAGCTTTTTTGCCTGTGTAAATCACATCTTGACTAGGCAGATTGGCTAGTATAGCTATTTTAGTAAAGCCCTTCTACTGTAGGAAAGACCTTATTGATAATACTGTGAGGTTCCCACAGTAGATGAAAGGCACAATACAAAGGGCTTTACAAACATGAATTAAGCTTCACAACATCCTTGTGAAATAAATCATTATTCTAGCTTGCCAATGGTCTAGTTTCTTTTAATATGAGATGTTTTGCAGGGATGAAAAGGGAAGGTAGAAGATGCAGTTGGAGGATTAATGTCTGGTAGTATTGCAGTGTTTATAAACAAATTTCTAACCTGTTCCAATCCCCTGTTCTCTTTGTCTGGTGTTTAAAATGTCCTTGCAAAATCAGTGGTTTAGACTGTCAAACTGCTTCTGATTGCTGGTTTCATTGATCTTTGGTAATACCAGGACTTTGGATACTGACACCTGGCAATTTCTCACTCCTTGAAAAAGTCCTCACTCCTAGAGGGTTTTTGTGAGGGTTGATGTTCTCCTTAACACTGTTTTTAACTACATTGCTCTCTCTGATTTGCACTAGACTCTTGCTGTCTCTGTTCATGAAGTAGTTCAGTTGAGGGACCTCAAAGGGAATGGGGAGAGGAATAAAGCTATAGGTTTTATATACATGAAGGATTTTAAATTCAAGTCAGTCAGATTAGAGTAGTCTGATCTTGCGTTCTCTCACGTGGTCTTAGTATAGACATTTTTGTATGTTAATTATAATGTAATCTTTAATTCCACGATCGCATTCTATTTATTCCCTTTCATTTCTTAGGGAGCAAGGAACAGAAGAATTCTGCTGAGGTGTTGATTTATTTTCTTCTCTGCCATTCATGAGTACTGCTTTTGAATTCAGCCTGTAAACCTTTGGATGAGGCCCAGGCATTTCTGCAGTCCTCTGTTAAACACCATTTCCTGTATTCTGTATTAATACATCTCTCAAGGATTTAAGCAGGCTGTGCAATTTATTCACTTCCCAGTTTAGGGCCTTCAGATGGTGGTGATTGTTTTCACCAAGTACAGCAAGGAACCCATGTTTGAAAAGCTATTCCAGATCTGAAATCTGGATGATGGTGGAGATACCCAGCCTGACTGGGTTCCTGTCCTAACCCTTCACATATGCTGGGGGAAGTTCCAGTAGCTGTTCAGTGGTGTGCCTGGTCCTCCAAGAGGTATTTGATCTAATAGGAGATTTCTGTGCTCTCATACTGTTTCCACAGCAACAGCACACTTTCCTTTTCTCCCCCTCTCAAGGTGACTGCTGCCTTGAGAATTAGACTCATGCAAAAGCTTGGCCCTCTTGTTCTCTGCTGAGATTTTGGTTTACACAGGTGAAGAGTGGAAGGAGTGGGATGGGGAGAGTGTGATTCTTGGCAGCGACAGTGTAATTATGAAGTGACAGTGGAAGTAATGAGTCTTATTTAACTGTGGCTTTAGTGTTGATGATATGATTGCTTTGAAAGTCACAGCTCTTCCTAAGCTCTGCAGATGAAAGGTCTGGGTCATTAGTGACTGTCATCATAGCCCTTTGCATGTACTCTTGTAATCATTTAGAACCCACATCCACTTCATGCATGTGTTCATTCTCCTGTCCCACTGCCCATAGATACTTTGTGTGTATGTTTAACATTTAAACACATTTTAAACGCTGTTCTTCTGTCACAGTGTTTGTCCTAGCACTGTGGGGAAGGGATTTAATTGCTCCACTGAAGTAGAATGTCGATGTTATGCCTTGGGTAAGGTGCTTGCTGTGGATATCGAGAAACTTCCTTTCAAACAAGTACACATTCCTTTCTCAACATCAGTTGCAGTGTGGAGGAATAAGAAGCTTTCAATTTTTGAAACAGTTCCATAGATCAGCCCCTTTTCTTGGCATTTGAAGGTGGGTGAGAACAGAAGCATGTGCCTTGATACCAGTCTCTTGCTGGGGTTGGTTTTTTTCACCAGTTAAGAAAGCAGTCTCCTCTTGTATGGGTGTCTAACACGACTCTAAAAACACTTGTTTGATTTTTTTTTTTAAACTGTTTTATTTTACCTCTTTACCAGTATCCTAGTCCTAAAAAATAAGCTATCATCTTTTCCTACAGAACATACAATTTGTGGTACAGAGCTGTTCCCTGTGATTTTTTTTTTTTCTTCATTTATTCTTCTTCCCTTTCTTAAGAGCTGCGTATTCTAGGGAGCATTGCTGTAAGTGCTGTTTTGCTTTTTAACACAATCACTAACCCACTATATCATGGAATAATTTAAAATTCAGACAAGTCAATTATATTCATAATGTTTGATTTGGGAATATCCATTCCTTTAAGAGTGAATATCTTAAGCAATATCTGTCACTATGTTACAGCTTTTGCCATAGAGACTTCTGCTTGATATGTGATAGTTCTTTACCATCAGTATTTTAGTGCCTAACAGTTTTGAGTTAGGATGTCAGAAGTTTGTGTTATTTTTCTCTCACAAAGAGTATGTGAATATTTTGGGGAAACAAACAGCTAATGTATGAAACCACATGATCTGGGGTTATCTTGTGCCTTGGAAAGGCACATTGTTTATGGCTATCTTTACAGTTCTAAGGCCAGAAATGCACTTATCCATAAGATCCTTGTCCCTCTAAAATTTTAAAAGCTGTTCAGGTTTAAGTGTCCAAATCAGAAATGTCATATACATATAAAAACCAGAAATTAATAAAAATACCTTTTATTACTTTTTCATTTTAAGTACATCTGGATGTATTTTTCCTGTTAAAAATCTTACATTTAGCTCAAAGATGAAGAGCATTCCAGTACTGAACCTTTTTAAAATTGAAAATAAGTTTATGATTGCAGGTTTTGCATTGCTTCACTTCAATTCTTTTTGGCTTTATCTAGCTCTTTTTGACTGCACACTGAAGAAAGTACAGATTTTAGTTTACTCAAGAATTTGCTTATTAAAAGACCAGAGTAAAAAATTCCATGTCTGTTTAACATGCAGTAATTTGCTATTAAGCTACTTGACACAAGTTAAAATTTATGTTAATACTGTCTTGATTAAACAGCACTCATTATCACACACTCTGATTTGGCTAAATTAGTTTCCTAGCAGATGTCTCAATAAAGGAACTCACTCTAACATGAGCTCACTCTTGACATGAGTTTCTGGAGCATATCCAAATTAAGTTAGTGTATTGCAGTAATGTTTGGCACTTGCACAGCATCTTTCATTTCAAAGCATTTCACACAGTCATGGATGATATTGGGAAAATGTGTTAGATAATACAATGGCCAAAGCAAATTTATAGATTTTAAAAAGCTAGAGGACGTTTTATAATCCCAGCAGATGTCTGGTATTACGATTTTTAGTGTTAAACACAAAGTAGTTGTCTAATGGTTTCTAACACAAAACTCAGTTTCCATTGCTTGCAGATGAGGGTTTGAATTAACCCTCTGGAGGTCTCTCTGTATAAAAGTACTTCAAGTCAGAATGTCAAACTACTTTTTAAGTAATGCTTTTCATCCAGTATTAGAATCATCAGTACTGTTCAATCTTCTTTTCTTTCATTTTTTTAAAAACTATAACCACAGAAAATACTTGTGATTTCTCATGTTTACCTTCAGTTGTTCTTTGGTGACTACTTGCAGCATCATTTAAATCTCCTGTCATGTAAGCTTCACCAAACACTGAAGTCCAGAGGACATTTTTTCCCGTGTGTAGTGTTACTTCATAACTATGAGTTAAGACACTCCTTTAGTCCTCACAGTTTGTTTTTGTGTATTTTATTACTTCAGTTTATGTGTGCAGGAAAAGCTAATACAAATAATAATTGTGTGTATGCAAATCTAAGGATTCTTGTGTGTTCAAATTGTTTGCCTATAATGTACTTTTCTAACTCCCATTTTCCAGCCTTTTCAGTATCTGGAAATTGGATTATAGTTGCAGTGTAGTGCAAAGCAGATATCTGACACATGAGACCTAACGAGTACCTGCCTAATTTTTTCTGCTTAAGAATTAGACTTATTACATTTTGCATTTCCTTAATGGTTATGTTTATTGATTGTATTTTACAGATAGCTTAACTGAGTGCAGACACTGAAAGCAATTTGCCTAAGATTCCCAGTATTTCCTGTAATTCTGGTTCTGTTTTCCTGATTTGATTTGGAATGATTCAATTATGAACTATATGTAATTTCATAGATGTGTGATGTATCAAGTTTGTGGCTCATCAGATAACATTCAGACTCCCCTTTCCCCCCTGCATGCACCTGTCTGGGTTTTTTTGTAACCACAACTCATTTTATTGTCAAATTTTCCCAAGTTGCATGGGTCATCTTGTAAGGTTGATGTCCATGTTATGTTACAAGGTGAACACTTCACTTGGATGTCAGCCATCAGTGAAAGCAAAGAGTACATTTTCCAAATATGAAAATTATTTCTTGCATTTATTAGGTTTCTCTACAACTCAAAGTGGATTTGCTTAAACGAAGGATTAGTATTGCAGTGCTGAAGGCAAAAGTTAAATCTGAGGAGCAGTTAACAATAGGCTGAGGAGGTGGAGGAGCTAGGTGGCATAGCCAGGAGGCTGTGGGGGCCAGCCCCCCTTTGAGCCTCTGTAATCTGCTGGTGGAGAGGTGCTAAAGGCTGGAGCTCCGAGTTTGATTTAACGCTGGTGCTGTAGAATTTAAAGGAAATGAAGGATATGGCAAGTGAGAACTGAACTGTGATACCTAGAGAAGCTTTCTGAGGCATTAGGGGTCCTCCCAGTGGAGTTCTCTTATATTATTCATGGCCTTTAAGCTTTTAGGCAAGCTGAGCACTCTGCACTCAAGTGTAGTAGTAGAAGGTAAAAGGAAATTAACCCTGTTGTGATACACTGTAAATTTCTTGCCAAGACAATAATTTTTACAGTGTGTTGAGGGGATAGAAGCATGTCTGAGAGAGGGAAAAACTGGTTTCTGCTCTGAACTGATCTCAGAAAGTGCTCAAGCAGGAGTACTCTGCAGTAAACCAATAGGAAGACCACTTGAACCTATATGCAAGGCCTGGGGTCCTTTCCTGCCCTAGCCTTCCTCATCAAAGTACCTCTTCTAAGCTTCAAAAGAAGGTATCACTTCAAGCTGCAAGATAAACTCGTACTCAAATATTTCCAATGATATTATAGAAAGATTTGCTGTAGCAGGCTTCTGTGTGTTAAAGCTGACAGAAGTAGCCAAGACTTCTCAATGATTCTATGGTCAGGTACCAGAAACCTCTATCTGAATTCTGTCAATTTTACTGTGCTTGTGATTGTTCATTTAAACACATTTACCTTTTCTTAGATAAACTCCTTATGTTTAGGATTTTTTTTTTTTCCTCTCCTTCCTACCATTTTTTATCCCATCATTAGGACTGTGTTCTCAAGGGGGCTTTTAGAAAGGGTTCAGAAACAGGAGTTTTTAATGCAGTGGATCTATACTGGGAATTGATCTGAGGTATTAGTGCTGGAGTGGTCTCTCATATCAAGCTTTTACTCCCTGTCTATTCCCTAGCTCCTCTGAGGTTTCACAGCAAGCATCCAGAGTGCAGAACAGATTGTTGCAGACTAGTGGAGAATGACCTCACTCAGAGACTGAGTTACACTGGGGGTAGAGTGGAGAAGTGACAGTATACAGAAGTCCTTTGGTGGTGTGTAAACTTCAAGATGTGTAATTTCAGTCTACTGTATGTACCTTTTGTTGATAGGACTAAAATATATTACTTTGGAGGCAGGGAAGATAACACATGGGAAAATGCAATACTTGTGCCAAGCATTGGTTAACTTATGAGCACAGAATACCTATTTCCCCATGTGCTCACGTAATCTTTAAATCTAGATTCCTCCTTTTTCTTTTATCCTTAAAGCAAACTGTGTTCAAAGGTAATATTTTTGAAAGCAGATTATTACTTAGAAGCACAAGGTCTAAGGCTTTTAGTTAAAAGTCAGTTCTGAAAATTTTACCTTGGAATGTATGTGTCTTCTAGGCTGGAGAGAATAGTTCTGGTTTTGTTGAAGCCAAGAATTTAATTTGCCACTTGACATAAATCTTAAAAATAATTTGATTTGAAGACTTTGTGTTGGAGTCCAGCAGTCTGGAATACACTGTTCACAGAGATCTTTTATTTCTCTATGCTCTGGTTCTCAGGAGAAACTAAAAATGTTTGAGCCACAGCAGTAAGAACCAAGGGGAAAATGGCACAGGGTACACAATGATTAGTCCTAGTTTGAGTATCATAACTGCACCCAGGATCATTAAAAAACAGGAAGAAGAGATTGTGAGATTGCTGCTCTGAGATTGTGCTGTTGATTCTGCAGCCTCATAGCTGCATTGAAATGAGCTGTTGGTGATTTTACCCCTTGGACAATTTTCAGGCTACTAAACATTTCTTTTGCCAGCAGATATCAGCAGAATGTTCTGGAGATCCAAATGTTACTAATGGCAGCCTTCAAGTGACGATTGAGAAACTGCGTTGAAAGTTCTGCTCGAAGTATGTTAAGCATTTGATAGTTAAGCAGTTAAACTCTTTTTGACATTGGTTCAACTATGGCATTTCCATATAATCACTGCTGATGCCAGATAATTTTCTTGGTGTGGTGTTTTTGCTCCAATGTACTTCAAGACATAGGATCAGTAACAAATGCAATGGAAAAAGATGCTGGAAGTTCCAGAAAGTCTGTTTAAAGGGCTTTAGCAGATCAGGCTTTCCTACTGCTTGGCTGTCATCTTATGAGACACAAGCTTTTACAAGAGCTCTGTTCTTGGTTAATTTTGTGGATGATTGCAAAAATTCCAGTGCTGTTTCGTCCTTCTGTAGGTAATACTTTCATATTCCTTTTATGTTTCTTATTTAAGAAATCTCTGTAGTGTTACAGCCTCTATAATGGCACAAGCAGGTGGAGTCCCTGGGGCCCTTCCTGCTCAGTCAGTCATAGCAGGGGTCTCTGTACACCTGCCAGGTGTGCAGCAGGAGAGCCACGTTGGAATTTCAGTGCAGCCTTTGGTTCCTCCCCTTCCACAACTGGAAGGGCACCTGTGGAGCCACTGGGGCAAGGGTGCAAACCTCTCACTTGAAACGAAGAAGTTCTGTGATAGTCTCCACTGCAGTTAGCAAAAGGGGAAGCTATTGGGTTTTCATGGCATGGTTCTAGATGGCTTCTATGATAAGGTATTATAGGCTTTCCCTGTATCTCATGGTCCTTAATACCAGCTGGTACTAAGATGGACATGCTGCTGGCCAAGGCTGAGCCCATCAGAAATGGTGGTAACACCTCTGGGATAAAGGAGTTAAGCAGTTCTGTGCAGCAGCAGTTGCAGCAGACCATGCTGAGGCAGCTGTGCCCCCACAGCCCATGAAGGTCCATGGTGGAGCAGACACCCACCTGCAGCCCGTGGAGAGCCCCAGAGTGGAGCAGGTGGATGTCCCAAAGGAGGCTGTGGCCCCAAGGGAAGCCTGTGCTGGAGCCGGCTCCTGCCTGTGGATCCCTGGGGAGGAGCCCTTGGTGGAGCAGCTTTGCTGGCAGGACTTGGGACCCCATAGGGAAGCCCTCTGTTCCTGAAGGACTGCACTTTCTGGAAGGGAGCCATGCTGAGCAGTTCATGAGCTGCAGCCTGTGGGAAGGATTCACATTGAAGAAGTTTGTAAAGGACTGCCTCAAGTGAGGGAACCCCACCTGGAGCAGAAGAAGAGTGTGAGGAGTCGTCCACATGATGGGGAAGGAGCAGCAGAGGTGATGTGTGATGCACTGACTGCACCCCCATTCCTGTTTCCTTGTGCTGCTGGGAGGATGTAGAGAAAATCAGGAATAAAGTGAAACCTGGAAGTAGGAAGGTGTTTTTTTAAGATAAGGTTTTATTTCTCATTATCCAACTCTGATTTGATTGGTAATAAATGAAACTAATTTTTCCCCAAGTCGAGTCTGGTTTGCCTATGACAGTAATTGGTGAGTGATTTCCCTGTCCTTATCTCCACCCATGGACCTTTCATTATATTTCCTCTCTCAGTTCAGCTGAGGAGGGGAGTGATAGAGCAGTTTTGGTGGGCACCTGGCATCCCCCCAGGGTCAGCCCATGGCAGGGAAATAAAAAGCAGTAGTCCAAGGGTGATAGAACAGTGGAACACCACTGCTCTCAATCAGAAATGTAACAGGAAAGTCCTGCTCTGGAGAACAGGTAAGCTTAGCCTGGGAAATAAGGGGGAGGAACTGCAGAAACTGGATTTCACATGCAGCATGCTGGCTCTATTTGAGTATGCAGCATGTCTGCTATGCTTAAGAATGTTGGTATTTAAATAGTTTTAAGCAGGCTTTGAAGTTTGAGCCATATTGAGTTAAGGTAGAGGTCAGTGTGTTGTAACTGTTGGCTGAACATTGCTAACAACTTTGTGTACTTTTACATTTTTAAGCTACTTGACCAAAAAAAATAGGTGTATGATTTTTAATCGCAAGTTGAA